>NC_142009.1:195469103-195785103 GCF_049901735.1 Notechis scutatus
ATAGTCCCATGGAAGTCTGCCAAAGTTCTTCAGGAGAAGTCTGATAAGAATGCACCTTTGTCTTTCTTGAAGTGCTGCCAATGACTAAAGTACCAATTAGTCTTTCAAAACCAAACAGAGCACAAATTCAGGTTCAGCTTTCAGGTTCCAAACCGACCAGAGCAAACAATGTTGCTTCCTGCAAAGGTTCCTGTCCCTTTGCACTTCCTTTATATCTTATCGGAGGGGCAATCACCTCCAAGCCTTACTCCTGAGTTGCCCCTTTTGTCTTAGCTGGTCTTGCCTTCTGGCAGCTCTGCGCACACGCGCACAGGGAACAGGCTCCCCTTATTCCTCTGCCTCGCTGCTGCCAGATTCTGGAGGCTCTGGCACATAATTCCCAGACGGCCCTGGCCCCATTTCTGTATCAGACGCAGGACCAACTTCCAAGTCCTCCCCAGACTCCCAGACTTGCCCATGTTCTTCCCCACTGTCCAATTCTCTGCAGGCTGCTGGCGGACCACAACAGAGCCCATATGAGATCCAAGTCCACCCCACCTTGAATTCCTTCTATTCTTAACTCCCGCTAATTTCCATTGACTGTTAATAATTCAGATTCTTGTAGAGAGCTTAAGCTCACAATAAATAGGCTGAAAAACAGCTTCTATCCCAGGGCAGTAGCTCCTTTGAATTCTGCTGTATAGTGCAGTATTGGTGCGGGGTCGGGGGGTTTTCGGTTCAATGTGTGGAGGGTGAAGGATGTACGCTTGTGTTTATTTTCATGGTCATGAGGTGCACCGAAGACGGTGTTTGATTTCGTTGTACGAGGTGCAGTGACAATAAAGTAAACTAAATCTTTATACACATTTGAACTGCCTGAATCTTCTGATTTCCCTAATGCTTGACAGGAGCCTGTTTACCTGCATGGGCAAATTCCTCCATGGAGGTGGGCTAGTTGGACATGAAGGCAAGAGTCATGTCTTGGTTGTGAAAGGAATAGTGCCGGCAAAGTAAAGGCTACTTTGATAAGCAGGCTTCAGGTAGCCTTTTCATCCATGCAGTTGTTGGAATTCACTGAATTGTTTGAATTCCTTCCTTGACCATTGAAGGCTGAACTCTGTGAGGCCTCCTTCCTATCTCTTTGCTTCGCTTACCTGCATGTGATCTGGGAGAAGAAGTTCTTCCTTCAACCTCAAAGGTGGCACCTGCAATCCAAAAGCTGCAGAGGGGAAGAAATCCACCTAAATGCCTTAGGTACTACGGGGAGTGTAATCCTCGACTTACAGCAGTTCAATTTAGGGACTGTTCAAAGTTACAACATTACTGAAAAAAGCAACTGAACAAAAGTTTTTCACACTTACAAACCATTGCAGCATTCCCCCCCGTGGTCACAGTGATCGAAATTCAGATGCTTGGCGTTTGACTCATATTTATGACGGTTGCTATGTAGCTGATCACCTTTGGCGACCGTCTGACAAAGTCAGTTTAGGGGGGGAGTCAGATTCCCTTAACAAACTTGTTACTAACTTAAGAACTGCAGTGACTCATTCAGTAACTGTGGCAAGAAAGGTCGTAAAGTGGAACAAAAAACTCACTTAACAACTGTTTTACTTAGCAACATAAATTTTGGGCTTGGTTGTGGTTGTAAGTCAAGGAGTACCTGTATTTGGATTGCACTGATGTGTATCTGTTTCTCAGAAACACAGCGGATTGCTTAATAGCAATAGCATTTATATATCGATTCACAGTCCTTTACAGCCCTCTCTAAGTGGTTTACAGAGTCAGCCTATTGTCCCCCCCAACAATCTGGGTCCCAAATTTTATTTTACTGACCTTGGAAGAATGGAAGGCTGAGTTAACCTTGAGCCAGTCAGGACCAAACCGCTGGCAGTCAGCAGAGTCAGCCTGCAATACCGCCTTCTAACCACTGCGCCACCACAGCTCTTCTAGATGAAACACCTTTACTAAGCTCGACTTCTGATTTCCCCACTGCTCGTTTTTCAATAAATTCTCCAGTAGTGTAAACTCGTCAAAAAAAAAACCAACCACCACAACAAATGTTCTGAACTGCTTTTTAATGGCAATAAACGCCATGGTGGCCTCTTTTTTGTTGTGTTTTCTCAGGGTTCCAAATTCTTGGATCTTGACAAATTGAAAGAGAAATCCAAAGAATCCCTCTCAAGTGGAGAGCACCGTCACCTGGCCTCGGAAGATAACCTGGCTTCCCTTTTGGAACAGGAGCACGACCTCCCTGTAGAGCCAACCCCGTCACTCCGTAAGACCTACCTCCACCCAAATAGGCATCCGTCCTTGCCCGATTCTCCCCTAAGCACGACAGGAATGTTGGGTCTCCATAGGCATGTCTCTGATCCTGGTCTTCCTGGGAAATGACCCTTTTGCATTCTTACATCACCTAAAATGTAAGTGCTTTTAATGTCTGAGGTTTTTCTCTTTTTCTTTCTTTCTTTCTTTCTTTCTTTCTTTCTTTCTTTCTTTCTTTCTTTCTTTCTTTCTTTTTTTCTTTCTTTCTTTCTTTCTTTCTTTCTTTCTTTCTTTCTTTCTTTCTTTTCTTTCTTTCTTTCTTTCTTTCTTTCTTTCTTTCTTTCTTTCTTCCTTCCTTCCTTCCTTCCTTCCTTCCTTCCTTCCTTCTTCCTTTTTTTTCCTATCAAAATCTCAATACTTGACTCAGGGGCTACAAGGATATACCATTATATGCAAAAGTACTGTATATTTTCCTATCTTTGAAGCTTGTAAGGAAAGTTGATCAGTAACAATGTAAATATATAAATATATAGATATATACATATATTAACAAACAAATGGTATGTTGCAAATATAAAACTGCCAGCATTCTTGAGGCACCTTCTATTTTTTAATTTTTTAAAAAGCACCTGCATGCTTGGAAATGATAATGGTTCTGTTGCATGGAGGTTCCTGTTTACTGTTTTCAATTAAAAACTATTTTATTGCGGACATGCCTTCAAAAAAAAAAAAGATGATAATGACCCAAAAACAAAAATGACTTGCTTTTCTTGAACTACTCTACCTTCAAACGATTTTCTCTTCCAGTTTTACCTTTTTTTGGAAACACTACAATTACCCTTCTAGTATTGTGCATTTTGCAGTCAAAGCAACCTCCTTTAGCAGTGAACATAAGGAAAACATAGATTTTTCTACAGAAACTTTGTAGTTTGGGCATCCATTCATGTAAAAATCCAATTAGCAAAACACAAATACATTTTGGAAAAAAGGGGGGGGGAAACCCTGTAACTCGACTGCATAATGGAAAGCAGCATTTGTGACTTCAGTTTACAATAGTTGAATCATTTAATGTTCTAATTTATTTTTCTTTACTGAAATTTCATCATTGCTATAAGTTGCCACACTCAAAGGCAGCTAGCTGTCAAGACCCTCAAATACAAACAATGCAATAAACATAATTTCTACATAAACTAGAAAATGTTGTCTTTTTTCAATTAAATGGAAACATTAAAAAAAAAAACCCTGAGTACTAACAATTTTTTCCCCATTGTAATCCTTTGATATCTCTCTTTTTACCCTCTAGCCCCCAATATGCCTCAACACAGAGCTGCAAGCTTGAGCACATTTCCAATATAACTACACTATAGAATCCTTTCATATAACATTTCTGGTGTCCAAAATTCTTTCAATAAGTAACATTAAACTGAAGGGGTTGATCAATTCACTATGGTTGCCAGGTCTGTCGACTACACATCATGCATACCCAGCAATCCGGGTCATTGTAGAAATAAGAAAATCCAGATATGTCTGCCATATTTTACCTAGAGTTCTGAGGGGAGGCACCATATACAGAATTGTAAATGAATATATTAGCCAGCCAGCTTTCTGCCTGTTTTGTAACAAAGGGTCCAGCAAGACAGAGTATATAGACATTGATGGTAGGAAAACAGATTTCTGTTAAGCTTATACTTCCATCTTCCTAGAGAAGTCTGGTATCACAATCTAAATTTGTAATTGGAAGATTTATATCCAAAGCAGATCCCCCCGCTAAACTAATCCAGAAACATTGCCACTCTTGAGAGAACGGGGCCTCTCAAGCTGTGGGATGGGACGGGAGAGGAACTGTAAACATTTTCGTGTTGTTTAGATGATAGATTATGGATGGATGGATGGATGGATATACTGTAGAATAGATAGATGATAGAGAGAGCTAATAGATTAAATATACGGTAGATAGATGATAGATAGATGTGATAGATGGTAGATAGATAGATGAGAGATGAGAGACAGCCAGACATACAGACAGAAAAAGAGTATAGATTTCCCCCTCTACATTCAAAACCAGCCTCCCTAATTCTGAGCCTGTATAGCTGTGGTTGTAGGAAAAAGAGAAAAAACAAGAAAAAATTGAAACAACTGAATAGCAGAGTGACTAACGGAGCAAAAATAAAATGTTTTAAAAGAAGCATTTGATGTTTATTTCTTCAGCTGCTCTGATGTTAATTAAAAAAAGATTTCTTATTTCAAGCTCTTTGAATCCTTCTGTCTCTAAAGACAACATTTTGCTCATGGGAGATTTTAAAAGATTCACTATGTGATGGAAATGTCACCATAAAGTGATGACATTCACCACACTGTTCTTTTGTGGTTACTTAGACAGATATCGATGTGCCACATCCTCTTGACGATCAGGCCTGAGATTTATGAAAGACTGCAATAGAAAACTAACACCACAGTTCACAGAGTTGCTCTCAATTTCACAGATGGATGATGCTTTTATAATCACACAAAAATTTGCTCATCAAAAGTGGTTGTACACGTTCCCTAGGAGTATAAACCCCAAACCGCTTTAGATTTTCAAAGGAGTCTGATAAGTAGGTCTTTTGTTTACAGTTTAAATGTACGTGAAAATGATTTGAAAATTGTGCTCTGAAATGTTTAAATCTAAACATAAAAACGTACCACTTCACTTGCGTCACCATAAGAATCTGCCTGTCTCTTTCAAACAGCATCAGCAAAGGGTAAGGCTATCGTCTGTATGACTCGCTAGAGCAGGGGTGTCAAACTCGATTTTATTGAGGGATGCATCGGGGGAGGGGGTGGTATGGTGGTGGGGGCCTGGCCAGCTCAACACCACTCGTGTCGGGGCACCTGTGGTGGCCCAGGAGGGGCTGGGGAAACCCATTGTCCGAGAGCAGGGAGAACACCAAACCCTTGTCCTCCAGAGTAGCCTTGCCGTCTGCTGGTGGCCAAGTGCTAAGGCAAGACTTTCCTTCCTTCCTTCCTTCCTTCCTTCCTTCCTTCCTTCCTTCCTTCCTTCCTTCCTTCCTTCCTTCCTTCCTTCCTTCCTTCCTTCCTTCCTTCCTTCCTTCCCCCCTTTCCTTCTTTTTCTTTCCTTGCTCCCCTCCCATCTTGCCTTCTGTTTCTCTGCCTTTCCCCTTTCTCCTTTCCTGTTCTTTGGATGCTCAAATGCAAAAGGGGAAACATTTCTCCTTTTGCTTTGTTTTGCTTGTAGTTTGTTTTGCTAGCCCTCTGCCAGCGGAAACGGAGCCCAGAGGAGGCGCACATGGCCCTCTCAAGCTCTATTTTCACTAGCAAAGGCACCGTGGGCCAGTCCTTCACTGTTTCAGGGCATCCCCCCGGGCCCGTGGGCCGGATCTGGCCCATGGGCCTTGAATTTGACACCCCTGCACTACAGTATCAAGGTGCTATGAAACGGTATGACCATGTAGAAATGGGGACAATTGCTATCCTGTCCCACTGCTTCCCCTGCATTTTTCTTCTTTGCCCCCAATATCAGATCCGTATTGCTTTCATGAGTGATTCTGCCCCAGGTCTCTTATCTCATGCATACTGCTACCACACCAGAGGTAGCATTCAGCAGGTTCTGACCAGTTCTGGAGAACCCGTAGTGGAAATTTTGAGTAGTTCGGAGAACTGGCCAATACCCCCTCTGACTGGCCCCGCCCCCATCTATTCTCTGCCTCCCGAGTCCCAGCTGATTGGCTGGGTCTTCTTTGCCCTGCACAGGAGAACGGAGCTGGAAAGCAGGTTAGCGGGGGTGGGATTGCACACACATGCATAGGGGCGTGGGGTGTGTGCATTGCCTTCTGGGTGATGCAACATGAACGCAAGCGTGCAAGTGTGCCCACAATTTTTGGTACAGGAGCCTAAAAAGGTTAGCCACCACTGCCTTATACCATTTCAGAGAAATGGTTGTCCAATCTCTTCTTAAAAACTTCCCACAACTTCTGAAGGCAAATCGTTCCACTGATTAATTGTTCTGTCAGGACATTTCTTAGTTCTAGGTTGGCTCTCTCCTGGATTAGGTTCCATCCATTGCTTTTTGTCCTGCCTTCAGAGGTTTGGGAGGTCAACCCCATCTTCCTTATGGCAGTCCCTCAGATATTGGAACACTACTATCATGACACCCTTTGTCCTTCTTTTCATTAAACTAGACATACCCAATTCTTGCAACCTTATTAAAGCAGAATGTTGTAAACGAAGTATTTCATTGCTGACATTATGAGTTTCACTAACAATTTAGAAGTGCTTTAACTAGAAAAGTAAGCTGCACTTTCATAATGATCTAGTCAGGGGTGTCAAACTCACATTGTCATGCTGGCGTCATGCGACATATTGGGACTCCCCCCCCCTTTGCTAAACAGGGCATGGTGGGATTCAAATTTTTTTACTACCTGTTCTGTGGGCGTGGCTTGGTAGGCGTGGCATGACTTGGTGGGCATGGCAGGGAAAGGTTACTGCAAAATCCCATTCCCTCCCCACCCCACTAACCTGCTTTCCAGCTCCGTTCTCCTGTGCAGGGCACAAAGGAAGACCCAGCCGATCAGCTGGGACTCGGGAGGCAGAGAATAGGTGGGGCAGGGCCAGTCAGAGGTGGCATTTGCCGGTTCTCCGAACCACTCAAAATTTCCCTACCGGTTCTCCAGAACTGATCAGAACCTGCTGAATACCATCTCTGGCATGTGCGTGGCCATTGTGACGCATCTGGCCTGAAGACCGCGAGTTTGATAGCCCCGATATCTAGTGGTAGAATGATGAGAGCTAACTAGTTGTCGTTGTCTTCTAAATGTGCCAGTGTATAAGAACTTGTCTAAAAGAAGCTGTTTGGAGAAGCATAATTAATTGAAGCTATTCAGACCTTGCCACATGGGGTCAATTTGCTTTATGCGATACCATTGAGTCATAATAAAATTTAGATCATTGTTGCCAAGTGAATGGATGCATCCTCTTAAGGCCTCCCCAATTTGAATTGCAGTACCGTATCGGGGAATATTCAACCCTTGTTTTATGAGGACTTCTAATTTATACGTCTTCAAAGCGGTGTTTGCAATTGAAATTATTTGGCAGTTTTTAACAGTCCCTCTACAGAAATTGCTGCAGTCTAATTCCCTTCTCTGTCTGGTGAACAGAACTGAAGCATTGTGGATAGACTTTGTCAAGAGTTACCATGCCCCTGAAAGAAGACAAATCTTCAAACATGTAGAAAAGTACGAGGCAGACTCCCCAAAGGTTTTGAGCTATAGCAGCCCCAACACTAAGAGACCAATTCTTATCTTGCCAGAAACTTCCACCTTAAGTACCCAGCAGTTTGAACCCAAGTTACCCAGATTGTGATTTGGGAATTAGGGCACCGTTTGGGAAAAACACACTCCAATACAAGGTCAGGAGGTTGCACAATGCAGTGTTGCCATGACATCTCAGAAAGCTGTTAAGTCTTGACAGGAGAGGAAATCGGCTGCGTGGAGTATTTAAACCAAATTAGATTGCTGGGGACAATTTTTCTGTTTTGCTTTGTCCTGGTGGTTGTCAATCCTGTAGGTCAGGGGTGTCAAACTCACGACCCATGGGCCAGGTGCATCACGTGCTTCCTCCCTCCTTCTGGTTTAGTGAAAGGGGGGAAAGTCCTGATGTGTCATGTGACGTCTCCAGGATATGAGTTTGACACCCTTGCTGTAGGTCCTTAGTCTGTTATTTGACCATCCATTTAGTTTAGTGTGTTGTCTCAGCTTGTGATTTCTGCTGCACCCTGTGATTGATGTAGCAGATCCTAAAACAAACATGAGTGATTCCCTGCTGTCATTTCTTTACATTCATCAGCTTGTCTCAATACAATATTTAATTGAATAACTAGCCTTAATAGCCTGGCAACATTAAGCAAACATCCTAACTCTGCTGCTATCAGTAACTCTTTGGCAACTCGACAGCATGTTGTTTTATAGAATGAACAAAGTTTTAAAAAATACGTGGTTATAGAAGAGTTGGTGATGGACGAGATATGTCATCTGAGGTGCATTAGGAATCCAGGAAAAAATGTGGAACTCAATCATGATCGGTCCCAGCAAGCATCTCTACTGTGAGGGATGGTGGGAGCTACAACCCAACAATATCTGAAGGTTGCATATGCAATTTATCCTACAATACCAAGAGCGGCCATTTAGAATGTATTCGTAAAAAATATCCCCACAGTACTTTAAAAAAAAGGGGGGAGTTGTAAAGTTTTGACCTTTAAGTGGCGACTGACAAAGTTTTAGTTCTGGTTTATATGTTGAGTGGACCTCATCATTATAGTGCACAGGTGGTCCCAATTTAAACCGAAGTATTGTAACAAAGTCACTAAAATCTTGAATATATCAAACAATATGGCAGGTTACCACCTGCCAGAGATACCAAGGGCACAAGAGGAGGCAGGACTGGCAAACACAATCCTTCAGTGGCAAAACGACAGGAATGTGGGCTTGGCATCAGAACTCCTCCAAAAGTGCAGGGAAGGAGGGGATTCATGTAATCACAACTATCTCATAACGAGAATATCACACCCTCCCCTACTTACCCATTTTTATTTTTATTTTTCCTTCTCCCCCATAAGTCCTCACTTTCAATTTTATACTATATTGGATGGTTCCTAGTGTTGATTATTTAATCCTTACCATTGCCTCGGGAACTATAAATACTGTAGATATACCAGATGGCCCCTGCAAAACCACCTCGCTTTTCACTGCGGGGTAGATCTATTGTTAAAAGTTGCCTCAGTCATCAAGGCAGCGTTTACATTTTACACTCTTACATTTAAGAGAAGAATTGTGAACATTTGTGACTAAGAATTTTGAGAAAGATGGCCCGTTTTCTCTCTGCCTATGCTAAAATTCTACACCCGTGGTTGGAAAGCACGGGATTCAAAGAGCACCGGCACAGCAGGTTTTCTCTCACCCTTATCGAATCTATTGCACGCACCTCACCTGATAGGCTGGAATATTAAATACTGTAGAAGCCGTAAAATTACTGTAGCACTCAAAAATATAATCTCACGTGTACTTGTTTCAGGAATGAAAAAAAATACAAAGCAAGCTCTAACTTTATTTTCAAACAATTGCCTGGAATGGCACTGAAAATAGAACGAGAACATTTGTACAGTTAGAACAGCATCCATTTTAAAAGGTACAAAATCTCTATAGAAGATTGCAAATAATCTACAGCTATTACTTGACAATGGTGAACACAAAATTTCCACGTGAATAGTGTCAATGATTGCAAAACTTTGATTTGATACCACCGTTACAGAAATTCAAAGATAACGCAAAAGCCATTTTAAAGGAGATAAATATAATGGCATAATTATAGAGGGAGGTGCAGGATGACACAAATAACTGAAATGTTTTACAGATGCATTGTTGACTCCAGGCTAAAAACTATCTTTCTTAGCAAGAGTACAGCTTACTGCAATATTCAGCAAAATGACTTCTTACATTTTAGTTGTGAGACCGAACTCTGATGTGATGCAAATATATCCTCCTCTTACCAAGATCATACAACTGCATCATGCTATTCGATATACCAAGAAATGGCAACATGGGGAACTCTTGTAACAAATGCACCCACTCGCTAGGTTAATCGTGAAGCGCTACCCGGACTTAATTCTATTTCCTTTGGCAGCAGAACACATCCAACAGCTCACTATAGCAAGGCTTTTATGATTCATCCACAATGTATAATGAGATGTCTACGCAGAAAGAAAATGTTGAAATCTGCAAAACATGGCGATAACCAAGCCAGTAAACCAAGACCATTATCTACAAATGCTAACCTTGACGTTTCCTTGCAATGTACAAATTATAAATGGATAGAAAACAGCAGCCGCTGTATTTTAAAAACATATAAAGGAATGATTTGCCACAGTTCCTGTTTATCTAATACCACTTGCAGAGTTGGAGGAGAGCGAGAGATCTGCTGATGCTATTCAACCGGCATGTAATTATTACAATATGAGAAGCTGCTTCACTTTAACAGCTTCCCACCACATCCAAGATTCTATTTTCAGGCAGTAACCACAGTGCAGTAAAGCAGAGGAAGCATCCACTCAGGCATTTATTTCTTGGATTCTTCACCTGCTCTTGGGATTCTAGGTGATAACAATGAGCCAGTTGCAAATGCCCCCCCCCATTTACCTTTCTAGAAGATCTATGCTTCATTGGGAAAATGGCAACTCCATAAAATCACCTGTATTCTTTTGAAGATTACATCAAGAACAGCTGTCCCCAATCTTTCTTGGACCAGTTTCGTGGAGGTCAATTTTTCCATGAACCCAGGGGGAGGGGTGTTTCACACACAACCTAGATCCCACACATGCACCGATAAAGTTTCTCTCACTCACCCACCACTTGCACGGATTGGTATGCCTGAGGGTTGGGGACCCTTGGTCAAGAGGATAAACCACTCACTCGGAAGAGTATGTTTTATTACCATAGAGTATAATCTTTACTATGAACACATTCTTCTCGTTTGCATTCAAATTATTTATCAAACTTCCGAAGAAATATACAAATGTTTATACATACTTTTTGACAGCCACCAATTCATGGCTTCCTGGTTTCTTAGGCATTTACAATTTCACAAGATGCAGTTCTGCCCTGTTTATAATCATTACATGAAAGGTGATTGTTTCCTTTTATCCATCCTAAGACCGTAACCCCAAATAGAAAAAAAAAAAAGACTATCATCCACATGTAAAAGAATGACACCTCTAACAATTACTGTACAACCTGTATACTTATTTATTTCAAACTACACATTAAAGGTCAAAAATGATACATTAGCAGGCAGAAATATGGAAAATCAATGACAGCCTTGCTCTCACAGCAATTCTACGTAGGTGAAGTTAAGCATGGGAGTTTTCATCCACAGCCGGCATTCAGATGGCCATGGTGCACTGCAAGAACTGAAAAACAAAAACAAATTTAATAGAGTTGGGGGGGGCGGGGGGGAGGCTTGCAGTTGAGCATGGGAACAGATGAAAAGAGCAAAACAGAACAAAGTAACCAAAAAAAAAAAAACCCACAGCAAAATATCTGAGTTCAATTTAGATTGTCTCATAAAGTAAAAAAGTAGTTGAAGCCCCAACATCCTACTCAGTTTTCTAAAATGCACACGTGCAATTTGAACAAATTTCATTAAAAATAAACCAAGAATGTACATGGCTCTCAAATTCTATTAAACATTGTTGTTTTTGCTTTATCTTAAGTGCATCCATAATTTGCTCTTTATAATGTCTTTGAAAGTTGAAAACTTCACATGATAATAGCTTATGGTCATTACAGCTTGCCTCACTCCTGTTCAAAATTGAAATTGAGAAAATATAATTCAACGATCATTAAAATCAATATTTATTTATAACTACAGGTAGTTATCGACTTACAACATTTAATGACCACTTGAAGTCACAAAGGCACTGAAGCGGCATATGAGCGTATTTTATACTTGTAACCACTACATCATCCCCTTGGTCATGTGATTAGATTCTTGGCAACAGACTCATATTTATGACATTTGCAGTGTCCATCCCGGGGTCACATGTTCACATTCACTTAACAAGCATGTTACTAATTTAACAACTGAAGTGAATCACTTAACAAATGTGGCAAGAAAGGTCATAAAATGGGGCAAAATTCATTTAACTGTCTCATTTAGCAACATAAATTTTGGGCTCGATTATGGTCGTAAGTCAAGGACTATCTGTATATGTATGTCATCTAGTCATTCTAGGCAATTCATAATTATAAAACCAAAATACAAACCAATTAAAAGCCCTCAAAATCTTCTCCACTGTTGTCGTTTGATGTCACTATTTACACACATCCCTGAACAAAATTAGATTACGGTAATTTTCTTCAGCACTACAGATTAATTTATGTGGTAAAGCAAGTAACAACTTGTCAAAATCATACAGTAAAAGCCTAGCCTCACACACTAATTTTCTCAGCTGAGACACTATTTGCATATAGCAATAGCACTTAAGACTTCTATACCGCTTCACAGTGCTTTTACAGCCCTCTCTAAGCGGTTAACACTCAGCGTATTGCCCCCAACAATCTGAGTCTGCATTTTACCCATCTCAGAAGGATGGAAGGCTGAGTCCACCTTGAGCCTGGTGAGATTTGAACTGCCAAATTGTAGGCAGCTGGTAGTCAGAAGCAGCCTGCAGTACTACATTCTAACCACTGCGCCACTGTGGCTCTTATGCTGCTGTTGCTGCTTCTAGGTTGAAAGGATTCACCGATAGCATCACTGTTACCCAGGGAATGTTCGATTGGGGGCTCCTTTCATGTACCCGTTAATGTGCCCACCAAAGCGGTACCTATCTAGGTACTTGCGATTACTCACTTGTAAACTGCTAGATCGAGAAGAGTTGGAGCAAATGACAGGAGCTTACCCTGCCATGCAGCAACACTCGGGTCTTGAAGGCAAGCTTGTTCATTGTCAACCCAGTGTCCTAAGCACCACGCTCCTACTGCACTATTTGCATATATATCTATCAAATAATTAAAAACTAAAAGAAATTCTGCAACTTGTGCAAAATATTTCAGAGAAAAAATAACTTTGTATATATGCAAGCTTTACTCATGACTATTTTGATTCAATGTCATGTTTCCATGTAAATAGTCTTTCACTAGCATTTCCATATATCTTGTTTTTGTAGGCTGATTATCTGAGACAAGATATCAAACTTTGCTAATCAAATTAAAAATGAAACTATTATTTACTTTTAAGTGCAGTTTTTCAAGTGGTCACCTAAGTTCATAGACATTATTTAAAGCCTTCCATGTAGCCCCGAGATTCTTCAGAGCTTGCATAAATACATGGTAGGAATTGTTTGGCATATGACTAAATGAAGAACCCTCACTTCCTAAAACTGATACAACAAATCCAAAAAAGAGGGGAGTTGGGGGAAGATTCATGTAGCCACCGGGATAACACTGATATGCGAATATCCCACTGAAAGTCTATTAAAGCTACTATTGTGCTTTTGAAGTATGGAGAAAGTGGCCTGACTCTTTCACCAACACATACAAAGGTAGATAATACCCATTTGCCATGAGGAGCAACAGTGGGCAGAAAGGCTGTGTGCTTCCTAGATGAACCTTGGAAAGCCAAGAATCAATCATGACCCTGCCAAATGCAAAAGCATCATGTGAAATCAAAGAATGAAATAGCGTTTCATTAACAGCACTAAGCAATATCTCTGGATTCAAAAGGAAGGTCCAAATTGGCTTCAGAAATAAAGATATAACTGGGATGATGACTATGAAATATCAGGGACTCAGTTCTCCAATTTGACAAGCTACTAAAGAGTAGGAATAGGTAAGAACAAAACCAAACAGAGCTAACAAGTGAAAATAGTACTCTTTATTACTATACAAATGTATTTATAAAACTCTGTAACAGAGAGAGAGAGAGAGAGAGAGAGAGAGAGAGAATATAGAGAGCGGGGGAAGGAGAGAGAGAGGATACAGATAGCCTCGACTTACAACCTCAATTGAGCCCAACATTTTGGTTGTTAAGTGAGAATTTTGTTAAGTGATTTTTCCCCATTTTACGACCTTGCCAAAGTTGTTAAGTGAATCACCACACAAGATAGTAACCCGGTTGTTAAGAGAATCCGGCTTCCCCGTTGATTTTGCTTGATAAAAGGTTGCAAAAGGGGGATAACATGACCTTGGGACACAGCAACGGTCATAAGTATGAACCAGTTGTCAAGCATCTGAGTTTTGATCATGGGGATGCTAAAAATGTTGTGTGAAAAACAGTCACAAAGTCACTTTTTTCAGGGCTGTTATAACTCTGAATGGTCACTAAATGAACTGTTTTAAGTCAAGGTTACTACCTATATACTATTAAGTCCTAGCTTAATCTAATACTGACAACCACATGATTTAATTTTCCGCTGTTTTGCTTTTAATACAGAAATATTTTACTGCTAGTTGTTTTCCTCCTCTTCCCACATTTACTGTCTTCAACAGGGACTTAAGAATGCCAACAGCTTCTTTCCTTAACATTTACTTGCCCGTCTCTCAGGGCCTAAACCATGTAGAGTTTTCTCTGCTGCTGTCTAGAGTCCAGGGTTGTATTTTTTTTTCTTTTCTGCAGGCTCTTCTTTGATTTCAGCTGCCTCAGGCTCCTTCCTGATTCTTCTCCCTGACCATGGATTCTCTGGCTTCTGGCTCTCCCAGCCATTGCCTCTTCTATCACACACCTTCTTATTCCAGCAACTTCTCCTGCCAAACCTGGAGAAATTACTCTATATCCCATCACCCTTCTGTGGCTTCTTTTCTACTTCTTTCATTTGAAACCTATGTGCCAGCTCGCAGGTGATTCTACAGAGTTTTAAACTGGTTTTTCCCCCCCTTCTCTAAAAGTGCCTACAAGCTGGGAAGCTGACAGATCACTATGGAGGGAAAAAAAACCTCTGATCTTGACAGTCGCACATAACATTTTCTGTTTCAGTGCACTTTATCTTTCTACATAAGCCAAAGTCAGACTGAGAAAACAGAGCAGTGTCCATGAGATGGAAGTAGTTCTAGGTTCAGAGTCTGTTGATTTTATCAAAAAGAAAAAAAAAAGAGATGCTCCAGGTCCAAAGCAGGCGGCTTTTCATGACGCTTTATCAGCTGGTTACAGCAAAGAAGGAATACCACCCAAGGAAAAGGAGAGACTGGCTACCGGGCCACATGATGAGTTTAAGTTTGTAAACCTTTTAGTTTTGCAGTAGTGGGACCAGAGTGATCAGAGCTTCATCTAAGTTCTATTAATGAAAATCTGATTAAATAGCACACAAAACAATATAGTACAATATCTATATTGTACATGCATTTAATAAAGACAGTAATTGTTAGCTCAAACTATGTAAAGCCTAGAATAACTGGTTCTCTTAAGGGTACGAGGCTGATGCTTTCCCCTAAGAACAGACACACTAATTCGCACCACTGAAGTCTGCTCTTCATGACACGTATTATTAGTGAAAGTGAATCATGCCCTGATTTAACAGATCTCTACAGACAAGGCTACAAATCTAAGGGTTTTAGGGGCCATCAGTCCATGGATAGGCAGATAGTATATAAATAGAGAAAATCCAATTAACATTGCTAGTCTTCCAAGAATCAATTGTCCAAAACAAATAAAATCAGCTGCAGCAAGAGGCACAAAGAATTCCTGGGTAACAGCAAATTCTTTGCAAACCACTACTGCATTGTCTGAGGAAATGAGGAAAAAAGGATGGAATGGTATAGCATTAATGGAATAGCAGATATGTATGAATCTTCTGTCAACAGGGAGAATTTGATTGATTTCTCAAAGACAGGACAGTCATCAGACAATTTCTGGAACATATTAGGAGGAATGGAAGAAATGAGAGAGCTTCCTCCCAAAGACTGGCCTGCCAACTAGAAGAATGATGGCAAAGCCAACAAACACTGTTTATGCCTAGTCAAGGGCACCCACAACACTGGCATTCATTAAATGGGGCCCTTAGGTTCAGAAAACCAAGCTAACAACTGTAAGTTAAGGGGATTAATAAGCAAAGGGAAAAATAAACAACTATGATAAAAGGAAAAAAAATAGTCAAGGACAAATAATTTAAAACTGTAGTGGTTGAAAACCAATGGAAAAATGAGATGGGAGTCACACCATGTTCTGTGATACAAATGGGGAGGAACAGACCAAAACAATCTGTAAGCTCTGGAAGGTACCAAATAAAATCCTGCACAAGCAAATAAATAATGAACATGAAAAATCAAAAACCCAGTGAGGAATTAAAGGAACTGTCATCTGTTTGAGATCTTAAGAGGAGCTACAGCACTATCCTGAGATGTAATTTCCTAAAATATTCTAGAGTATAATGGGAGTGAGATTATAAAAGGAAATGTAAGAAACACAATTCTAGTTAAAACCATTTTTTAATTACCAATTAACGGTATTTTTACTTACATCATCATACAGAAGATTCACAATGCCCTGTTGCATGCTGTCTCTTCTTCTGAAGAAATCTTAAAAAAAAAAGATTTGCAAATTTACATTATAAAAATCCGGAACTGGTCTATATATACACACAAAATATCTATGAGGTATATTTTAAAATAGTAAAGAACCACAATATATAATATAATTTGTCTTTTAAATTAACAACATTCCATTATGTGTTCATTTCTACAGTCATCAGATGATAGCACACTCTATAAAATCACCAGCAATATAATGGAATTACACCAGACTCCAGATAAGGCCACAGATGCTTGGCACTCTATGTAAAATCTTTTGCCATATTCACTGCATTGTAAGGCTAAAGTAATCTGAAGAATAATGTTTGCCATCTTGTCAAAAGTACAAGTCAAAGCATTGGGACTTTGAAATGAGGCTTGATTTTTAATCTGACAACTGTTTGAGGGTACTCCCACTTTCAGTATGAAAAAGCCTTTGGAATTACACATAATGGCTAAAGAAATTTGCTGCAAGAAAAAAAATAGGATAAATTTTCAGAGCTTTTTCTAGGCAAATATGTTCTACTTATGCAAACTGGTCTATATCCAAGCAATGAATGCTTGCTTTGTAAAATCAGAATACATTATATAAATCCAACACTTACCTGTTAAAGCACGAAGCTTCACACAGCAAGCCACATAATCATCAAAAGAAATCCTGCCATTCTTGCTGTAACGTTTTACAATAGCAATTAAAGTCTGTGGGCTTAGTCTGTATCCTAGATAAGCAGTTAGAAAGAAAAACACACTTTCAGGACAGAAAGCTTAGGAGAATTTTTCCAATATTTGGGTATTCATAAATAATTTACAGTAGTCATAACCAATCTGAGATAGAAGTTCAACAGGGATAGAGTGAATAAAGTACAGCAAGTTAAGATGATTTGTTAAGACTACCTCTTAAGAATACTATATTGCTCTATTGTGCAATTACAAAAGACTAACTTTCCCAGATGTAGGAAAGGGAATACAGTCCATAAATTTCTACCCTAAATTAGATAACCAGCATTAGATTTGAATGCAGAAAAATCTGGTCTACCTGTTTAAGTTAGATTTCTAAATCAGAAAAGCTTTACTTACCCATAGCTACAATCACTTGAGTCAGCACATGAAATTCCACAGTTCCACTTCGGTCTTGATCAACCAACATGAAATTGTGTTTCCAAGCACTGAGAGCTGTCCAAAGTTCTTTAAATTCATTATATCCCATTTTTCCAGTATTCTGTCTCTAATGTTATGTGTTAAGAAGCATACCAGCTTGTGGATAGGTGATTAAAAGAATAAAAATATAAATGTTTTACTTGTATGGATTCTGTTACTGTTCTGCACACTTGTGCTGCAATTTTGCTCATGTTTTAAACAGTTAAGTCATAAAGATCATTTAGCCAAAAAATACCCCATGTTCTTCTTACTTTGCTCTTTTAGAAAACATCACCTTATCAATCTAAACCTTTTAACACTGGTATTTGGACAATTCTCAAATTAAGCTTGACTTTGGTGACAATAGTAATACCTCTATCTAATTTTCTTAAGCAATATTATGGAAGTAATTTGCCAGTGCCTTCCCTTAGGATGTATTTTTCAATTCCAGAATCTCACTTACAGCCCTAGGATTTTGTTACAGTCATGCATTTAAGTACTAACCAGTCTTGAGAGCATCAAAGGATAGCTTAATGTTGCCACCTGCTGGGCATATACAAGATGTTACAGTACAGTACAAAAATTATTTGGGGCGCCTACTTGCACTTCAATTGATGTAAATAAAAGTCCTTCCTTTAAAAGAGGAATTGTAACAACAAAGACAACAAAACCCTGGGAATCTATCTATTATTTATGAGCTGGAAGCAATCTGAATTGGAACAGAGCTTTCCTACATATTTATTTTAAAATCGATGTGAGGTAGCTCAGATTTCACATTTAACAAATGCAGAAATATATTTTGTTATACAACTTCTAAGCATTTTACAGAGTCCCTGAAAATCAGGATAGACAACTTATAGCTTTCAATGTGAATCTAAGCCCTTTTTGCAGCCTATTGCACACCCCAAAATTGGGCCACTGAAGTTTAGTGGAAAAATAACTGAATGTGTAACATAATTTCCATTTGTTTTGATAAAATAAGAAAAATTTTCAAAGCCCCCTTTGAACTTCATGCATCCATCTGGTAAAAGCCATAGTCCCACAAAATTAGAAGAGGTCATAATTTCCAGCCTGACCACTGTGAGAGTATCACTGCATCATGAATGTGTAAAAACACTAAGACATTTTTCTACTTTGTTTAGCTCTTTTGACAACTGATCACTGTTTCATGATTGCCCTGTAACATGACATTCCTTCTTAGCTGTTTTCTGCATTGTGGTCAGTGGGCTGTAAATAAAAGACTGATTGTAGTCTAAACTGGGACAAGTACAGATCAATCTTTAATGGGACCAGTTAAGAATATATGCAACCAGAAAACCTAGCTGCATAGATTTTAATCATTAAATGAACCAATTAAATATTCTTACGTTTATAATCCTTAGTAAAAAATCAGACTGATCCTGTCATTTCTGTTCCTTTATATACAGAATTACAGTCTCCATCAGATGACCTGCACCTCAGACAACAAACAAAAATGAATTCTAAATTTAACCCATAGTTATAGTTTTAAATTTTATGACACACTGCCCAACTTAGAATAACTCAATCTGAAGACTGGCATCAGACATACTTTGTCACATATAAATCTTGGTAAATTTCTAAAGCAGGCAATTGTGGTTCCAGCTAAGCAGGATGAAGATAAAGAAGAGACTTTGGTATACTGTAAAAGTTTGCACAAATTATTCCACTTGCTCCGTGATTCAAACTTTCTTAATACATACTCTCACCTGCATTACATATTGATGTTTTTCAAGAGACAAGTGAAAAACTGGAGAAATAAGCTCCATTAAATTCAGTAGAACTAACTTTTAAAAAAGACACCCAGAAACAGACCATTTCAGCTACTTATTTTTAAAAGGATACATCCAACATCGATATCATAATTCTGCAGGTCTCCAAACTGAATGCTGAAATTGCAAACAAAGTATTAATTCTAAAGCACCAGATCCATTTCAGTTGTAATTATGAGTGCTTAAAAACAGGAACCGCAAATCTCATTTAAAGGATTACCATTCAAACTTACTGAATGTAGCAATCAACTTGTTGAGAACAGAGCACCAATTGAAAATTTTCAGCTGGACTTAAGGCTCTGTTCACAGAGATTTCCTAGGTGGAATGGTAGTTAAGAGGTGATAGGTGACATTTGAAAGCCAAGTCAAGAATGATACTACAAGGAGGGGCAAACAGTCAGTTACCTTTCATGTACTACACAAAGAGATAAAAATTCAGTAGCAGTATTAACAAAGAGGTGAGGTATTCTGTTGCTCAAGAAATAACACTTTGTAATGTCTGAATATAGCTTCTCCCTTTTTCCTCTGCTGGGCATCCCTCGTTCACCACATTGCACAGAATCACCATCCTAGTTTCTTTCTCTTCCCTGTTCCTTCCTCTCACCCTATCTCTATCATGGTTTGCTTTGCTTTTCATTTGCTCTTTCTGCTTAAAAGAATGGAGAAGGTATATGTGTTTCCATGCATAAAAGTTGGTATATATTAGTTTAAGGGTCTTGTAATGCCATTACAGGAAAATGAACGTAAAGAAAATGTTTAATATTAATTGAATTAACCATGATTAAGTACTGCTGCCAAAGTCACTGGAAGTTGGGTAGCATAAAAAATATTGCTTCTGTTCTGGACCTTCCTTTTTGTAAGAATGAAGCTCCTGACAGAGATAAACATTAACTTATACAGGTAGTTTTCAACTTAAAAGAGTTTATTTAGTGACCCTTCAAAGTTACAACTGCCCTGAAAAAAGCGACTAACGACCATTTTTCACACTTATGACTGTTGCCGTATTCCCAATGTTACATAATCAAAATTCAGACGCTTGGCAACTGATTCATATTTATGACGGCTGCAGTATCCTGTGGTCACGTGATCCCCTTCTGCGACCTTCTGATCAGTAAAGTCAATGAGGAATTCACTTAACAACTGCAGTGATTTTCACTTAACTGCAGCAAGAATGGTCGTAAAATGGGGCAAAACTCACTTAACAACTGACTTGCTTAGCAACAGAAATGTTGGACTCCACTGTGGTTGCAACTCAAGGACTATCTATACAGGTACACATGCACGTATGAGTGTATCATATGACCTAATTAAGAGGCCATTTTCAAGACTAATTTCTATTACTGCTTGCAATCTTTTGATTAGCAAAGGAAGAGAACCAGTACTTTTTTTTGCCTGCTTGTTTTCCTTTTGATGGGGGAGATCAACTTGGATTTAGTACTACATGCAGTAAGTAAACAACTAATGATCTAAGAGGCAATTTGCAGGTTACATAGAGAACTCAGATTAATTTTTATACCTCTGGGAGGATCCTCCATCAGCTTTGGAGTTTTCAAAGCATACTAATTTATTTTCAACAGAGGTTAAAAGTATGTGTGCACCTTCTCTTTAATACACTTCAAAACTAGGGGGAAATTATTCAACTATTTGGATCCTGCTTGACTTGGAGACATCATTGGGTTATCACTGGCAAAGCATCTGAAGGTAAAAACTATCAACATCCCCCAAATGTGGTCTCTGGATACAAAAATTGACTTCTCCCATTACAGATGAAAAAAGGATCACAAAACAATTACAGGTACATTATTATAAAACAGTCCAGAATAATAAATTCAATAACAATCTTACGAGAATATGTTCCACTGATTCCAGATTGTGATAGACATCTCTGTAGTTCCTCCGCATCCACTTCACCATTCTGTAAAATGAATGCATACAAATTTGAGGTTCAAGGGATTAGCAAAACTGGTAATAGAAAATTAAGTACTCATGCATTCTATACAGTTAACGAACTGTTCTACTTAAATTCAAATAGTTTACTTCACAAATATACCTCAACTATGTATTTGCTATACAGTACTAATTATTTTACATAAGTAAATCGCAATGGACATGTTTTCAAAATCACAAATAAACTATAACTTGCTCATTTGAGACATCTTACAATAGGACAGATCATAAAAACTAGTTTTTACAAATGTTGAACTTAAAAAAAACCCATTTCATGTGCAAGCTTTGCAAATTATGAAACAAACCATTTAAAATAAACAAAAAACTTCTCTCCCTATTTCTCCATTCCAGGCAGATCCTACAGAGTTTCTCAGGTTAGTTCAAATCCAGCTCTATACAAAAATATACAAGACCAACAATTCATAAATTTAAAGTTATCCATGTCAAATTATAAACTACAAACATAAAGCTCATCCAGACAAAATAACCTATATAATGAAAGTCTTTAAATTAATGCGTCAAGCTACCTTAATATCCATGTCAATTTGCTATCTGTTTGAACAACTGCAAATTCTCACATGGGAGAATATTCATTCAAAAAGACATGAAATGCAGCCTTTCAGCTACCGTACCATTGCATTATGATGCATTATCTTGCTAATACAAAAAAGAGCTTATCTTAAAATATATTAAAACATAAAAGTAAGCAATCTAAATATATCCAAATTAATTTACAGCAATGATTTAAAAAAAACTTTGTGAGCTTCGCCAATGAAAGCATAAGGAATGGTGGATATTGAAAATCCTGTTGCTTGATTTGGCCTTAAGCAAAATTCCTTAATCTAACATGGGAATCATGTAATGACTTCTCAGAGGTTTCTCAGAAGTGTTTTTCCAAACTGAATGGGCATATCTTTTTCCCGGCTAGATTAAAAAAAATAGGATCAGGCTGATATAAAGTTCTCCATAGAAAGAAAATATTACTCATATTGACAAAAATTCGGTACATGATATAGCTTTTCTACAAGACCTATGTAATTGGGGTGATTGTTCATAATGATTGTACAAAACACAAATATACTTTTGTAATTACCACCAAAGCAAAAGGATTTTCGCTGGATAAGTTCACAGGGCACAAGGAAAAGATTAAATGAAGCTTGATTTAGACATTTCTGAGTCTCTTTGTCAGTTCAAAATGCAAGAACACTCAGAAACTGTTTCAACTGCCTTTCTTTACCCTCCCCTCCAAAAACAATGCCCATGTTACTGCAAGTTTCTACCTGATCAGTTCTTTTGAGTGTCAAAGGCCCACGCTTCCATCACCCCACTGGTCTTGCTATATGGCAGATGACATTGTGCTTATTTGACTGGTACTTCAGGAGTGAATGTTTATTCCTCCTATAAAAAACTAAATTTACTAAAATATTACAGTTGAAAATTAAGAAAAATATGGAAGTCAGCAATGACGATCCTACTTATGAAAAACTAAAAACACAGAAAAACTCCCTGTTCCAGATAGCTACTTTAAAGCAGTGGTTTTCAAACTATGTTCTGGAAAACTCCCGAATTCCTTAGAAACCTATCATGTAGTCTTCAATATAATCAGTCACATTATCTCCCCCCGCCCCCAAAAATATAGGTTACTGTGCTATCTATGCTATTAAACTTCTCCTGTAGAACTGTAGAAGAAGTTGCAATAGAATGCTGGGGTTATTCTAAGGCTATGCTCTGTTCAATTGTCAGCATTTTACATCTGAGGATGTTAGGCTACATTAAACGGATCTTGTAACTGTATTTAGAATTCTAGCCCATTTATTCAAAATCATACAGGTTGATCCTGAGAACATGTTATTCCAGAACACACTGCACAATCCTTTGCTATGCAGTTGAATTCTACAGCTGATATATAGCATGTTTTTTTAACAAATGTCAGCAAATAAAAACTTCTCTCAAGATACAGAGCTTGAAAACCCTGCTATAAAGCAATGGAAAAAAATGAAAAAGCAATGGTATTTCATGTTTTCCTCACTTGCAAAAATGGATCACCTAGTACAGGTAGTCCTCGACGTACAATTGTTCATTTATGACTGTTCAAAGTTACAACAGCACTGAAAAAAGTTACTTATGACAATTTTTCAGAGTTACAACCTTTGCAGCATCCCCATGGTCATGCGACCAAAATTCAGATGCTTGGCAACTGTTTCATACTTATGACAGTTGCAGTGTCCCAGGGTCATGTGATCCCCCTTTGCAACCTTCTGACAAGCAAAGTTAATGGGGAAGCCAGATTCCCTTAACAACCGTGTTACCAATTCAACAACTGCACCAATTCATTTAACAACTATGGCAAGAAAGTTTGTAAAATGGGGCAAAACTCACTTAACCAATGTCTCATTTAACAACAGAAATTTTGGGCTCAATTGTGATCGTAAGTCGAGGATTACCTATATAAATTTTAGTTGCAGTCAATATTTGAGATGAAATAGTACTAAATATAATTAAGAGCTGTGTGTACTACATAGATTGTTTTATATCTATTTTTAGATATCTATTTTTACAACTATTATTATACAGTACTACCTAGTATATGCCCATAGTAACTTATTTTGGGTAGTAAAAGGATCATTTGTTTATTTTTTAAAACATGTATATGCTATTCCTTATAATTCCAAAAAATTATACTGCTTGGAAAATTATCTCTTCCACCCAAAACCCTATTCTTCTTGGGGCCTTAGTAGCTCAAACTATCAATTTGATTTTGGTTATTATTTGCTAAGTTTGTCTTAACACTTCAAATGAAAATCAAGAGACTGGATTTTGAACCATTTCCAAAAGAGTTTAGTGGAATTCAGAGAAATGCTCAGAATGAGAACATTAATAAAATTACTGCATTCCATTTAAACTATAACAAAGAAATCTGCTTTATGAAGTAGCTGGTCACCTTTCTAGACAAAATTTGTGGTTTATTCCCTACCTGTAGATAAAAGAAGCAATTTATTGACCCACACTTGTACTAGATACTATTTCAAGCAGTTCCTGCTCTAATGAAACAAATGTTTTGAAATTCCTTTCCTGTCATTCCTGTCCTGTATCAGAAGACAGTCTATAGGGGAAGCAAATACTGTGCCATATTTTGACAGTTAAGACTCATTTCTTCTTCCATGTTAGTAAGAACAGCATTTTACAATTGAAATTAGGCATTTCTCTGAGAATGAATATCCAATATGGCCACTCTTTTTCTCTTTAGGCACTCATCCACAGAATCTATTTTTAGATTAGAGAATGAGTTAAAGTATATTCTGGCATCTATTTCCTTTTACAATTTAATCACAAGAAAATACTAGCTTCCATAAACATCATACTTTTTAATTGTTGAACTGCATGTATTTTCCAGCTTTCCACAATTTAAATTTACTTCGCCAGTGTAAGCTTAGAATCACATTCACATAAGCTTAGTGATTTAAATAACTGTCACCATTCTGGCAATAAAATAACTTTCCCTCCCTAAGCTCCCTGGCTATCAGAGAGCAAACAGAATTTAGCACTGGCTGAAATGAATGCTTACTGTTCTTGTCAATCAATAAGCAAATAAAGAATATCCTACACACAAAAAACTATTTTCAATAGACTCTACCATTAAATCCCTTCGAATTAGCTCAGTATCAAAAACTCTCTCTGTGGGTGATAAAATGTTCGGAATCAAAAGATAGTATTTAAGAAGGCAGTTCTTACACTGTCCCTGCCTCAGATCACATGTAATTTCTTTCTCTTCAACTCCTCCAATGGAATATAGCATCAAATGGATTGTGCCAGAAGCATGAATGCTTTTACTGCTAGAAATACCGTATTACTATTGCTATTATTGTGGAGATGCTAACTGTTAAGCAAATGCCTTACTACTACTACTACTATAAGGCATTATTTGTACAGAGTATAAAAATTAAAATGCAAGCAGAAGAATAAATGTAAAGAAAAGCTACTCACCTGAAACTGGAGTTCTTCATGAATATTGCTTTTGCAGTTCCACACTCTTGAGAGAATGCAAATTGCCATCACAACTCCCAAAACGCTCTAGAGACCAATGACCTGTGGGGCCATGCATATGCCCTTTGGTGAATCTTTACTATAACCTTTTAACCAGTTCTTTCGCCCAGGTTATACGTATATGGCTTCTGTATTTCTCAACACCTAGTCACGTATAATGTACAGACCTCTTCCAAACTGAAGCCTGATGAACATTCACTTAAACACCATTTCACTATGTTTTTATTATATAAACCTTGATGTACTGTAGCTATTCTAAGTTGCCAGATATCCCTACAAATAAAATTGGCTGAAGATCATAGTCCAATTAATGAGGTCAAAAATCAGATTTGCAATAGCCTCCCATTCCTCTTACACAGAAAGTACAACTTTTAATTATTTAAAATGTTATCATAGAAAGGTAGCTATATATTGCTTGCCTATTTAAAAGCTGATTATGGATTCCATGCAAACTAACAGATTAGTTGAAGATGAATTTCTCCATTCTTCCTCTCAGTCCTGCTGGATATTATGTTGGTCACAGGTGGGGAAAAAACTTATTTTATTTCCTTTTCTTCTATTGAGCTGTTTAATACCTATAAAACTTTAGAAACAAGCCTAAAATGTAGCAATCTACATGGTAGTAGCTGTAGATGAAAAGCTATCTTGTGTTCTATGGCCAGTCATATAAAAAATTATGGGCAAGCAATTTTATAGGGTCATTTATAAGGGTGCATATCAATAATATTGTCAATATATCCATTGGCAAACAAAACCCTGAGATTATGGGATATTTCTAACACCGATCAGCAGGAAAAAAAAAGTGACTGTCTTTCAAAACTTTACAATTACTCAAACTGACCTACCTGTCCAGCAGTAGCACTGAAGAATGCCCACAAGGGATCGACGGCAGCACCAGCATAGGCACCAGAATAAACAGAATATCCAGTAGATCCATCAGGGGCTACAGTTTGTACCCCTCTAGGGACCGGTTGTCCCACTGCCATTTGCATTGGCATCTGACCATGGTAAGCACCATACTTTTAACAAAAAGAAGAGATACATTTTACTATGTTCATCAGCCTAACACAAGGCATGTACGCACATGCACCCCAACTTTGGGAAAACACCTTCTCAAATACTATCATAAAAAGGGCAGTTTTTAAACATTTAAAATCCAGTGAAACATGCTTGAAAGCTGTTTCATTACTATGTAACTATATTGGTTACATAATAATGAAATATAGCTTTTGCAATAGTCAGACCTCACAGAATAGAATAGAATAATAGAATAGAATAGAATAGAATAGAATAGAATAGAGTAGAGTAGAGCAGAGCAGAGTAGAGTAGAGTAGAGTAGAGTAGAATAGAATAGGAATTCTTTATTGGCCAAGTGTGGTTGGACACATAAGGAATTTGTCTTGGTACAAATACTCTCAGTATACATAAAAGAAAAGATAATGACAGCCCTGTTTATCAACCATTCTAAATTATGACAACACTGAAAAGGTAACTTTATGACCAGTCCAAATACTTACAACCATTGCAAAATTTCTGCAGTCATGCAATTGAGATTTGAACATTTCACAACCAGCAGATATTTACAACTGTTGCAGTGTCCTGTAGTCACATGATCACCTTTGTGTATTTCACAGCCAGCTTGCAACAAGCAAAGTCAATGGGGGAAGTCAGATTCATTTAACAGCTGCCTTGCTTAGAAATTGAAATTTTGAGCTCACTTGTAGTCATAAGTCAAGGACTACCCATATTTGCCAGTAGATAAAACCAAAGTCTCTTTATTCCATATCTTTTAAATATTAGAGAAGGTGTTGAGCTATTGAAAATGTTTATACTTGTCTTGTTGAAAGGAAGAGTGAATATTTCATGCCATGGGGGTGTTTTTCAGCAGCAGGAACTGGGAGACTGGTCAGACTTGAGGGAAATCTGACTGAAGCGAAGTAGAGAGATATCCGCAATGGAAACCTATTCCACAATGCTCAGGACCTCAGACTGGGCTGAAGGTTCATTTTCCAACATGACAACGATCCTAAGTACACAAGCAAGACAACATAGGAGGCCCTAGGGACAATTCTGTGCATGTATTAGAGTGGCCCAGCCAGAGCCCTGACTTGAATCCTATCCAGGAGGGACCTGAAAATGGCTGTCTACCAATGGTCACCATCCAACCTGACTGAGCTTGAGATGATTTGCAAGGAAGAATGGCAGAAAATCCCCCAATCCAGGTGTGCAAAGCTTGTTGCGTCATATCCTTAAAAGACTCAAGGCTGTAATTGCTGCCAAATGTGTTTCAACAAGTACTGAGTGAAGGGTCTGAATACTTAAGTCAGTGTGATGTTTCTATTTTTTCTTTTTAATAATTTGACAGACATTTCTAAAATTCTGTTTTCACTTTGTCATGGGATACTGAGTGTAGAGTAATGAGAAAAAAATGAATTTGAACTGTAGAATCAGGCTGCAACACAACAAAATTGACAAAATCAAAGGGGGTTTGAATGCACCAGATTTTGCCTCTTTTGCCAACCTCCTCTTTTTTTCTCCTTGCTGCATTTTCTATTTTTTTTTTCTTGACTATATATATTGCATGTTTATAAGGGGGGGGGGAGATAAAAACCAAAAGCTGTGGTAATCCTGTTAATTCGTTTAACATTAGATGAAGACCCAGATGATACAGCATGTGGCAGCAAATTGGTAACATAACTTTAAAAAAAAAGCTGAATTAATGCTTGGATAGAAGATCACCCAGAAATCCCAGATTTATAAACTACATTAGGAACTTGATAAAACATCTCAGAAAGGAGTATAATTACAAATCGTATACTTTTCCTGCCAAGAACACTGCATGGATTTGTTACCTTGACTCAAAAATACTTCCATTGTTTCCCTTAGCACATAACCAGTTTCCTATATTCTTACTTTCTTGGTTAAATTAAGGGTTTCATGCCACCAAATAACTCTGGTAAATGGCAAATTACTTGCATATTGCTAAGTGTCAATGAAACGAGGCAGGAAAATTGTCTGGAATATGGCAGAGTGGAGAGAAACACCTCACCCAAGGTAGATTTGATTTAAATCAAGTTGATTTAAATCACAATTTAAAACATAATTTAAATCAGGGATCCCCAACCACCGGGCCCCGGACCGGTACCGGTCCGTGGATCATTTTGTACCGGGCCACAAAGAATGAAAGTAGGGCGGGCGCCGCCATCTTGTTTTGACGGCGCTTGAGAAAGTGCTTCTGGGTGAGCTTGTCGGTCGTCGGTTGGAAAGCGGCGTTTGGATGCTGAAGGAATCCTCGCGCCTTAGTTTCGTCGAAGAGGGGGGGGCGGCTTCGAACGAAGAGCCGTCCCGATGGCGGTGGAGTCTCGCGTTACTCAGGAGGAGATTAAGAAAAAGCCCAAAAAGCCCATTGACCGCGAGAAGGTACAAAGGAGGAGTTGAAGGTGGTGGGGAAAAGCGGGGGACGGCTGGCTGGCCGGTCGCTTGGCTCGCCTTGCCTTGGTCGTGCGTGCTGATGCCGGTACCGGTCCGTGGATTGTACCGGTCCGTGGTACAAAAAAGGTTGGGGACCACTGATTTAAATCACTAGTAAAAAGGCTTGATTTAAATCAACTCAATTTAAAACATAATTTTTAAGAAGCAACTGTCATCTGTTCCGCAGCAGCTCCTCCACTGACCTGCTGTTGACTCACCAACAGACCCAATCACTTTAATGGGATGGCTGGTGATGCGGCAGTGACATAACAAGGTGAGGGACGTGGCAGGCAGCAGTTGAGTGGATGGCCACTAACAGGCACTGCCATGATGGATCTGAAATGACAGGTGCTCTTTAATATTATATTTATAAGCTGCTTAGAAGGTTTCACTTTCATTTTTACCGCTTGCCCTTCCTCCTCACATTTAGAGCCTGGTGATACAGATGCATTTATCTTCAAACAATCATACAGTTTGTAGTGTACATAGATTTGCAAAACAATGGGATAAAAGAATATTCCTGAACTTTGTTTTATTATTTATCTCATGATTACTGTGAAATTGTGTGAATGCATCACTGCAGTGCATGTTATCTCAGCTTGCAGAGCTTGGATTCATTGAATGAGTTTACCAAAAATGTAAATGTTATATAACTAAGCTCCATTTCATGCTGAATAAGCTAAATTATTAATATATCTTAAATAGAAAACTATCTTTAGATAGATTTTTACTTCAAATGCATTTTATTAAAATAAATTTGATAAAAATCCAATTTAAATCAAATTAAATTTGGTTTAAATTTAAAAATCCAATTTTAATTTTAAAAATCTGATTTTTTAAAAAATTATTATTATCCACCCTGACCTCATCTCACCTTCCCTATTACCTACTTCTACTGGTATGCTATGGCTATCACTTTGTTGGTTATAGAGGTAGTCCATGACTTACTACCACAATTGAGGCCAAAATCATTTTTAAGTGAAAAATTTGTTAAGTCAGTTTTACCCCATTTTATGACCTTTCTTGCCACAATTAAGTGAATTGTTGCAGCTGTTAAGTTAGTAACCTGGCTTCCCCATTCACTTTGCTTGTGAGAAAGTTGCAGAAAGGGATCACATGACCTTGGGAAACATAAATATGAACCAGCTGCCAAGCATCTGAATTTTGATCATATGATGATCATGGGGATTTTGCAAAGGTCGTAACTGTGAAAAAATGTTATATATCACATTTTTCAGTGCCATTGTAATTTTGAACAGTCACTAAATGAAATGTTGTAAATTGAGGACTACCTGTACTTTATGATTTATCACTGTGTTGCTTGTATGTATAGTGAAACTTATGCTTTGGGGGAACTTACGCTTTGCGTGTCCACACTTGGCCAATAAAGAATATTCTAATAGGCACAGAAGCGTTTTTAAAAGGTTATTTCCTCAGACAAAAATGAAAAGGCGCTTATCCAGGTACTACTCAACTTATGACCACAATGGAGCCCAACATTTATGTTGCTAAGGGAGAAATTTGTTTTGCCCCACGTTACGACCTTTCTTGCCAGTTAACAACTGCGGTGGTTAAGTTAGTAGCGCAGTTGTTAAGTGAAACTGGCTTTCCTGTTGACTTTGCTCAACAGGTCATAAAAGGCGATCTCACATGACTCCAGAACGCTGCATCCGTCATAAATGTGAGTCAGTCGTCAAGCCTCCAAATGTAAATCACATGACCCTGGGGGGGGGGTTGCTGCAACGGTCATATAAATGTGAAAAACAGGTCATAAGTCACTTTTTTCCAGGGCCGTCGTGACTTCAAACGGTCACTAAAAGAACTGTTGTCAAGTCAAGATACTATCCAGAGAACCCCTTTACTTGCTTGACTGCCTGCAATTTGGCAGTTCAAATCCCACCAGGCTGAAGGTTGACTCAGCCTTCCATCCTTCCGAGGTGGGTAAAATGAGGAGTTGGGGGCAATATGCTGACTCTGTAAACTGCTTAAAGAGGGCTGTAAAAGCATAAGTCTAAGTGCTATTGCCTCCATTACCTTTACACTCTAATGGAGGAAGATGCACGTTTGAACATTCTTCATCGTTAAGTTTGGTCAGTCAGCAAACTGTTTTAAGTCGGGGACCACCTGTGCAGCTTATGTACTACGGTATCTGCAATTTACTCCCAACCTAGCCACCTTCTACAACCCTACTGGGTGGAAATGATATTCTAAGTTCATTCCATTTGGAGGCCGCCATTAACATCTCCCAGTCAAAGACAAGGAGTTGCGGGAAGGAGGGAGGGGAGAGAGAGAAAAAAAGAGGCACTGATTGGGTTTGGGGGTAGAGGGGAAGAAGAGAGAAGACATTTTATAGAACCTGAAGACTGAGGGCGAGGGAACCCAACCGAGGAGACCCACCAACGAAAGGCGTGAAAGCGAAAATATCTTTTGAAAACCAAGACGGGCGACCAGCCTTCCAAACCAAGTACGGAAAGCAGCAGTTCGGCGGGCTCCGCGCCTTCCCGTTTTCTTTACTCACCGCTCCGAACGCCGGATACGTCATGCCGAATTTGCGAGAGACGAACCGTTACAACGGTTACAGCCGACTTCGAAGCTCGGCGGGATTCTAAATCCGCCACAAACGCGTCTAAGTTTTCCCCCCTCAAAGGCCTCAGTCGCCGCCTTCTCTTTCCTTAAGTCGCTCTACGAAGAGGCGGGACTTCCTTCCCCCCCCTTTCGCCCTCTTGTATCGCCTTCCTCTATTGGGTAAGGCGGTCGTCCACTTCCGCTCGGGACATGTTCGCAAAGATGAGGAGGCTGGGAGAGCGGAAGAGGTATACGGCGGGGGGGAGGGGTTAAGAAGGAGGTGCCGCCCATTCCGGAAATGGTCGTTGAGGAAAAAGAGGAAGGCGCGGTTGCAGTTTCGTAAGAGAACGGAAGTCGGCGTGGCTGTATTCTCCTTAAAAGGAAGGGAAGACGCCGGGTGTATTTCCTTGATAAAGAGATGATGCGAGAAAGTTAAGTCGGCTATCGAAATCAGTGACACCAACGAAAGAGAGGAATGATGGATGTCGGTTTTTGACAATATGCTGAGTGCAACGGAACGCCAATCATTCCTCTATAACCTATACTTGTTTACTCATGCATGCTTGACAAACAAAACAATAAATAAATCTTTTCTATCTAGAAATGGATGGATCCTTTATTTTTATGATGAACTCAAAAGTCCTCTCTACCTTCCGTCAACAAAGTATTACTATCTTGGTGTCTCAGAATTGTTATCCTTCCATTTTGATTTGATTTGATTAAATCAAAGTTCAATTCCTGTAATACATGCACTTTTGAAAGCTAAACAAATACTGAGATAACACAGACCTTTGCCTAGTTCCTGTTTCTATTATGAACCAGTGTTTCTCCATTTTTGGTTATTGCAGTAAGGACTTTGTTGTTGTTCACTGTAAAGATCCTTTAAAAAAATCAGTGTACTTGCACACCAATTAGCTAGTGTAAGGGTAATAAATATAGGAAAGAAGTAAAATGTATTATAGCATTATGTAGAAGTATTTATCACTCTATGGGCATGTCTTATCTTGATGATAGGCAGTTGTTTTCTTATATATGTAGAAGTATTTATCTCAATAGGCATTTCTTGCTGTTGTGGAAAATATTTAACCTTTCACGAGTTGTAAAACTAGTAATAACACATGCCTGCAATCAGTTACACCCCTCTCCTATTGAGACACATGATTGTCTCATCTAAATCAATCTGAATCCATCTGGTTTATGTTTCACCTCCCTGAGAATGAAAGGTACTTCTCTGGGCATGCAATCTCCTCCATTAGGAGGAATCCACAATTTTGAAGTATGTTGTTAAATGGTCAATTGTGATAGATTAGCTGGACAATAGGAGAAGGGATAATGAAAGATAAACAAATGCCAGAAGAACATTTGTCTGCCAGGAAAGATGTAAATCTAAGAGTGTTTTACAATGCAGTTACTCTACTTCTAAAAGAATCTTAAGGTATAAGAAGAGTTACTTTCGTCTATATGTTTTGTAACTTTCCTCACATATCTATCTTGTGTGTATGCGAGGAGAGGTCTTTCCCTTTTATTGATCAATAGAAGTTAGATTTTGTTCTTCAAAGCCTTTGCTTAAGTTCATTTTTGGCACATCGTGATCTTAAGTTATAGCCGAACTTTATACTAGTTTGCATCATGCAGTCAAAGATTTTGTTGTATTCCACAAAACAAAGACCCTTAAGTCTCACCATTGTTAGAATTGTGTTACGCAGTCTCCACTGCCTTTTCTGAAACTGGTTTCTGTATCATTTCTCATTCCTTGTATTTATGGCCCTGTGCTGAAATGGCCATAACTTTGGGGACCGACATAAGTCCCATTTGTTCAATGCTGCTATAAATTGCTAAATGAAAGGTCATAACTCAAGGACTACCTGAATATGGTTAATATCCACCAGAGTGTTGGAGGTATATTTCCTCTCCCCCCTCCATTTCCTTTTCATTGTTTATTATTTTAAGAGATAATTTTAATTTTTTTTCTGTATACTTTATACAAGATACAGTGGCTGTTGTACTTCTGAAAAATCCCTGAATAGTGCAGGTAATTGTTTTCTACTTTATCCTGTAGCAGCTTTCCCTGAGAAGCAGCCAGGAGCAGTGATAATGGCAGACCCACACTAGACAAGAAAAATATGCTGAGGACATATAATAATAAATTATGAAACTTGTATGCTGCACAAATCTCAATGATTCTGGCCATTATATCTGATACAGTCTCTACAACAGGGGTGTCAAGCTCAAGGCCTGCCGGCCAGATCCAGCCAGTGGGGTGCTTAAATCTGGCCCATGGGGCCACCCTGGAAACAGTGAAGGATCGGCCCACAGTGCCTCTGCCAGTGAAAATGGAGCTCAGGAGGGCCGCATGCAGTTCTCCCGAACTCCATTTTCACTAGCAGAGGGTTGCAGAAGGCTATCATGGCCGAAAACGGTGTTTGGGAGTCCGTTTTTGCTGGCAAAGTGGTTGGGCTACCACACGCGCTCCCGACATAGGTGAGCTCAAGCTGGCCACGCCAATCCTGGCCACACACACTCTGCTTCTCAAGGTCAAACACAACTCTGATGCAGCCCTCAATGAAATTGAGTTTGACACCGCTGCTCTAAATATACTATAGATTGTTTTATTTACCCCCTTTTTTTTCTTAGTTCTATTTCTTTTTTCCATTTCCTTTATTTATTCACTACTGGGTTTTTAAATAATATAACCACTATTTTATTTTGTTGGTAATGGTAGTGGTAACGTAGTAGTTTATATTTCACTAATAATAAAAATTGTATCAAAATCTAAACCTGGAAATCTAGAATATAGCTTGTGTTTCACGACTTCTTCCTAAACACCTATTTTTAAAGATGCCTTTCTCACAAAGATTTCTATTGATTTCCTTGGCTTTAAAAAAAAAAGGGGGGGGGGATGGAGGACATGAAATGAAACTATGAATCAAGAAGAAGCCAGTCTTTGTACACCAGACCACACCAGAGAAAAGAAACTTATCCTACATTCCTAGAAACACACTGCAAGCTGTATTGCTGTCATAAAACTACCTAAATATCTGCACAGCTGCAATTTCTTGGGTACAGTAGTTACTACTGACAAATTGGGATGTGCGCTTTCAACTATAAGCAGTAGATAGTTGGGTTTATATGCTGCTGTAATCAACAAAGATTCCGGGTGGCTTACAAAACCCTCTCCAAGTAGAATTCTAAAGATATTTATTTTTTATTTATTTTATTTTGTCAAGCAATTATTAGATAAAAGTATAAATATAAACATGGTTATGAATACACAAAATGGATACATATAAGAAAAATAAAAGAAACAATAGGACAGGGACGGTAGGCACGTTGGTGCGCTTATGCACGCCCCCTACAGACCTCTTAGGAAAGGGGTGAGGTCAATAGAAGACAGTCTAAGATTAAAGTTTTGGGGGTTTGGGGAAGAAACCACAGAGTATTCCAGACATAAACATTAAATAAAAAATCCAAGCTAACACGATTGCAATAAACTTCCTAAAGTAATCAATTGTTAAACATGATAGGCAGGTGGTTGCCTCATTCATGATTCCAGTATTAAACGTCGTTTTGAGACTTGACTTACAAATCAAATCTATTGAGCAAACTTTCCCACACCACTAACCTCCAAGTCACAAGGGTCTTCAAACTTGACAAGCTTTAAGACGCGTGGACTTCAACTCCCAGAATTCCTAAGCTAACATGACTGGAGGAGGAATTCTGGGAGTTGAAGTCCACGCGTCTTAAAGCTGTCGTGCTTGAAGACACACACACACACACACACACACACACACCCGCTCCAAGAGAACTGGAGAATTCTACGTTTTCTAGAATGATTCGTGCTGTGAATTGTGGGAAAGGTAAAACGAAAACGTCTGATGGGAGCAATATTGGGAGGAAGGAACTTGCTGGAACATTGGTCGCCTTCGTAAGGTTCCTCCGTGGCGGGCGAAACTAGCCAAATTGCAGCCACTCCCCCTCCCCTTTCAGAGCAAAGGGAAACGGGCGTCTGGAAACTAAAGCTCCCACTGAGAATAGAAACCGAAAGTGCAGCCGGAGAATCGCCCAGCTTTCGCCCGGCCAAGTGACAGGATCAAGATCGAGGAGTGAAAGGAACAGCCGGCTGTGTTTCCCGGAGGGCGAAGTTGTAAGTTTGGGAAGCCGGGACGCCGCGCATAGACGGAATCGTTGCCCTTTCCCGAGCGGTTCCCCGCCGGCGGCTACAGCAGCAGCAGCAGCAGCATGGAAGCGGCCGCCAGTCCATCCCCCGCCGGCGGCTACAGCAGCAGCAGCACCACCACCACCACCACCATGGAAGCGGCCGCCAGCCCATCCCGGGACGAGTGCATCCTCTACTTGATCTCTTGCTTTAGGACCAGGATCAAGAACAACGTCCGAGTGCATCAAGTGCTGGATTTGATGCCGTCCCTCAGCCTCGACCAAAAACGTCAGCTCCATGCTGTGGCTGCAGAAAAAGGGGACGTGGAAGCCGCGGAGAAGCTGCTCTCCCTGGTGGAGAAGGGGGCTCCCGACTCGCCGGGCTTATGCCAGGAGTTCTGCGAGGCGCTGGTGAAGGGAGGCTATGCCGCCGCCGATTACCTGGATCCCAGCCTGAATGAACTGCCCTCGCCCTCTTTGGAAGCGGCCGGCGACCTGGGCAAGGCTCTGGTGAACCTGTTCTTCGATCACCTCACCGACACGCTACAGGCCACTCAGGTGGCTCTCCGGTGTTTGGGAAAGGGGCTGTTAAATCTCGAAGATGTGGAGCGGGTAAGCCGGAACAGAGCAAGGGCGGCAGCAGGGAGCCAAACCGGGTCCTCTCGTTAAAACTAGGTGTGGGGGCAGGGGGTTGCAGCGAAATGGGGCGAGAGAGATCCGGAAAGAAGAGGGCTCTCCAAGGTATTTGGAATGAATCCCCGGAATTCCTTATAGGCCTTATACCAGACCTGGATTTCTGAAACCTCAACAACTTTAAAATGTGTGGACTTGGACTCTCTGAATTCCCCCATGCACCTTACAATTGTTGAGATTGTGGAAAGCTGTAGGGAAGACCATATGGGAGATCAAACCCATCCTAAATGTAAAATCTGAAATTAGGGGTCTCCAACCTTAGCAACTTTAAGACTTGTGGACTTCAACTCCCAGAATTCCTCAGCCAGCTTTGCTGGCTGAGGAATTCTGGGAGTTGAAGTCCACAAGTCTTAAAGTTGCCAAGGTTGGAGACCCCTGCCTTACAAAACGCTTTTGGAGAAAACATATATTTTGCCAAATGAATCTTGTCCACAATACCTACTTTAGAGAACTCCCTCTCGCTCTCATCTAGCTAATTGTTTAAACTAACCAGCTCCCTCATAAGAGGCTCTGGGCAGTGTATTTGTTTATATTTCCTATTTCTTAACCGATATGGTTAACGGTGGGGCTGACCAACAATCAAGTATTCACAGAGCGGATTTTTGAAGTAAACCGTGACCCTAGAATTCTGCTCCTAATCACCATGATGCCAAAAACAGTGGATGCTTCATGACATTTTCATGCTTGGATCACAATGTTGCACATAAGTATGTAAGGTGTGGAGTCTATCACAATGCATGATTTGTCACTTGCCTTCTCCTGCTGCAATGTCCTGGGGTCATGTGATCACCTTTTCTGACCTGACCAGCAAAGTCAAGAAACCAGATTTGCCTTACAACCAGGTTACTAACTTAACAACTTCAGTAATTCACTGAACTATGCAAGAAAGGTTGTGAACTCACTTTTTCCCTTAGCAACAGAAATTATGGGCTCATTTGTGGGTTATAAGTTGAGGACTATCCCCGCATATCTTGCACAGTTACATGAATCACTGCAGTTGTTAAATTAGTAACATGGTTGTCTAGCTTCTTGATTTTGTTTGTCGGGTCACAAACTTATCCTAATTTAAAAAGTGTAAGGCAGGAGTATTCTTTGCTGCCAACTCAAGGCCTGGGGGAGAGCATAATAATGAGATTGTACTGCTGTCCCCTAAGGGGCTATTGATGTCTTCATAAAACGTGTATGCTGGAGCTTTATTGCTGCACCACTGCTACTTATTATATCTGAGTACAGTTCTGGTGGTGGAATGTAGTCTGGATTCCCAGGGAAGGGGGAGAGGGTGACTGCATTCCAGAGAAATAAGGGACAGCAAAGTTTAGATAGTTTGATTGGGAGGAAGAGAGTCTAAACCAAAAGTGTCAAACTCAAGGCCTGCAGGCCGGATCTGCCCTGCGGGGTGCTTAAATCTAACCCATGGAGGCCGGCCTGGAAATAGCAAAGGACCAGCTCATGATGCCTCTGGTAGCCAAAACGGGGCACATGGGGGCTGCATACAGCCTCCACACGCACCGTTTTCAGCCTAGAAGGTCTCCTGTAGCATCCTGACAGCCAAAATGGGGCATGGAGGGCCATGTGTTGGGGCTATGTGCACCCCCCCCATGTCCATTTTGGCCAGCAGGGTACTGCAGGAGTCATCCATCCCGTCTCCCCATCCCCCAGCTGGCCCATGGAGAACTACAGCCCTCGAAGAAATCCAGTTTGACACCCCTGGTCTAGAACTTAGGAGTTCTCCGAGTATATATCTTTAATGATGCAAATAATTTCCTTTAGTTGAGCACGATTTCTGTCTAGGAGTGTAACCATAAAGGAAAGTGCTTAGAAGAAACTCACCATGTGTTTTTGGGATTTTGGAGCTGGAGAGTTCTAGCTCAGCTGTTCCTTGTAGCAACAATGAGAGAAATCAAAAAGAATGAAGTATTTCCAAATCAGGCTGCCACTAGGGCGAGGCATCTGCCTTGAACATTCTTGGACTTTGTTTCTTTCTTTTAGGTCACCTAGCAGAGCTTGAGTTGACAAATGCTGCTCAGAAGAGAGCTGGATATTGTTTTAAGTATAACTCTTTGAAAACACAGGGAGTAGCATATAAAGGGTAGCCCTCGCTTAGCAATGGCCTGGCAACTATTCACAGCTAACAGTGATGATGAAAAAGCAACTTTATGACAAATCCTGCCATTTACAACCTTTGAAGGTCTATAAAGCAAAAGACAGGTAAAGCAAGATCACAGTTTTACTTAGTGACCACTTTTAATGACTGGGTTGCTGGTCCCAATTGTGACGGCTAAACAAGGACTACTTAGACTTAGAACTTAGGCCCTAGAATAACTTTTGTTACTTTGAATGTACACTAATCGGCATACATTAAAATGAAATTTCATTTGATGATAGCTCTCAAAGGGTCTCCACCTCTAATATACGTGACATAAACATGATGAAATAAATAAATACAAAATTATGCATACACCCACCTATATTATATGACCCGGAGAAACAACACAGTCTAGTTGGGATGTATACTTGTACATAGTGAGAAATATGAATCTTGCGAGTTTACCAGTCAGATAGCATAGGGCACGGGTTTCAAACTCAAGGCCTACAGAGTGCTTAGATCTGGCCCACAGGACCATCCTGGAAACAGCAAAGGACTGGCCCGCCGTGCCTCTGCCAACAAAAACAAAGCTCAGGGAGGCCGTGTGCAACCTGCCGTGCTCCATTTTCAGCTGCGATGGCCTCCTGCGGCCATCTGCTGGCAAAAACTGAGCTTGGGGAGCCCTCCCAGGCTCCATTTTCGGCCACAACAGCCTCCTGCATCCCTTTGCCAGCAAAAACAAATCTCGGGAGGCTGTGTGTGGCCTACCCAGGCTCCATTTTTGGCTGTGATGGGCTCCTGCAGCCCTCTGCCAGCGAAAACGGAGCCCAGGGAGGGCTCCCCGAGATCCATTTTTGTTGGCAGATGGCTGCAGGAGGCCGTTGTGGTTGAAAACTGAGCGTCAACAAGTGACGTCGTCTTGGCCATGGCCCCTCCCAGCCCCAGCCCCTCCCAAGGTCAAATACAAGTCTGATGCAGCCCTCAATGAAATCGAGTTTGACACGCCTGGCATAGGGAAGAAAGCTGTTACAGAATTGGGTAGTCCTACTATAAATTGAAACCTCCTCCTAGAGGGAAGCATCAGAAACGGACTGTGAAGTGAGTGTGTGGGGTCTCCAACAATGCTTTGAGGTCTAAGCACATAGCACTTATAAGCAGTATTCTGAATGACAGACAGAAAGTGAGCGTTCTATAATCTCAGTTGTCCTTACCACTCTCTGTAGGGACTTTCTCTCTGAGGCACTGCAGCCACCAAATCAAACAGTGATGCAGTTTGTTAAGATGCTCTCAATGATGCCTCTGTAAAAAAAAAGTGGCTAGGACAGAAGGAGAAAGATGTGCTCTCCTCATCCAACGCAGGAGATGCTGGTTTGCACGCTTTACTAAGGATGATGTGTGGAGAGACCAGACTCTTCGTTATCTGCACCCCCAGACACTTAACACCATTATCTCTACCGCTCATTTAGTGGCAGTTCAAAGTGAAATGGTGCTGGACAAAGTAACTTAACAATTATTGCAGCATCCACACGGTCATGTGATCAGAATTCTCTTTTACGATCTCCCCAGCCAGCTTCCAAGCAGAAAAGTTAATGGGGAAGCAGGATTCAGGAACAATCCCGTGATTCGCTTAACAAACACAGGATTCACTTGACGATATGGCCAAACAATCGTAAAATCAGGCACAACTCCATGTCCCCCCTTCTCTTAGAGACGTTCCTCTAGTAGTCATAGACCACAGACTTCCCGTAGTTGACAATAAGAAATGACATTGATATGCATTGTGAAGCATCTTACCGAAATGTTTGTCTTGCCTCTTTGATTTTCCTAAACAGGTAGTCATCGAAAAGGATAAACAGGGGAATAAGCCGGCAGTGAGAGAAATGCTCTATAGGATAACACAGAAGAAAGAATGGCTCTCACCTTTTCTGGAAGCCCTGGGTGAAGCTGGTCATGCAAACATGGCCGCTTACATAAGTGGGCACCCAAACGGTAATAATATAATTTCATGAGTTTCAGTGCAGCTTCACGTTTTGATAAATGTTTGTGTGCTGGTGGTGTTGCTTTCATTGCTTGTCGCCTAAGAGAGTTTCGCTCCATAGGGCTTGCTGTTTAAAAGGAAGAGTTCAGGATCGTGGGGAGGATATAGAGGTGCAGTTGTGCCCGTGACTTTACAGGCCCTTCGTAAAATTTGTAAGATACGGACGACCATTTTGTAAGTAAACGAGCAATCAGACCAAACCCTTTTTATTTCTATGGTGATTCAGATTTAGCTACTGATCATCACAGAATAGCATAATCATTAAACAAAGGATAGGAAGAAAGAATATGCATTTTGCAAAGGTTACGTAAAATTAGGAGCATAACTATGTTTCAAATATAATCGGTTTAAATTTTCAACTGGAAAGGAAATGACAGTCTTGAAATGAATTGACTCGCTTCTGACCTATGCTTATATATAGTCCTCAACTTACAACCATTCGTTTAGTGAGCATTTGAAGTAATGACAGCCTTGAAAACAGTGGCCTTTGATTAGTGCTTGCACTTACCTGTCATAGGATGAACGTTTGAATGCATGGTAACCAGCATGTATTTTATGACAGTTACAGCATCGAGGTGTTGCATGATCATTTGACCTCCCCAACCAGCTTCCAACAGGTGTGATCAATGGGGGAAGCTGGATTTGCTTAATGACCACGTGATTCTTTTTAACGACTCTATGATTCACTAAATGATTGAGGCAGAAGGGATTGTAAAGTTGGGCACAGCTTGCTTAATGACGGACTTGCTTAGCAATAGGAGTCCCGATCCCAATCATGATTGTAAGTTGAAGGCTACCTGTTCTTCTATATATAGTAGAGACTGATAATATTGTGTTGGGAGATTATTACTGGCTTACTTTCTTTGTTTCTACATTTACTCGGGAATAAGATATACTAAAAACAATGAAAGTTGTTTTTAAATAGACAACTTGTAGATCTGTTCCTTACTGGCTATAAACTTGTTCCAGTAGGACTTCATTTCTCTGAGTTGCCATGGTCTGTGGTCTTATTTTTGTTTTTCTCCTCATCTTTAAAGCTGCACTTTAAAGCACGGGTGTCAGACTCAAATCACATCATGTGACCTATCATGACATTTTTTGCCTTTGCAGAGCTGGGGTGGATGTGGCCTGCATGTGACTCATCCGCCCTATTAGAAGGCTAATAGGCCTGCTTTAAAGCTTCAAGCCTTCTGAAAGTTCTCTACTTTCAAAAGTTGATTCTTGCTACTGTGCTTTGTAAGCCTTAAATTAAGGTTCCTTCATACTTGTTATTTGGGTGCATATATGAATAAGGACAGCCAGTGACAGATGGGAGGTTCTGATCATAAAACTCCCAAGATTTCTTTCAGTTTAGCCCTGAGTACATCCCGAATTGTATATTAGAAACTGAAGTCCATCGATTTCATGTAGGTCCTTAATTGAACGGTTAATTAAATGAATAAGCTTTAGTCATGGATTGCAACATTTTTATTTTTGGCTGAACAGAACAAGGCGTAAATGGAGCTTCTGATTCATCAAATGTAATGTATGAGGCACCAAACTCTGAAGCTGTGGAGAATCTGCAGCCAAGAACCGAATTACAAGAAGCTCTGGAGGATGAGAAGAATGTATCAGAAAAATCATTTGAAGACCTCCCTGCAATTTCAGGTGATTTGTCAGCTACCAGTATTTTTACATATAATTTGTATAACTGATCATTAATATTGTAAAGTGGTGGATGCCATTACATGTGTGTGTGTGTGTGTGTGTGTGTGTGTGTGTGTGTGGTATTCAGCTTTGTTTGGGTATTTTCCCACGTCGTTATAGTTGTGCTTTTAAAGTTGTAGCAACATTTCGGCAGAATCTCAAAGATGCCTTGGTTTTCCATATATGAAGTCCCCTGTGCATCATGCCCGGCCACATACATTGGACAGACCAATAGAAGAATAAGTACCCACCTGGATGAACACAAAAATGCAGTAAAAAAGCTGGAACACACTTCCTCACTAGTCCAACACATGAAAGCCACAGGTCATAGCATCAACTTCAATGGCACCAAAACCCTAGCCACTATAGAAAACCCAAGCCATAGGGGGGGGGGGGGGGGGGGGGGGGGGGGGGGGGGGGGGGGGGGGGGGGGGGGGGGGGGGGGGGGGGGGGGGGGGGGGGGGGGGGGGGGGGGGGGGGGGGGGGGGGGGGGGGGGGGGGGGGGGGGGGGGGGGGGGGGGGGGGGGGGGGGGGGGGGGGGGGGGGGGGGGGGGGGGGGGGGGGGGGGGGGGGGGGGGGGGGGGGGGGGGGGGGGGGGGGGGGGGGGGGGGGGGGGGGGGGGGGGGGGGGGGGGGGGGGGGGGGGGGGGGGGGGGGGGGGGGGGGGGGGGGGGGGGGGGGGGGGGGGGGGGGGGGGGGCGGGGGGGGGGGGGGGGGGGGGGGGGGGGGGGGGGGGGGGGGGGTTGGGTTTTGTTGTTGGGGGTTGGTGAATATAAAAAATTTAAAAGACAAGCCATAGAGATTGAAAAAAGACCTGAAAGCATGGATAGAAGAGATGATTCCACCAGACTGTCAATTATTTGGAAGCCTGCACTCACAAACAAAAAAATCTCCACACCATAAGCCAGGCAAACACCTGGGCACAAACAGATCCCCCCCCTGATACCTCCAGCTCAAACACACCCCAACCAGGCACCCAGATGAAACCTAGCTTCCTAACAAATGATAGCCGTCCATTTACTCAGAGCCAAGCTGCACTAAAAGCCTCCAATACAGGAACTCAATGTTGCCAGCCAACCAAGACAAAAAAACCCACAAAACAGACAGAAGATATTGGAAACACCAATCAAGCAGAACACAGCAAACTCCAAGACCAATAAACACAGATCAAGACTCCCAACCAATCAGGATGAAGAAAAAACCATTCTGGCACAGCAGTAGGCTAGCCCCAAATTTAAAACTGAAACAACTGTAAAAGTCTGACTCACAGACGAACACAATACAGAAGCCTGATGATGGCAGATGAGATTCTGCCGAAACGTTGCTACAACTTTAAAAGCACAACTACAATGATGTGGGAAAATACATGCCAGCTTAAGAAACAAAGCTGAATACCATACATGTAAGTACCAGCGAAAACTTAAGAATGAATATGAATATACACACACACACACACACACACACACACACACACACACACACACATATCATGTAAAATCACTTCATGGTGTTTTCTATCTGAAAAGTTTGCTCTCCTCTGACATAATCAATTTAACTAAAAAATGCCAAATCTCCCTCAAATTAAAGACATTGGGTCCTAAGCTTTTCAAGAAGAAATGACGTTCACCATAAAAGCACTAAATGTAGCTTTATACACTGCTCAAAAGAATAAAGGGAACACTTAAACAACACAATGTAACTCCAAGTCAATCACACTTCTGTGAAATCAAACTGTCCACTTAGGTAGCAACACTGATTGACAATCAGTTTCACATGCTGTTGTGCAAATGGAATAGACAACAGGTGGAAAGCATAGGCAGATAGCAAGACATCCCCAATAAAGGAGTGGTTCTGCATGTGGTGACCACAGACCACTTCTCAGTTCCTATGCTTTCTGGCTGATGGTTTAGTCACTTTTGAATGCTGGCGGTGCTTTCACTCTAGTGGTAGCATGTGGCGGAGTCTACAACCCACACAAGTGGCTCAGGTAGTGCAGCTCATCCAGGATGGCACATCAATGCGAGCTGTGGCAAGAAGGTTTGCTGTGTCTGTCAGCGTAGGGTCCAAAGCATGGAGGCGCTACCAGGAGACAGGCCAGTACATCAGGAGACGTGGAGGAGGCCGTAGGAGGGCAACAACCCAGCATCAGGACCACTACCTCCGCCTTTGTGCAAGGAGGGACAGGAGGAGCACTGCCAGAGCCCTGCAAAATGACCTCCAGCGGGCCACAAATGTGCATGCGGATGCTCAAACGGTCAGAAACAGACTCCATGAGGGTGGTATGAGGGCCTGACTCCACAGGTGGAGGCTGTGCTTACAGCCCAACACCATGCAGGACATTTGGCATTTGCCAGAGAACACCAAGATTGGCAAATTCTCCACTGGCGCCCTGTGCTCTTCACAGATGAAAGCAGGTTCACACTGAGCACATGTGACAGACGTGACAGGGTCTGGAGACGCCGTGGAGAACGTTCTGCTGCCTGCAACATCCTCCAGCATGACTGGTTTGGTCAGTAATGGTGTGGGGTGGCATTTCTTCAGGGGGCCGCACAGCCCTCCATGTGCTTGCCAGAGGTAGCCTGACTGCCATTAGGTACCAAGATGAGATCCTCAAATCCCTTGTGAGACCATATGCTGGTGTGGTTGGCCCTGGGTTCCTACTAATGCAAGACAATGCTAGACTTCATGTGGCTGGAGTGTGTCAGCAGTTCCTGCAAGACAAAGGCATTGATGCTATGGACTGGCCCACCCGTTCCCCAGGCCTGAATCCAATTGAGCACATCTGGGACATCATGTCTCGCTCCATCCACCAATGCCACGTTGCACCACAGACTGTCCAGGAGGTGGGGGATGCTTTTGTCCAGGTATGGGAGGAGATCCCTCAGGAGACCATCCGCCACCTCATCAGGAGCATGCCCAGGTGTTGTAGGGAGGCACGTGGAGGCCACACACACTACTGAGCCTCATTTTGATTTGTTTTAAGGACATTATTTCAAAGTTGGATCAGCCTGTAGTGTTTTTTTCCACTTTAATTTTGAGTGTAACTCCAAATCCAGACCTCTCTAGGTTGCTAAATTTGATTTCCATCAATAATTTTTGTGTGATTTTGTTGTCAGCACATTCAACTATGTAATGAACAAAGTATTTACTAAGAATATTTCATTCAGATCTAGGATGTCTTATTTTTGTGTTCCCTTTATTTTTTTGAGCAGTGTATTCTTCCTCTATTCCCCAAGTGTAGAATGAAAGCATCTTTCTTTTTCACTGAAACAGCTATAACTCTCTTTTCATGTGCCTGCCTGCCAAAAACTCATGAGAAGGCTGCGCACAATTTGGACAAAGCCACATGCAATTTGGACAAGGGTACAACCTTGGGAAGAAGATGGCACAGCCAGCAGCTACTTCCTGAACGGGCCAGGATGGGGACATCTAATCAGCAGCGGCAGAACGAAGACAGTGAAAATCAGTTGTGGGTAGAAAGGCTAGCAGAGCCAGTGAGTGAAGGACAGCCAAAGCATCAGAGATTGGGTAGAGGAGAGAGGCATTTGGGGGAAGTTGAAGCACCCTGGAGTTATAAGTGCAGGAGGCTGCCAGGCACCAGAATTTTGATCACATGACTGTAAAGATTCCCCTCGCACATACATGCTAGTCATTTCTGGCTCTAGGGGGCGGTGCTCATCTCCGTTACAAAGCCGAAGAGCCAGCGCTGTCCAAAGATGTCTCCGTGGTCATGTGGCCGGCATGACTAAACGCTTGAAGGCGCACGGAACGCTGTTACCTTCCTACCAAAATGGTCCCTATTTTTCTACTTGCATTTTTACATGCTTTAAAACTGCTAGATTGGCAGAAGCTGCAATAAGAAATGGGAGCTCACTCCATTACACGATGCTGGGGATTCGAACTGCCCAACCTTTCTGATCAACAAGCTCAGCGTCTTAGCCACTGAGCATGCAATTTGCATTTCATTTGAAGATCAAAAAATAGGGTTATATTCTCTCTACCTCCACTCCCCACTCCATGTGTTTATAAAGAACGTTATGTTAGGATCCAGTTGTAATTGTACCGTGCTACTTCCACTATGAAAATATAGGTATAGTGAAAGAAACGGGCATCGGTTCCCAGGAAATTGCACTACACTGGCCAGAATGCTTATCAGCCTAGCTTGATATTATCTGCCTGATTGCCTCTAGCTTTCAAAATCTGTGTGTGTCTCTCTCTTACTATGTCACAATCACTAAAAAGGGCAAAGAGTGTTTTGGGGAGAAGGAGGATATGGAGCTAGAACAAACATACACATTCTTCGTTACATGTAGGAACTTTTAATTTTTTATCTCTCTTTTCCAAAAAACCTTGTTCCCCTTCCATTTCCCTCATCAGTTCTTCAACAGTTACAAAGAAAGAGCATTTCCTAATCATGGTACAATTTTCACCCTGCTAGAATTAATTGGTGTGAACTTTCTCTACCCATAGCACCTGCTAGCTCCTCCATTTGCTGAAAGAGAAGACGTAACTTTGCTTTCCTCCCTCTGCCCATTGGAAAAATAGTTGTGACTCATTCCTGTTGCTGTTATAATTCAATTACATCTGTCTGTCCAAGAAATGTATATAAATGGATTCAGAGCTTGTTTAAATAAGGAAGAGAAGACACTCTGTTCTTAATTTAAATACGTTGTTCTCATCTCCAACTGTGCATTCAGTCTTTAGTTTTAAAATAAGTAAGGGGTTATATAAGTACTTAATTTTATAAGTAAGAAATTGGATGATTCTTTCCAGCCCGGCATTTTGCTGGTATTGATATAGTTTTAAATGAATCCTTCTTTATTTTTATTTTCCCTTTCATATCTTCTGCAGTGTTGGAAGGGACGAATGAATTTCATCCTTCTAAGGCCATTTGCTGAAATAGAACTTTGCAAATCATGTTTTTTTACCTCAGTTTTATACTTTTGCCTAAATGTAGGATCCTCGCCATTCGAATAGTATTCATCTTGATTCAAATACCTAGGGAATCAGTAGGTGGCACTCTATCCATCCGTGTTAAGAAGATCTGCTTCTTCTGCTGCGTAATCTAGTTTTTAGCCACAATAAATCCCATTGCGTCTTGTGTTAAATGTGGGTTAGATAAAGCAAATTTAATGTTATGGTCTCAAGAAAAAGGTTTCTTTACCCTGCCTAATTATGCACTACCTAATATAAATCAGAAACAGCTAATTTGGTGCAGTGATTAAGGCACCAGGCTAGAAATCGGGAGACTGTGGATTTATAGTCCTGTCTTAGATCACAAAACCAGGTGGTGACCTTGGACCAGTCTTTCTCTTTTATATTTAGAAAAGAAAAGGTAAGGACAAAACAATTGTGAAATACAGAGTGGGAGAGACAGACAGATAGAGAGACTTTAATACAGGTGGCCAGTGGTTAAAATGCATTACTGCAGGATGCCTCTGGCCACAACCAGGAGTTTAATCAAGGTTCACTTAGTTTTCCACCCTTCCCAGGTCATAAAATAAGGACCCAGGTTGTGGGGGTAATATGCTGACTGTAAACCGCTCAGATGGCTGTAAAACACTATGAAGCAGTATTTAAGCCTAAGTGCTATGGATATGAATATAGGCCAGGGGTGTCAAACTCAAGGCCCGCGGGCCAGATCTGGCCAGCGGAGTGCTTAGAACTGGGCTGTGGGGCCACCCTGGAAACAGTGAAGGACAGGCCCACGGTACCTCTGCCAGCAAAAATGGAGCTCTGTTTTCGCTGGCAGAGGGTTGCATGAGGCCGTCACAGCCGGAAATGGAGCTGGGGAGCCCATTTTCACTGGTAGAGTGCTTGGGCCTCCACAGGCGCCCCTAACATGAGTCATTCGAGTTGGCCACACCCACCCCAGTCCTGTGAGGTCAAACAGAACCCTGATGCGGCCCTCAAGGAAATTGAGTTTGACATCCCTGATATAGGCATATATAAATAGATTTTGATTCCTCATATTTGATTCCTCACGAGAGATCCATATGCCTGAATATGATTCAAGTTTGTGTCCCAGGTTGTCTGAACTAGTGAAACTCACAGAAAATATAAACAGGAAGAAAAAAACACATTTTGAACATTCATAAGTTTTCAGCTGTGCTTTAAACATTTCCTAGCAGTTTCTGCCTCTCTTATACTAATAGAAACACCTACTTATTTAATGAGAATAAGATTAAGGAAAGGGATTACATCAAATAGCAAAGTATGTTAAGCAGAGGCAGAAATAACAGTGCATCGTGACATTTACTCTTCTGCTTATATATTTAACCTGCCAGAACCTGATGTCAGTTTGCAAGAAACAAATGCCTGTGATGTGAATGCAAACTTTGGACAGATGAACCTTTACAGTGATGATTCAGGTAGGACTTTTTCCCCTTGTACTCTGGTAAGCATGAGATGAAATTAGAAGCATATGCTCAGTCAACTTTTTCTTGCGATAGAAGCTTTGTGTTCATGGCCAAATGGTAGCAGCATCGGGGAGTGGGGGCTGCTGAGTTCTTTAATTTATGTTACTGCTTCCTCTGCCTACAAAAGTGTAAGTTGTCTGAACCATCTCCGTTTGTAGCTCGCAGACTCTTTCTGCCCAACAGTGCGTGCTTCAATTCTCCCATAATCCACATTGGTAACACTGTGGTTTTTGCAGCCTGTAACTTTTCTTTTCTCTCTGATCACTTTGCCTTTTGATTTTAGCTGCAGGTTTGCTAGATAATCCATTCACAATGTTATTTTATTTTATTTTCATTGATTTGATTGTCACTTAACAGGGGTCTTCAAACATGACAGCTTTAAGACTTGTAGACTTCAACTCCCAGAGTTCCTCCTCCAGTCATGTTAGCTCAGGAATTCTGGGAGTTGAAGTCCACAAGTCTTAAACTTGCCAAGTTTAAAGGCCCTTGGCTTACAAGATAATAGGTATAAGTATAAACATGAGTAAGAATACAGGAAATAGGTATGAATAAATGGGGACTGTTAAGCCTGGATTCCCCAACGGGTGTTAAGGAAAACAAACTAAACAGAATGTGCAGCGAAGTCAGATAGGAAGACAGGTAAATGTGTGAGATAAGTTTTCTAATTAACACGCAGTAAAAATACAGATACGCTTGTGCTATCAAAAATATAGTTTATTCCATTTAAGAATTATAGCATAGTCAAAATAACGGTCCATTAGTCATATATCAATTTCAGTCAAGTCTTGTCGGGGATACTCTATTTGCAAAGTCCGTGTTGAATAGCCAATGTCAGTTCACTTACAATAAATCAGTCCAATCTTTATCTTCTCTCCGTTGAGAAAAATCAACACTCTTTTTTCTCTCCCCATTTCAGCAATAACGCAGTCATCAGTAAGCCAGAGAGAGAGAGCTGGAATTGCCTCGCTTCTTATATAGTGCTTTTACAATCACACCCTTAATTACATTCTTGCAGTTAAAGTTACACACACTTTAACTAACAAACCATGATACCTTATTTATTATTTTTACCCAAACCAGTTAGGGTAAACAATGTTATCCCTAACAGGGACAATAGGACAGGGATGGTAGGCACAATTGTGCACTTACGCACGCCCCTTATGTTCCCCACAAAGACACCCAGTCCCATCTATGATGCACACACACCCTTCCGATCATGTTCCATGTGAACCTGCTCACAGAAATAGGAAATTTAAAGTTAGATATAAAAAAGAAAAGTGGTCCAGCAAGAGGAAGAAATAAAGATTCCTCCTGCTGGGTTCTTGTCATCTCTGTCACTCTTTTGACTGAGGTATAAATAGCCCTCGACTTACAATACTTCATTTAGTGACCGTTCAAAGTTACAACAGCACTGAAAAAAGTGACTTATGACCCTTTCTCAGACTTACAACCTTTGCAACGTCCCCATGATCAGGTGATCAAAATTCAGATGCCTGGCCACTTGTTCCTATTTATGACGGTTGCAGTGTCCCAGGGTCATGTGGGATCAGCTTCCGTGATCTCCTGACGAGCAGAGTCATTGGGGAAGCCAGATTCACTTAACAACTGTGCTAACAAATGCAGTGATTCACTTAACAACTATGGCAAGAAAGGTTGTAAAATGGGGCAAACCTCACTTAACCAATGTCTCACTTAACCACAGAAACTTCAGGCTCCACTTTGGTCTGTAAGTTGAGCACTCCCTGTACTCCTATATCTGGATCTACTCTAAACAGAATCGATATCCAGTACTGTACAGTCAGTTTCTTTGTCTATACTAGCAGCTATCTAAAAATGAGGGAAATTAATTCTGGAACAGACAGAACAGTGGTGGGATTCAAAAAAAAATACTACCAGTTCTGTGGGCGTGGCTTGGTGGGCATGGCAGGGGAAGGATACTGCAAAATCTCCATTCCCATCCCACTCCAGGGGAAGGATACTGCAAAATCTCCATTCCCTCCCCACCCCACTAACCTGCTTTCCAGCTCCGTTCTTCTGTGCAGGACAACAAAAGAAGACCCAGCTGATCAGCAGGGACTCAGGAGGCAGAGAATAGATGGGGGTGGGGCCTGCTACTGGTTCTCTAGAACTGGTCAGAACCTGCTGAATACCACCTCTGGGACAGAATTAGTATGATAAATAATACAAAATGATCTTGTGTGGCTACATGAGAAGGTGGCTTGGTCCTAACAGAAATCATAGCATCTAAGTAAGATCATCATAGTTTTAGCATAGATCAACGTGTAAATCATCTGCAATCGTATGGATTACTCATGTAGTGTCTATGCACAATGGCAAGTTCATTGGATACAACAGTTAGGAAGATAGGCAAAAATGTCATATTTCTTAAATGAGAACAATACATCAAAAGAAACTTTGGAATATTAAATTGCAAGTATCTGTATAGACTATCGTGGACTTTTGAGGTGGGTGAACCATAAGCATGCTTTAAAAAAAAAAAGGCATGTAGATCTTTGTCTCCAGCAAGACTCTTAGAAAACACTCCACTTCTAGGGATTGATTCTACCAGCACTAATAATAGTATTTTAGTCATATGAATTGCTAGTTTCTACTTACAGTTTAGGTGGGAGTCATAACGCTCAAAGTAATAAATGCTTAAATAACAATTAAAAAGAATTGGGAAATAAAATACAGTAAGGGCATGCCTGTATCTGCCCACGGAGCAGCTATTTAATGTTAGACCCTGGACATTGCAAAATCAGATACATTAAAAATAAAAATAATAAAATGAGTATGCCTGGTTGACTGGGCCTCTAATTATCAATTTTTCGAAAACAGAACAAAAAGAATGCTGCAACCTGGATAACCAAAGCACAAGCCAATGTAACCCAGATCATCTGCTCTGCTTTGAGTGATCATGGTCATGATCCTTGCCCAAATTTATCCATCTCCTATCTCTGCCTACAGTCAGAGGGCTGTAAACTTTTCTTCCTAGCAAGCGGGGGTGGGATTCTTCCAGTTCTCACCTATTTGCTAGAACTGGTTGTTAACGTTCTAAGCAGTTCAGAGAACCGGTTGTTAGAAGAAATTACTGGCCTAATCCTGTAAAGAAGGCAGGAAGGAAACATTCTGGTGTTGCTTACAGAAACTGCCTCTCCGTTGACCCTTATTACATTCTTGGCAGGATTAGACTTCCTGTCTCAGGAATCTGTGTGGAGTTTGTTTCCCCTCCTTTGCTGGTACTTTGCTTTTGTGGAGTGACCATTCAAAGTTACAATGGTACTGAAAAAAGTGACATGACCATTTTTCACACTTATGACTGTTGCAGCATCCCCACAGTCATGAGAGGCCAGGCGAGGAGATGCGTGCCTCGATGTGAGTGATATTGAGTTGGCCACGCCCAGCCAATAACATGACCACCAAGCCACACCGACCAACTTAGCCACACCCACAGAACCGGTTGTTAAAAAATTTGAATCCCACCCCTGCTAGCAAGCCTGTATAAGTTTGAGCCCGAAGTATAGAAAAGGTTATGACTTTTGAGCGGGAAAAAGAGAGATGGTAATAAATATTAAGATTACAGAATACAGAATAACGGGAGGGACTTTGGAGGGCTTTTGGCCAGCCCCTGCCGAAGCAGGAGACTATATTATTCTGGACAAATGGCTGTCCTGTCTCTTAAAAACAGCTTCTGAAGACAAGCCTTTCCACTAATTAATTGTTCTCTCTGTCAGGAAATTTCTCCTTAGTTCTAGGTTGAATCCCTTTGATTCAACCTTTGATAAGTTTCCATCTATTACTTCTTAGCTTGCCCTCAGATGCTTTGGAGATCTCAAATATTGGAAAATTCTACCATGTCATCATCCCTAGTCTTCCTCTTCACTAAACTAGACGTAACCTTTGTCTTTTTTTCCAAAAATGTTTTTTTAATCTTTCTCTAATTACCATATTTTCATTTCAACCTTTGATCTATGCATTCTTTTTCCTCACCTTTGTTTTTGTCTCTTTTATTGCTTACTTTTTTAAAGAAAAAAATTAAAAAATATTAGCAGATAGTTTATATGGAAGAGTAATTAGGCCTAGATATAGTTCCATGCTCACTTGATCAAGTTACTATTCTTAAAATTAGATTATCTTCAAGTATCAAATTGTGGATAGGAAAACAAGAACAATATATATTTGAAGGGAAGAGCAGTAGATCTACCACACTTCACATTAAGTGCTGTACACTGGCTGTCTAACCATTAAGTAATTGTAGTGTATCACATTCTGAACAGGCAGTTCTGTTCATTTCTGCACGTTTCAATTTTGTTCTGCACATTCGGAACAAACAATGTTAATTATAGAAGATGGAATAAAACATTAAACCTGGGGATCATGATAGCATGTGCTTTTTTATCTTAAAATGGCCTTAGCTAATAATATAGCTAAAATGTACACTGAAGTGGTTTTCAGAAAACAGTCTACATCTATCTAGCTATCTCCATTCTTTATTCCAGGACTTGGGAACTTATGGCAGGAAACAGTTTAGTTAAAACTTTATGGCACTAGACCAGTTGTGTTGCTATTTGAAACTTGTATTGTCTAACAAAAATATCAGAACAATTCTAGAAAAAAAGAAAACCATTGTAGCATTACCGTAATAGATATCATTCACTCAGAGTCCCTAATAATGTTGTGAATAACAGATTCACTTTGGATAGCTCCATATAAGTCATACATAGGAGATGCCACTATTTCTTGACAGTTGAAGCATCATTATGGATTACACAGAATCCAATCTATAGTAGACCTTCTCCCCTCTCACATAAGTTATACAGTAGAACCAATAGTCACAACCGTAATTCGTTCCATAACCCAATTTGGTCATGACCGGAAGCAAGACTGACTGAGCATACGCTTACAAAAAAAAAATGGCGCAGAAGGGGAAATCAGCCACAGCCTTGTTTGATCACCACCCAATTTTTGAACCGTGACCAAATTCAAAAATGTTGTGAATTTTTTGGTCGGATCCCGATTTGGTCATGGTCAGAAGTGTTCATGACCAGAAGTTCTACTGTATAGGCACTACATGTCATGGTGGCGCAGTGGTTAGAATGCAGTACCACAGGCTACTTCTACTGACTGTCGAACTGCCTGCAATTTGGCAGTTCAAATCTCACCAGGTTCAATCAGCCTTCCATCCTTCTGAGGTCAGTAAAATGAGGAACCAGATGGTTGGTGGCAATATGCTGACTCTGTAAACTGCTTAGAGAAGATTGTAAAGCACTGTGAAGCAGTATATAAGTCTAAGTGCTATTGCTGTCTTGTAATAGTTAATGAGAAAGGCATGAACCAGTGTCAGTAACTCCTGCAGTAACTTCACCCCAAGAAAGGTATGAACTTTTGGGCTATCACTTTTCAGAGAAGGTGGCACCGCCTTAGCACGTGGTAACCTTTGTAGCTTAGAGATTAGGAGGGCATTTCTGTGTAAGGTTTCCTCCAGAAGAATGGTCTTCTCAAATTCAGGTTCACTGATACCTCAGTCGGTGCTGATAATTATCCATTTAACGCATCTCTGTGAGAGAATAGGAATAACAATAGCACTTTTTAGACTTATATACGGTTCATATTTGGCTTTACAGACCTCTATAAGCGGTTTAAAGAGTCAGCATATTGTCCCCAACAATCTGGCTCCACATTTTACCAACTTCAGAAGGATGGAAGCCTGGGTTGAACTGCTGGCAGTTGACGGAATTAGCCTGCAATACTGCATTCTAACCACTGTGGCACCATATCTTTCTAATAGCCAGAGAGGATATCAGGATATTGGGAAGAAGGAATAAAGTGGCCACAGACACATTCCTAACATTGAGGCTGGGCCACAAATTGGACAATTTTTCAACAGAAGTGGTGATTATATAACAGCAGAAAAGATTTCTTGGGTGATAATTTTCTGTAGCTCAAATAAAGCAAGCAGCTCTAATTAGATGTCCATTAGGAAGTATTATGCAAGCTTCAGTAAATGCTGTTAGCTTAGTCAGCTTTTAATGGAATTAGCTGTACAAAAAGGTATAGCAGTTCCTTATCAACATAATATGATAGACTTGCAGGGCTGGTGCATTGTGCAACAAGGTCACATAGTGTAATAAGATTGGGGTTGGATTAGGGACTTTTGTCCTCACTGTGAGTTGTGTTAGGGGGGCGGGCGGCACGAAGGGAGGCTCAGCCAATCTCATTGTACGCATGTTGTACTCTGACAGTAAAGATAATAATAATTATTATCCTATCTATAAATATCGTTATGATGATTTTCCTGATGATTGGCCTACATTGACAATTTTACCAGAAATAATATTTTAAAATATCAGATATTTTTCTGGTAATTTTTCTCTCATTCCAGTCTATTTTCTATATTCTGTCTATGTTTAGAATATGATAATATTTTAGACATATGTTTTAAACCATAATTATAGTGTCAACCCTGAAACTGGCAAGACAGTGGCCATCTTTCTATTCCACTGAGGTTTCTGTTTTTTTTCTTTTCTTCAAAGCTTTAGTGCTGACACAGACTGGAGATGAGGGAGAGGGAGAGAGGAGGCGTAGAGATCGCTGGGGTGCTATAGCCAAAACAGCATTCTTTCCCTTGGGAACCAAGGTCATGTGTACAGGTAGTTGGGAGGTGGAGACTGGAATCATCCATCGTTTGGGCTGTATGCTGATTGGACTATGTGACTGATGCCTTGGGGGAAGTGACCAACTTTTACTTTTAATTAAGGGGGAAACTGGCGTGACTTTAGAGCCGGTTTTCATCAGCATTGTGCCAATATGACATGCCCTAATAAAATGTTCTTTGAGGAAACCTCAGGCCTCAGAGTTCTTTCATGGGGGCAGGGGGTATTAGTTGGAATCCTGACATATAGGTTTTAAACTTTTTAAACTGTCATTATAAGTTTTAAAGTAAACAGATTAACAGAGCTGGAAGGGACCAATTTCCAGCTTCTGGTCCAACTCCTGCTCAACCAGGAAACCCTATATATACCATTTCAGATACACTCTTTGTCTTCAAAACCTCCAGTGTTGGAGCACTTACTAGGAGAAATCATCATAATTTCTTTTTTATTATTATTATTATTATCAATGATTTGTACTTTCTTTTCCTCTGCAGATCATGTTGAAAGTAGAGATCAAAGACCTTCCTCTGAACAAGAGCTGAGTCTGAGAGACTATCAGATGGAAGTGGCCAAACCAGCTTTGGAAGGGAAAAATATTATTATATGCCTTCCCACAGGCACTGGCAAGACTCGAGTTGCTGTTTACATTGCCAAAGACCACTTAGATAAAAAAAGAAAAGCAAAAGAGTGTGGAAAGGTTATAGTTCTTGTCAACAAGGTAAACCATCCGGTGATAAATGGTAACTGTCAGCAGTTACTGTTGTCCATGGTGACATCAAGATGGGAGTTCTGGGCTCTGCTTAGCAGAATGAATGGTGAAGTCCCAAAGTGTAAAAATGTTACCACTAGACTTTCCTCTCCCATGTCGTTTATTTAATCAAATGTATTGTGGCTGCCCACTCCAGAAGGCTCTCAGCAGAGCCTTACAACATTTTGTAAAGGTCAAAATCATTTCTGTGATTCATTGAATTATCAATTATTAATTATTAATTGCAAGTTCTGAAAAGGACAAATTCTATACTGATCTGAAGAGCCTCCACCCGTCTTCTCTTTGTGTATCTTCCAGACTGACCTTCAGTGGGAATAGCTAAGCAACTATCACTTGGTTTTGTAATCCTAATGAGGTCTTAAGTGAAATCAAGTGCATAAATCATGTCTCACAACATTTTTTATTTTATTTTTTGCCTTTGTGGAGCTGGGGTAGGCGTGGCCTGCATTTGGCCCACAGGTCACCAGTTCGACACCCCTTTCATAAATGAAGGATGCAGCTGTTCATGCTGGCCTTTCCTCAGAGGAATGGAGGAAATTCTGCCTCTGTTTGCTAGTATATAACTAGAGCTCTTTGGTTGATCTGGAAAAAATTCAGGAGTCCTGGTTGCATGAAATTTTTTGTACTTGTGTTGATGTCCTGTTACTAGGCTTAATTATTGGATACATATTTATTTACCGAATTCCTATCTCATTGCCTTCTGAACAAATTATCGGCAGAATATAACAAAGTAAAACACAAGACATATACCAAAAGACCAATACCTATACCCACTAACAATAATTAAATGACATCACCACTACAAACACTCTCCAGAAGAGTCCTGTCTTTCTCCTTGAAAATGAAAAACATCAGAGCTAAAGCAACCCCCAAAGGGAGGACCAGCCCAGAGGCCCAACTCCCTACAGTTGAAAAAAATGCTTTGGAGAACCCTCAACCTTCCCGAAATGGGAAACAACTAGCTGCTTTTCCCAGCACCATCAGATTCTGCCATAGAGAAAGGCAGCAATGCAAATAACTTGAGGCTGAGCCTACAGGTCTTTTAAATTAAAAAAAAGGCACTTTGAATTGGATTTGGAAGCTAATAAAGAGTCAGTGCAGGACCCCTCCCCATAGGACATCATATGATCCCACCAACTACTGCTGGTGAGCACTAGGCCGCTGCATTTGGCACCTGTTGAAGTTTCCAGGCTATATGGTAAAGGTAGCCTCACACACAGTATGTTGCACTAATCTAAATAACATAGCAATAGCATTAACACTTATATACCCTGCTTTATAGTGCTTTACAGCCCCCTCTAAGTGGTTTACAGAGTCAGCCTATTGCCCCCAACAATCTGGGTCCTCATTTTACCCACCTCAGAAGGAGGGAAGGCTGAGTCAACCTTGAGCCTGGTGGGATTCGATCTGCCAAATTGCAGGCAGCTGGCTATAGGCAGAAGTAGCCTGCAATTACTGCACTCTAACCACTGCGCCACCAAGGCTCTTTGCACCACCTACTGATACAAGGGTGTGAGCCTCTGGAATAAAGTCCTCCCGTCCCAGGTAAGACCACAATTGGTGCACCAAGCCAGAGTTGGGTAAAGGTATTTCTGGCCACAGTTCCCATCTCTTGATCAACCCAGGAGGCATAAGTAAACATTACAATAACCAAAGAGCTTTATGTAAGCAGCCTTTCTCATAGTGGCTTCTTCTGGATAATTGGATTTCAGGTCCTCTCATCAAAGGCCATGCTTGCTGGAGAACTGGAGAGGGAAAATGTTGGTCTAAGCCACGGGTGTCAAATTTGACTCTGTCATGTGACGTATCAAGACATATTGCGATGCTTTTTGCCTTTGCAGAACTGGGGTGGACATGGCCTGTGTGATGCATCCAGCCTGCAGGCCGTCAGTTTGACATCCCTGGTTCACTATCATGAATATCTGTTTAATTATTCTTTCTCTCTGTCTCTGTCTCTGTCTCTGTCTCTCTCTCTCTCATCTATCTGGAAAACAGGTGCCATTGGTGGAACAGCATTTAGAAAATGAATTTGGTCCCTATTTGAAGCATTCGTACCGAACAATAGGACTAAGTGGGGCGTCTCAGCTGAAATTTTCATTCCCTGAACTAATTAGAGATTATGATGTGATTATTTGTACAGCTAAGATCCTGGAGAATGCATTGGAGAAAGTTTATGAAGATGATGAAGAAAGAGTCCAGTTATCAGGCATGTATAAACAGCTGTGTAGATCTGAATACCAAATGTATTACAGCAGAAGTAAGCAAGCTGCAGTCCACCTACAAGAACGTCTTATTTCACACACAAACACACTATAATAACCACCAACTCATGTCACCAATATTCATGTTGTATGATTTCTACTTGGAGAACCCTCAAAAGGTTCAAGGTACATCTATTAGTCTTCACAAAGTTTAATATATCTTTTGAGCATGTAGGCCTCCTCCCAACAAATGCATTTTTAAAAAATATCAGTCCCATTTCCTACAGTATAACTAGAATAATAATGCTTGCAGCTGATGGAGATTGAAAATCACACCAAAAATAGTACGGTCCTAGGTGAAAAGTAACCCACCCTGTATCCTTCAAAAACACATTTGGTCCTAGTTGCCTCTTTTATTTGTGAAGGACTGCCAAGCCTGGGCATCAGTCTAGAAAATGTTTATAGGCTAAATTAGGGATCCATATCAGGTTCCTTCAGAAAATGTCCCCTCCATTTGTGGCTGTTTGTTGAGAGAGCAAGAAAATACTTCAGGCAGCCTTAGCATGGACCCAAGAGACAAAAGTGTACTCCAAGCAGAGAAACTCTGAGATGGCTCAAGATTGACTCAACCTTCCATCCTTCTGGGGTCGGTAAAATGAAGACCCAAATTGTTGAGGGCAATAGGCTGACTCTGTAAACCACTTAGAGAGGGCTGTAAAGCACTATAAAGCGGTATATAAGTCTAAGTGCTATTGCTATTGCTATGTTCAATGATTGAGGTTTCATTCCAGCCACTTCTTCTAGGCTACAGATTCTGCAGCCTGCCATGGAAGTACAGATAGTCCTTGTTTATCAACCACAACTGGAACTGGAAACCCAGTCATTAAGTGAAATAGTCACTAAATGAACCCATAACTGTGCTTATAAATCTTGCTGCAGCTTTCTTTTGCTTTGCAGACCTGCAGAGGTCTTGTTTAATTAATTAATTATTTAATTTGCTGTCATGCAACCCTTAACTGCAAACACTGCTCTCAGAGTTACTTCATTACTGTTGTAACTGCAAACTGTTGTTCAATGAGGACTATCTGTCAAACTCCTTAAAGTTCTACATGGGAGGATTAATGGATAGGTACTATATACTGAGAATTTGGCATGGTTTGGAAGACTCAGTCTCTCATTGATGTACATATGGATAGGCGCTATAGCAAAAGAACTTTGCAGAAATTCCTTGCCTTGGCTAAAGCTATGTTGCTCTGGGAAATAGTAGTTGCAGATTCAGCTTGGTTGTTGTTTTTTTAAGTGTTTTTCTGCAGATCAATTCTTTTTTTAAAAAAAAAATACAATTTTATTGGTTTTTAAAGACAAACAAAACAAACAAAACATAAAAACATCCATCTGCTGATCAATTCTTGATGAGAACTAGCCACTTGCTCTTCTCTCCATCTTCCCTCAGCCAAAAGAATTGCCAGTTAAACAAAGACACAGCCGAGGAATCTTAACCTAACTTCCAGATGGCTTAAGTTTTTGCTGACTGAAACGTCTTTCCTGATGATACTGCCAAATATGTTTTATATCATAACTAATTGTTCAAGTCAATAGTCCTAATTGCATAGAGCAAAAATGTCCCAGCCTGCTAGTCTCTCTGTTAGATTTCAGTACAATTCCCCCCTCCCCAAAGGTACTATACACACATTTGAATGAATATGGAGTTCCCTTGTAAAGAAGAAATTTTAATTGCAGGACTTCTAAGACCCTGTCTGGCCAAACACGTTTACTGACCCCTTTGCAGTTCTATGTACTAAATGTGCAAAGGATCTGTAAATAAGCAGAGACCACATAGACTTTCAGAGGTTAATATTGGCTTGCCCATGATCTCCATCTGTTCAGTTCTGATATAGGAATAGCATCAGGCTATTATCTGTCTGTATATTTAGAAGTATATCCCACCATTTGAATACACCGTGTAAAATGACTCGAAAGCAAGCAAGAAATGTTAAGAAAAGCAAGGAGCTGATGTTACCAGTAGAAGAAGACACCTGTAGCCCAGAGTTGAGCTGTGGACTCCTTGATGCTCCCTGAGCTTGGCTGTTTGCTTGCAGATGTTTCATTATTACCTAACTAGATAACATCATCAGTGCTAATGATGTGTGGTTTGCCCCCTGTTTGGATATAGTAGTCCGGTCTGCTAGTATTGTGGAGGTGCAGTTTTCTTCTTGTAGTTCTTTGATTAGAATATTGTTTTCTGCTTGATTGTCTCCTTAGTAGTTCCTTCATTAGGGTTTGGGGCAGGGGTATCAAACTCGAGGCCCATGGGGTGCTTAGATCTGGCCCGCTAGGCCGCCCTGGAAACAGCAACCTGGCCCATGGTGCCCCCTCTTTCAGTGAAAACTGAGGTCAAGCACCCGTTTTCACTGGCAGAGGATTGCAGGAGGCCATTGCAGCTGAAAACTGAGCTCGGGAGCCCATTTTCGATGGCAGAACCCTCAGGCCACAGGCACCCTGACACGAGCTATGTCAAGCTGGCCACCACCCCCCCTCAGGTCAAGCACAACCGTGATGCAGCCCTCAATGAAATTGAGTTTGACATCCTTGGTTTAGGGTATTAGGATATAACAGTACCCAATTCAAGTAAATTCTAAGGAAACAAAGAAGCAGAAAACAATACCCTAATTAGGGAACTACTAAAAAGAAGACCACACTCCTCCACCAACACCGGCAGGCCAAGCTACTCTATTTAAACAGGAAGCAAACCACACACCCACTACCACTGATGATGTTACCTAGTCGGCCAGTGAAATGCTTACAAGGAAACAACCACATTCAAAGGACTCACAAGAAACAGTCTGATCAAAAGCAAAGTAGTTTGTTATACTACAGTGCATATGAGCTACAACCAATTTGCACAACATGTCTTCTAGTGTTCTCCTTGATGATCATTGACGAATGCCATCATACCCAGAAAGAAGCTGTCTATAACAATATAATGCGTTACTACTTAAAAGAAAAAAGGGGAAATGAGAAGCGAAAGAAAGAAGGAAAACAACTGGTGGCTCAGCCTCAGATTCTGGGGCTGACAGCCTCACCCGGAGTGGGAGGTGCAACGACTCATTCAAAAGCAGAGGAACATATTCTAACAGTAAGTTATACACGATCATGGAACTGTGGCAAATATTTTGCAAGAGCAAACTTTATCATTGCTGGTTATAAAGTGTGAGATCTTGCTTGGAGCAGAGAATGGCTTTGCTGTACTTCTACTTTTGCCTCTCAAGCAGATTCAAGATAGTGTTGCTTGGAGACAGTCACGCCTCAAAATGCAACCTATTAAGTGGTTAAGTTAATAACAAGGTTGGTCAGTGAATCAGGCTTCCCCATTAGTGTGCTTGTCAGAAGGAAAGGTGATTACATGACCCCTGGGACATTGCTAGTGTCATAAATACAAGTCAGCAGCAAAGTGTCTGAAATCTGGTCATATGACTGTGGGGAGGCTCCAAAGTGTGAAAAATGGTCGTAAGTAATTTTTGTCAGTGCTGTTGTAACGTTGAACGGTCGCTAAGTGAATTGTTGTAACTTAAGGACTACCTGTATCAAAATTATTTCTAAAATCCCTATTCATTTTGCTTGCATTTAGAGCAGTGATAGCTAGGTTTATGACTTGCAAAACCCTGGTTTTATTTGGTTATACAATTTAAATGAGTCACAGTGTCTGGATTCATGTGTCTCACCAAATTATGAATCATGATTTATAAACTTCCATGGCTAGGCTCTCAATAGTTCCTGCCAAATCCAAAACTGCAATACATACACCCTTAAGGTCCAGGAGGAAAACTGGGATGTCAGTCTAATAAATAAAAAGAAAATTACGTGTATTACTCATTGTAGGACCACGCAAACCCAGGCAAATTCTTAGTAGGTTTGATAATAACTCCTCAAAGGTGTTGACTGATTTCCTATGTGAAAGTAGAGTCAGGAGAATGTGCTGCTGCTGAACATGTTACTGTCTAGGCCAGGGACGTCAAAATGCAAGGCCTGTGGGCCACATCCAGCTCATGGGCTGCTTAAATCTGGCCCACGGGGCTGGCCTGGAAAAAGGATTGGCCCGCAGTGCCTCTGCTAGTGAAAATAGGGTGTGGGGAGCCCGTGAGCAGACCCCCCTGTTCCCTGTTTTTGGCCTGGATGGCCTCCTGCAACACTCTGCCATCCAAAATGGAGCACAGGTTCCACCTGCGGCCCTCCTGTGCTCTGTTCTGGCCAGCAGGGTGTTGCAGGAGGCCGTCCAGGCCAAAAACAGGCCCTGTTTTGGTTGGCAGAGTGCTGCAGGAGGCATCTGTCCCATCTGCCATCCATCCCATCTCCCCACCACCACCAGCCAGCCCACAGAGGACAAGTACAATGCTGACCCGGCCCTCAAAGAAATCCAGTTTGACACCCCTGATCTAGGCTAACCTGCCTTCAATGTATCCCTCTCAAGAAACAATCGAAGAGATGCTCAAGGGTGGCTCCTCAGATGCTTCTGCACCGGTAAGCAGTGAAAAGTCACCGTTAAGGTTGTATGCCATTTGTTTCCAAAGCACCGCCCAGACTTAACCATCCCATAACTTAAATAACTTTCCTTCCTCTAGATATGTGCCAACCTGGATGCAGATGAGATTGTGACTGTTCAAGAGCACAGCGCGCAACTGCAACATCAAGCAAAAGAGCCTCTTAAGAAATTTGAGATTACAGACGACAAAAAGGAGGTACGGATTTTTGTTGTGCTTTATGTGATCATGTAACTATAGCCTGGGGTGGGATCTGACAGGGTTAACTACCAGTTCGGTCATTTACAAGGTTCGGTGATTTACGGTGTGCTTCCCTGCACGCTGTGAGCCGCATGCATGTAAATCGTCATCAGCATGCTGCGTGCAGAGAAGCAGCCTTTCAAAAAGCCCTCTTTTCCTGCTTTTTTAACTGCAGCTGTGCCTCGTTCGGCAGCTGAAGTTGAAAAATCAGGAAATAAAGATCAGGTAAGAGCCCGGGTGGGCGGATGGGCAAAAAGATCAGCAGACATAGAACCGGTTCTATGTCTGCTGCTCTTCAGAGCTACCAGTTCTACAGAGGTGGACAGAACCGGTAGAAACCCACCCCTGACTATAGCATTCTGTATGGCACCTTATTTTTATTTATTAAAAAAAGACACACCTACAGATGTTAGCTTACTCTTTCAGAAAAGAAAGTTCTCCTTTTTCTTTATGAGAAGAACTCAAAACTCGAGGAAGATTCCATCTTGGTTCTTTTTGCACCCGTAGCCCCTAAAAAGAAAAACATATGTGACAGATTGCACATAGGGGGAGATAGGAGTAAATGGTCCTCCTGGAGCTATGGCACACTGGTTAGAATGCAGTATTGCAGGCTGATTCTGTCCACTGCCAGGAGGTCGATCCTGAAGGGCTCAAGGTTGACTCAGCCTTCCGTCCTTCTGAAGTCGGTAAAATGAGGACTCAAATTGTTGGGGGGAGTGCATATGCTGACTCTGTAAACTGCTTAGTGCTGTAAAGCAGAGGTTCCCAACCCCTGGGTTGTGGCCCACTAATGGGACATGAGCTGTTCAGAACTGGGACACAAAAGCTGCAGACGAGCATGTGTGCGCATGCACATGTTTCAGTTGCGCAAGCAATGAACTCATGTACCCACAGCTCACGCAAATGGACTGTGCACCCGTACATGCGCTTGCCAGCTGCTTACGCAGAACTATCGCCTTTCCCTCTCCCCCGCCATTCCACAAAGCTGTAAAAATTGGGGAACTCTGCTGTAAAGCACTATGGAGCAGTTTAAATGCTATTGCTACTGTAAAAATCATAAAGGTAGGAAAGTAAGAAACAAATACAATTAAAAAATAAAACATTTCAGTGAACCGCCTTCTCTCTCCCACATTATACACAAGAAAATATCCTGCTAGGTCATCCCATTCCTCCAACCTCTTATGTATGACCGCATTCATATTGTTCAAAGGTCATACAGTGGAACCTCGGGTCATGAACACTTCTGACCATGACGAAATCGGGTGCTGACCAAAAAATCTGCTAAATGTTTCACTCTGGTCATCCCCAGGTGGCAATCAAACAAGCCACGGCTATTTTCTCTGCTGTGCCTTTTGGGGGGGTGGCGGGGTCCAGACATGCACAGTCAGCCTTGCTTCCAGTCACGACCAAATTGGGTAGCGGTCATGACCGGAGGTTCCTCTGTATTTGACTCTGAGACTGGAGACTGTTGCCCCACACATCTAGTTAAGATTTGTTTTTAATATTACTCCTCCTGAAATGTGAGATGTTTTCATTTCCTTTCTCAAATTTCATTAGTTTTCATTATATGTATGCATACAATCGATTGCTTCAGGGATCCCCAACCCCCAGGCCGTGGCCCACTATTGGGCCGTGAACTGTTCAGAACTGGGCTGTGAAAGCAGCGGGTGAGCTTGCACAAGTATGGGTGCATCCCCTCTTGCATAAGCAGCGTGCAAGCAGTGTGTGCGCTTACCAGCCATTTGCATGGTTCACAAGCCAGTTGGGCTTATTACGAGCATCCTGAAAAATCATGCTAGGCCTTATTTTCTGGCTGGGTCTTATTTTTTGGGAAACACGATAGAAGGCAGAAACCACAGGAGATAGACAGGATCTCAAATAAGAAGGCCCTATGCCGGTTCACAAACCAGAAAGGTTGAGGGACTCTGGATTCATTGATCTGCTGTGATGCAATGTTTCTAGTATTTTCCTCAATTATAAATTAAAACAAGATTTACTGTGATTTTGGTTGAATATCTATTTAACTGGAGGGTCTCTAACAAAATTTAGATATGGGATAGTATGAGGATTTTTTTCCTGAGCGGGGTGCAGGTGTTAGACTAGTTTTCCAAACTGCTGAGCTTCCCAGAGTCAGTTGGGACAGCGAGATGGGCAGTATAAAAATTTAAGAAATGGGCAAAGATCCCTTCTAATCCTACAATTGTTCACTAATGTCGTGCTTTACATTTTAGGATCCATTTAGAGAGAAACTCGTAAACATTATGACTGAGATTCAAGGCTATGGCCAATTCAGTCCAAACGTTGATTTTGGATCACAGGCCTATGAACAGTGGGTAATTCAGGAGGAAAAGAAAGGTAATGTTTACATTCGATTACTACGTGGTTATAATACATTGCTAAACTAGATGTCTGGGGTTTTCCTTAGACCTTTGCTTGCTTGTTTTCTCAGTGCTTGTTCTGTTTTCTAGCTGCCAAGGAAGGAACTCGCAAAGAACGGGTATGTGCAGAACACTTGAAGAAATACAACGATGCCTTGCTGATTAATGATACTACCCGAATGATTGATGCCTATAACCATCTGAAGAACTTTTATGAGGAAGAAAGGAACAGAAAGTTGGTAATGGATGAAGATAGGGAAGATGAAGTCACAGCCTCACAACTAGATGAGACTGATACATGTCTTATAGAGTTGTTTTATGGTAAGCATGAGCCATTTGGGATTTCCTGTCTACACTTTTACAAATCAATGTACGCTATTAAAATGAGAACCAAAATTTCTTGCAGTTGGATCATTAAGTAAGGCTGGTCTGTAACAAGTGGCTTGATCACGCTCCACATGCATTTTTCATTCATGTTGATAAAATTTCTGGTTTTCATTAAAACGGGGGATATAAACTTCCTAATTTTCTCAACTGCTATTTTAGCTGAAACTCAGGGAGGAGTAATTTAGGAAGTTCTGTAGATAGAGATTTGGGCAAGCTGCCTTCTTATTCTCAAGGCTATTAGCCTGATTTAATTATAACTATAAACCATGTGCTCCCAGTGTAAGCAGGTAGGAATCTAAGGGTTAGGTTTCTCATAGCTTATTACTTTTAGGTAAATCTACACTACTACTGTTTGCTGTGAACATATCCAGACAACAGAGCCTCTGTCAGTCTCTGTTGTGTAAATTATATTAGTTCCCATTATGGTTCCAGTTGCAATTCAAATCACTGTTTATTACCTATAAAGGTCTAACATGGCGTAGGGCCTTGTTATTTGAGATCCTGTCTATCTCCTGTAGTTTCTGCCTTCTACTGTGTTTCCCCAAAAATAAGACCCAACCAAAAAATAAGCCCTAGCATGATTTTTCAGCATGCTCGTAATAATAAGCCTACTCCAAAAATAAGCCCCAGTTAAGATTGTCAGCCCTGTGGTGGGCATGGCCAGTAAAGGAGATAGTGAGCACATGGGGGCTGTTGGTGTCCAGCAGCAGCCTACTGGCCTCTTGGCCGGCACACTCTGGGGCTGCGGAGCCCGCACAGCGCAGGTGAGTCCAAGCGATGTGACCACCAGGCCAGTCCTCCAAGCAGCAGGTGGAGGGGGAGGCGCGGGGGAGGCACGGGATCAGGCCCACCGGATGCACCGCCCAGTCACCCACCCACTCCATCCCACCCTCTATCTTTGTTTGGCCGCTGTTGCAAATGGATGATGGTCTTTTTGAACATGATCTGCTGATTCTTTTGGATATTTTGGACAACAATCAGTGTCAGCCAGCATGGCTCATAATAACATCCTCTAATTCTTTCAAAACATAATTACTTAAATATTTTATTCATTTACATTTGTTCCTGAAGACAAACAAAGAGAGCTGGAAGAGTTAGCACAAAAACTACAATATGAAAATGAAAAACTAACGAAGTTGCGCACAACTTTAATGCAACAATTCACAAAGAACAATGAACCCAGAGGAATTATTTTCTCGAAAACTCGTCAAAGTGCATTTGCTATCTATCGGTGGATTAATGATAATCCCAAATTTGAAGAAGTTGGAGTGAAGGCTCACTACCTCATTGGTACAGGACATAATAGTGAATTTCAGCATATGACTCAGGTAAAACAAAAATATAAAGTCTATTGCCAGATTTTCTTTATTTTTCAGTTGTGTGGGTCTCCAACCCCCTGTCATAGCCTCCTACCAGACCATGGTATTTGGATCCGGGCCATGCAAGAAATGGGCTAGTGTACCGCACAAGTGGCTCTCCAAAGGCTTCTCGTGTGAGTGAGCTGTGCTCGTGCATTTGTCAGAGCTACAGCTCTACTGTATTTGGGTAATCTGGATATGTTGGAAATAGCAATGAATAGGAATGAACCAGATTTACTCCACGGAGCCCTTGGTGCTCTCTGAGCTTGCTGGTTTTCTTGCAGACATTTCATTACCCAACTAGGTAACATCATCAGTGCTGGCAATTTGTTCTTCCTGCTTAGGCGGGGGAAACCTGTGGCAGCTTTATAAGTTTTTTTTTAAAAAAAATGCTTTACAATTGCCTTTAATTCAAAACATAGTTTGTGACATTTGAGATCTGAGAACAAATGCTTCATGACTTAACTCAAGTTGTAAGAGAAGTTCGTCGTGCTGTCATTCCATTTATGAATGTAACAACAACATGTTTCTACAGAATGAACAAAAAGATATCATTCAAAAGTTCCGTACTGGCAAAATCAACCTACTAATTGCTACTACCGTAGCAGAGGAAGGCCTGGATATCTCACAGTGCAACATTGTTATACGCTACGGTCTTGTTACCAATGAAATAGCGATGATTCAGGTAATGTTCCAACCGTCCCATGCTTTTTTGCCCGTAAGTTTATCAGATAATCAGATTACCATCTTCTGCTTTAACCACAACACCAAAATGGCTCTCTACAGCAACGTAAAAAGCATTTACAATTTCATTCTATCAATAAGGCAGGTTGCTTATCTCAAGTGCCCAGATATAATATATTTGGGCTTCTGCTCTGTAGCCCATGAAGATATGTGCACCTGTATATTTTTGTAATTGGGACAAATAAGTTGAGGGAGAGACATTGGTATGGCACAGGAGAAACAGGCAACTCTCTCCCTCCATTTTATCTGAGTTCTCCTTCTACCCCATATTTCAACTGCTATTTAAATCAGTTTTAAAATAGATTTTAAATTTTATTGGCAACAGTAAAAAAAAAAAAAAAAAAAACCTCCCTTTTTACGAGCCTGTAGGGTTCGGATAGAGTCTGAGTGGATGGAGCTGAGCATTTACTGGCTGGATTCCCTCCCTGACGCCACACAGTTCGCAGTATATATTTTCTCTTAGCCGTAAGAGAGAAACATCTGCCGCTACCTCAGATTGAATTCTCAAGCCCTTCTGAGTGGGAGGCGAGCGTCTTCACCACTAGGCCGTTCCTCAGGCTTTATTAGAAACAGTAACTACATTTAATTAATTAAGATTCTATGTTGCCAACTACTGGAAGACATTTTCTGTCGTCTGGATGGGTTGCTAATTTCTGAAAGTACACGACAAATAAATATTGAAACCAAGATTCATATTCCAGGAAAGCTCTTTGAACACTTTCCGAGAAGGAGACAAAACACACCTAACCTCCTACGTGTGAGTTCCTAATTATTTTATTTTAGTTTCTTGTTTCTTCTAGGCTCGGGGAAGAGCTCGAGCTGAGGAAAGCATCTATGTGCTTGTAGCTTCAGATGGATCGGGAGCTGCTGAACGTGAAAATGTTAATATGTTTCGTGAGAAAATGATGCACCGAGCAATTAAGCGTGTCCAAAACATGCCACATGAAAATTATTTGCATAAGGTATAAGGCCCACACCATTGGTGTGACCATTTTGGTTCTGAAAATACTTCTCTCCTTTTTTTTTTTTTTTTGCTTGCTGTTACTTATTTTTGAAAAGCCTTGGTGTTTTGTTTTGTTTTTGTTCAAAAGCATATGTGAGCTGCTTCAGAAGCAATCTTTCCTTTGCCTGGTTCTTGTCCACTCCCTTCCCAGGGATGGGATCCGACCGGTATAACTACCGGTTCGGTTGCTCTGCATCGCGCAAGTGCAATTTATGACCTGCTGAGCTGCCCGGACAGCTGAGCAGCGCTGCATGTGGGTGCGCAGGGGTTGGAAGAGCCCCTTTTTTCTGCTTTTTCAACTGCAGCTGTGCCGCGCAAAGCAGCTACGGTTGAAAAAGCAGGAAATAAAGGACAGGTAAGAGCCTGGGCGGGCGGGTGGGCCAAAACAGCAGCAGACACAGAACCGGTTCTGTGTCTACTGCTCTTCAGAGCTACCCGTTCTGTAGAGCCGGATAGAACAGGTAGAATCCCACCCCTGTCCCTTCCCCTGTAGAACCAGAGGTGGTATTCAGCAGGTTCTGACCAGTTCTGGAGAACCGGTAGTGGAAATTTTGAATAGTTCGGAGAACCGGCAAGTACCACCTCTGACTGGAAATATTACAGTATCCTTCCACTGCCACACCCACCAAGCCATGCCCACAGAACTGGTAGTAAAAAAATTTGAATCCCACCACTGTGTAGAACATAGAGATTTCAAGAGAGTAAGCTCTTCTGCACATCAAATGCAATGTGATTATGCTCACAAAGGAGAGATTGCCTGCAGAAATCACTTGATTTCTCCCACCCTGTCACAGAGTGGAGATATTGGAGAGAAAGAGATTTCAAGAGAGTATTGTCAACTGTTTGCATGGCACACGGTGGCATGATTGCATTGCTTTTCATGTGTACAAGACAGTAAGTGGGCACTTGAGCCTTCCAAAAGATAAGGAAGGGGTTACGAGGCAAAAAAATAAAAATAAAAAGTCAAAGATGTGAAACTAAGTAGTCTTGTCTCTTCCTGGCTGAAAGCACACTTACAGTCACATGATGTCCCATTTAGCCACTGCTTCACTTAGTGGCACAGTTAGGGTCTTAAACGAGGATGATCGATATTGTAATATATTGTAATGTAATAAAAACATTCAGTATTTAGGCAATTACTTTAAGGCATGAAAAAGGAAAGGGTTTTTTTTTTAATTATTCCAATTTTAAAATAATCCAACATGAATTTTCCTGGATGATATGAAATTTTAGTTGGGAGTTATTTCCCAGTTCTGTCCATTCCTTTGCTAGATCAAAGAGCTTCAGCTGCAAAGCTGCATGGAAATGAAAATGAAGGCAAAGAAAGAACAATTTAAACAGTACAAGGAGAACCCCTCCCTGATCATGTTCCACTGCAAAAACTGCAAGGATCCAAAATGCTCAGGAGACGACATTCAAGTTATTTTAAATATGCATCATGTCAACGTTAAAAAGGAATTTGCGTAAGTCCATCTTTGTGTGTGTATCTGTTTGTGTTACAATCAGGGTGTCTTGTCCTGATTGAACACAGAACATCAGAGTTGGAAGAGACCATGGAGCAGAGATGGTATTCAGCAGGTTCTGAGCAGTTTTGGAGAACCGGTAGCGGAAATTTTGAGTAGTTCAGAGAACCAACAAATCCCACCTCTGACTGGCCCCGCCCCGATCTAGACTCTGCTTCCTGAGACCCAGCTGATCGGCTGGGTCTTCTTTTGTTACCCTGCACAGGAAAACGGAGCTGGAAAGCAGGCTAGTGGGGTGGGGAGGGAATGGGGATTTTGCAGTATCCTTCCCGTGGCGTGCCCACCAAACCCCACCCACAGAATTGGTAGTAAAAAAAAAATTGAATCCCACCACTGACAAGGACAATAGATTCAGGCTTGGGTTGTCATCCCAGTGCTTTTGACTTAGGAAATGTAGCTGGTATTGAACATCATTGCCCCGTCAGCCAGTTCATTTTTTTTTTTTTCATAGCTTCATTTTATTCCTACATCTGACTAGTGAACTTCTAGAGCTCACCACAAAGCTAAATACCACACTAGCAAAAGAGTGAGGATTTCTGGCCTGTTGTCTAGGTGACTCATCCAGCAGATAGGGTTGAATCTACAGGAAGTGTCAGTGATGCTTATCTGGTGAGATTCTGGACTCCTTCCTGCCTATAGGAAAAACTAGTCATAACGTCTTCCTTTAAAAAAAAGAAAAAAGTAAGTAAATTGTTCCATTTTTTTCACTTCAGAGACCTTTATATCGTAAGGGAAAATAAGACACTGCGAGCAAAAGAAGCAGATTATCAAACAAATGGGGACATTATCTGTAGGAAATGTGGCCAGGTGAGTGTCGGAATTGATTACTGTAATTTGGGTATCTTTGGGTTAGTCCTGGGTTGGATTCTCCAAATAGTGCTGAGCCACCTCTCCCAAAGACATAATCCAATCCCTTTGGATTATGATGATGGCTGGGAATGGGAGTCCAGCAACATCAGATTCTTGTATAGGTATATTCCTAATATGATTTTCTCACTTTTTTTTTTTCCAGATTTGGGGAACTATGATGGTATACAAAGGTCTAGATCTTCCTTGCTTAAAAATAAAAAATTTCGTTTTGCATTTCAAAGATAAGAAATGCACCTCAAAGAAAATTTACAAAAAATGGAGTGAACTAGCCATTAATTTTCCAGCTTTCAATTATGCAGATCATTATATTTTTAGTGAAGATTAAGAAAGGCGAGAGTCTCTAAAGATAGATGGGAACGTTTTCTGCCTTCAGGTTTCCAATGACAAGTTCAAAGAGGCCTTTTTCTTCTGTCTGGATGTCTGCAGATATTGCACAAATACTTTCCATTCCCCCCCACCTCAGAAATATTCTGTATTTCTGAATAGCGACAGTTCAGATCTAATTCACTGTGTGAAAAGAAAAGAAAACGTAGTTCCTGTGGCTACCCCTCTAACCAGGATGTAAAGTGATTCAGTGTGAGAATTTACTTTTTACTTTAATGGGACTTTCTGCAGTGGACAAAAAAAGCCATGCCAATATAGAATTATTTTCTTAAACTGCATAAAAGATCAGAAAAAAAACAACGGATTTATTTTAAAACATTTTAAAGAAAATTGGCATTTTATTTTAAAAATGCCAATGCTTTTGTTACTTAAATGTGACTTACAACAGTTCGATTAGTGACTGTTTGAAGTTACAACGCACTGAGTTACGACCGTTTTTCACACTTATGACCATTGCAGCATCCCCATGGTCACGTGATTTATATTCGGATGCTTGGCAACTGGTTCATACTTATGACCATTGCAGTGTCCCGGGGTCATGTGATCAGCTTTTGTGACCTTCTGACAATCAAAGCCAATGGGGATGCCAGATTCACTTAACAACCCGGTTACTAATTTAACAATTTCAATGATTCAGTTAACAACTGCGGCAAGACAAGTGATAAAATGGGGCAAAACTCACTTTAACAAATTTTTCACATAAATTTTGGGCTCAGTTGTGGTTTTAACTTGAGGGCCACGTACAGACGATCCTCGACTTATGGCCACCATTGAACCCAAATTTTCTCTTGTTAAGTGAGAAATTTGTTAGGTGAGTTTTGCCCCGTTTTACGGCCTTCCTTGGCACAGTTGTTAAGTGAATCACTGCCGCTGATAAGTTAATAAGCCGGTTGTTAAGTGAAATCCCCACTGACTTTCCTTCTGAGAAGGTCACAAAAGGTGAGATCCCATGACCTTGGGACACATCAACGGTCATAAATATGAATCAGTTGCCAAGTGTCCGAATTTTGCTCAAATCATTGTGGGGATGCTACACAGGTCATAACAGTGAAAAATAGTCGTAAGTCATACTTCAGTACCGTTGTAACTTTGAACAGTCGCTAAACAAAACCGTTGTAAGTCAAGGACTACCTATAACTTTAAGAAAATACCTAACAGAATTATAAAATACAATTGTATTCGATCACATTTATGCAAAAGACTGTCTTATATTCTGGACTACAGACTATATTACAACATATTTGTATTTTCCCTAGATGTCTCATTCTTTTAAGCACTGAGCAGTTTGAAATTTCTATGCTAAATAAAAAAGAAAAATCGTGAAATGAGTTTTTGGTTCTCTTTGGGGTTATGGTAGTTTTTTTAAGCTCCATCTCTTTTCCTAGATGACTACTTTATGTGACTAAAATGACTGCACTAAAAGTCTAATGCAATAAGTAAAGTTGTTCTTAACAATACTTGTAAAGAAGTGAGTTAAAAATACAAGCATCTGACGTGGTCGTGGATTCCGATACAAATTTATGATGCTTCCACATTTGCCATTGTTATAAAGAATTCAAAAAACATCGCTGCCTTTGTGTTTTCTCTGCTATTTATTTATATATGTATGTATTTATTTATTCAATTTATTTATTTAACAATATATTTATTTTTTTTTTTTTTTTTTTTTTTTTTTTTTTTTTTGTTTTTTTTTTTTTTTTAATAAAAAAAAAAAAAAAAAACAAAATAAGATTTGTTTTTTTTTTTTTTTTTTTACAATGTTCTTTTTTTTAGTAATTTTAGGTTTTTTTAGTTGATTTTATTCAACAAACAAAACTACAAACAACATTTACATGACATAAAAAATTTGTTTTTGTAGCACTAACCCATTCACCAGGCAAATACTGATGAATAGAGTTGTGGAAAGCTTTGGATCCAAAGGCCAAAAAAGGCTTTGGTTTCAGAACATATGGGTGTGTGCGTGTATGGAAATATTGTCTTTTTTGGCAGCTGCAGAGAGTTGTTGTGTCATCTTGGAAAAAGATGCAGCTGTTGTAAGATGTAAGATGCAGCTTCTTCTATAGTAGGTAGATGCTACATTTCTTTCACTTTGGTCTGTGAAGCACTGTATAGTCCAGCTGATACAGCTTGTGTCACTCACAGGTTTCTTTTTGCTGCTTCTTTTTTAAAGACCAGCTAACTATAGTCCGTAGTCTAGAACTATAGTCTAGTCCAGGAGCTGCAGTGGCGCAGTGATTAGAATGCAGTATTGCAGGCTAATTCTGCTGACTGCCAGCAGTTCGATCCTGAAGGGGCTTAAGGTTGACTCAGCCTTCCATCCTTTCCAAAGTGGGTAAAATGAGGACCCAGATTGTTGGGGACAATATGCTGATTCTGTAAACTGCTTAGAGAGGGCTGTAAAGCACTGTGAAGCGGTATATAAGTCTTAAGTGTTATTGCTATTGTTTTGAGTTCACTTAATTGAACTATTATCTTTTCCAGAATTATTTCTTGATTAGTCTGTTTCGGTTCTCTATAATCAGGGTAGTGGACTTACTAAGTATGCTTCACAATTCCTTCTCTGCAGCCAAGGAACTGTTTATTGATTTTTTTTTAATGCTGTTTTGCAGCATTAAATATATACTCCATTTGCATACCGCACAAATAATAGCAGGCATATTTTGTATGTGCCAGATTTTCCACTATGAAAGGACCTCTGTTCTCTACCCTTATCAGAGTCATTTTGTAATTACAAAGTCTTTATCCAGTATCTTATTGCTTCTGGACAGCTTGTTATCATCTGTATGCTTAGATCCATCTTCTAGGATCACAATGATATTTATTTGGTTTCTATGCCATTCTAATCATAACTCCTCTCGAACAGCCTACAGTCCAATAATTAATCACATAATTAAAGCAGTATATAACAATATCAAGATACATTTCCCAAAAGGAGGAATAACCTATAGGTAAAAGATATTCATCCACCATGAAGGAACAAAAAAACAGCTGTCTGGGCCTTAAAGGACCATTGAAAAAGACAAATTTTAATGGGGGTGTAGAAAGCTAGATGACTTGCCAGCCTGTCTGATATCGGGGGAGACGTTGCTCCAGAGAAGGTGGGATATGGCTAAGGAGGACTGGATTTGAGATACCTGCAGATGGCACTCCCTAAGGGTTTGGATCCAGAGAGAACCTTCTCTCATATCTTAATGGAAGACAGTTAGGAGTAGCTAATCCCATGGATCTATCTAGGTCCTGGAAGAGGCAAGGTTTTAAAAGGGACAAACAGCAACCCAGAAGCATATTGGTAATGTGCAACTGCTGAAGCAAAGTGTCTATGGAGATTCTCAGTTATTCAGATCATGGTTGTCCCAAATGTGTTTTTTCAAGAGGCAACTGGACTTTCTGGTTTTTCTTTGAAGACATTTCACTTCTCATCCAAGAAGCTTCCTTCAGCTCTGAAGAAACTTCTTGGATGAGAAGTGAAATGTCTTCAAAGAAAAACAAGAAAGTCCAGTTGCCTCTTGAAAAAACACACTTGGGACATGTTGAAGCAAAGGTATTACATCGGGAAACCAAGTGATGCTCATAAGAATTTAAGACACTGTTCTGGACCAACTGAGGCTTCCAAGCGGTCTTCAAAGTCAGTCCCATGGAGCATGTACTGCAATTGTCCAAACAAATAGTGAAACAATCGGTTTCTTAAAATACAAAATAGCTGGTCACTGTTTCCTTTGAAAAGCATTAATACTACTCTGAATTGAAACTAATTGAAATTAGTTTTTCCATCGTCTGGTTTTGCTGTTTGCTTCCACTATATATTGTTTTTGATATATTTGGTGTGCTGTGTGCTATCCAGAGTGTTTTGGAGCTAAATGACATCAAATCAATCAGTAAAACTGAAACTTGGAACAAAAGGGCCATTTGATAATTGTTCAGAATTTGCAACCATAAAGACACCTAACCATTGCCCAGTAGTGCTTCTGTCTAGGGCAGGGGTCCCCAAACTTGGCAACTTTAAGACTTGTGGCTGGAGAATTCTGGGAGTTGAAGTCCACAAGTCTTAAAGTTGCCAAGTTTGGGGACCTCTGGTCTAGGGAAAAGAGCTCTGATGACCATAAAACAGTTCAGTTGATTTCTGCAATGGTCATTTTTACAATTAACATCTACTTGTATAAAGATAAAAATATACATTACACCAGGTTACATATACCAGACTAAGTATAATACATTCTCATGAATTTCTAGACATGTTTAATGATTTTGTTTACAAGTTAAACTCTCTTCAATAGGTAACATATGTTTGTTCTAGTTTCTGAGCATGTGATTGTGTTTAAGATAACATAGATTAATTATAGATCCATGTATTATTAGAGCTGTGTATGTTTACGTAACATTGCCACATGATTTTAATCAGAATTTTTGAGTATCTTACCCAGGAAGAAGTTGGCCACTGACGAATGGATTGTCTAGATTCATCATTTTTGTCTTTTGGGAATGATCTCATTACATGAAGTTGGGGTGGGGGGTGGGGGTCATTCCTCACAGGACTTTGTATACTTGAGCACCCCTGTCCTACAAGATGTGATAAAGTTCTCTCACTTCCTGCCTAGTGGGATGACAAACCTCCCTGAAATGAGCAAGAGTGTTGGACCAGTGACACCTTTGGAAAGAACCCCTGGTTAGTCATGGCAGCGATAACAACTTCAACAGTTCAAGCAAGGCAATTCTATTAAAGATGTTGAGGTTCCCCAGAAGTGACACACACACACCCCGACACACAAGAGTCCTTAATACCAAATCTGAAATTACCTCTATCAAATGAATAGAGTAGTGAGAAATCCTGTGTATTCCAAGTGCCTAATAGAAAATACATCGTAGATCAGCACTTGCCTGGAAAGAGAAGTTGAATTCCTACATAGTACGGCAACTGCTTCTCCATAATTCTGATTTGTTCTGCTCCCAAGCTAAGTATCTATGATAGAATATGGAGAGAGAATACATAAGCACACCAGCTCTCTGACCAGGCGTTAGTAATACATGACAAACCAGCCCTTTAATTCACCATCAAATTGTACGTGAGATAGATCTTATTATTAATTGACCTGGCATTCATCAATAACACCTCCAATTCAGAGGGTGATCCAGTCTATGTAACATAATCCATCCGGGCAAGAGAATAAGCAGAAGAGAGGCAGGCATATAATTCTTCTAATCCAGGGCCGGATGCATCACACTATGGCCATGGCCACGCCCGGTTTAGCAAAGAGGGGGAAAGTCCCTATACATCACGTGATGACACCATGACTGCGAGTTTGACACTCCTGTTCTAATCTGACATCTTCCTCTGCCAAGGCCATCCTTCTTTTTAATGGTCCCCGTTGGCATCTTCTGATGTTTCTCCATTATGCTACTGCAAGATGCTACAACTAAAAAATAAAAAGAGGTACAAAATACAATGTACTTTTGAAGAGGTTTCAACCCTCAACCTTCTTATTTGGCTTATTCCAGCTCCAGATAAAAAGAATTTTTAGTTGGGTGAGCTAGAAGCAAAACAGGCTTCTGATGACAATGATAATAACGCTGTAGCAACAGCTGCTGGTGTGGCAAAATTTCACCAACAATGAGGATATTAAAGGCTTGTGCTTTGTTTTCCATCTAATTGTTATTTGAAGTGGAACAACATATTTAAAAAATAATACAAGGAACAAGTGGGAAATACGTAGGGACTGGGGCTTTTTATATGTAATCATGTGTTACGGGAGGCTGAGAGATCATTAATCTTTCCCTCTTTCTACTATTGTGTCTGTGTGTAAAATAGTACATGAGCAAAACTCACCAGTTGAAAAACCTCCTTGCCAATAGAGGGAGATAGAACAAAGGAGGAATTTCTCATTTCTTGCTTTACTTAGTATAATGATGAAGGAAAGCCATCTATTTTATCAAGTGTCTGGAAGCAGACACTTGATATAACTGTTATTCAACAACAGGAGGTAAGAAAAACAGCATATAGATAACTGTTTATGTATGTGGAGCAGAATTCCAGTTTAGCAAGCCCTAGATAGTCAAATATTCAAAAAGGACTAATGTTTAGAGTTAGAAGTACAATTCTAATTCCCATCCCGTTCACTACCCTGAAGAGTGTCACTGCTACATTACCCCAGTTTCTAATTCATCTTGCACAAACAGTGAAGATTTTCTTTGCCCTAACTTTTTTAATGGGCTAAAACCAGCACAGCAGGAAAGCTGGTTCTTATTCTTGGCCCACCCACCTGCAGAAGAGTTTATGGGTAAGATTCAGTGGTGAAATTCCACATTTTTTTCCTATTGGTTCTGAGAGAGCGCTTCGCTCAACTACTCAACATTTCCACTACCGGTACACGAGAACCGGTCCGAATACCGCCTCTGGTAAGATTATTAGCCTAACGTGTTGTGTTTCAGCAGAATGGATTTACTGCTTCTAAAGACATTTCAGCCTGTGGACCTTCTCCCATCCCATCTTGGAGAATCCTAGCACGAGATCAATCCTGATAACCAATTGTATGCAGCAGTCTTTAATAAAGCTTTGCATGACCCATCCCTTTGTCAGAATTGAATGCAGTAATTACATTTTTGGAGGTGGTCCTTCCTACCTGTTGCAACCCCACTCTCCCTCTTTTTGCAGTAATAATGGGAAGGAGGGACAATTTATCCTAATAAGATGTTTTTCTAAGATTTTTTTCTTAAATTAATTGTTATGAGGGGAGACACTTTCTCCACTTGGTACATTGTGATCATACCTTAAAAGGCTGCTTCCTCACATGACTGTCACGGGAACTTTCACCCCCCCTAAAGTACATCTGTGAAAAGGAGGATTTCCAAGAAAATAGTAATAGATGAGATGAATAAATATCTTGTGTGATGTGATACTCAAAAACTTTTCCAATTCAGGAGGGGAAAAAACTTAAGACCATATGTAGGATAGATTTTTAGTCAGTGAACAATTTGTTCATGCTCAAGGGAATGTTTTCTTCTTTTAATATGTAGCTGCTTCCTATTAGAAATCTAAAATACTGCTCAGGAATACCACATAAGGTAGACGGCCTGCTACCCACAGCCATCAAACTGCCTAAAGATACCTTCTTTTAAATTTAACAGAGTTCCTATCCTATCTGGACTTTGGTTTGTTTTTTTTAAATGATTTTTGAATAAATTAAAAGAGAAGGGAAGATGAAGAGTTAGAGGGCCTCTTGGAAAGCAAGGTACAATCGTACATAATACTACCAACTGTAGGAGATGACCAGGTAGAACCCGAAGGCAGGGTCAAATGTATCATCAGTTTGGAATCCTTACATAACCACGAGAGACCTAAGTCCACCCCACCCCTCCCATGATTTTTATCTAGTGCCAATTTGACTTGACTGTTAGTATCAGACTGTTGTATATAGGTGATATGGAATAAACATTTAATGCTTTGAACTCAGTTCCTGTACTTGCTCCTGACACCAACTATTCTAAGAGCCTATAGTTCAGAAGGCTTTTTGACAATGCTTACCACACATGCTTACCCATACATGGTTGAGAAATGTTCTTGAGTCCGGTCCTGTTGCAGTTTTCTTCTTTTAGTAGACAATCAGGGACAGCTTTGTAATTTATCTAAGCTATTAGCATTAGTTAATTAACCAAATAGGTCATTTAAAATGAAAGTTATCTTGTGAACAGTACTGAGGCTAAGCCTCATAAAATTACGGCTTCTATATACATCGTGTGCATTCCTCCATCCAACAACTTTGGCAAAATCAAATCAAAACTTTATGGTAATTAAAAGCCAAGAAGAAAACCCAGTATACAAGCATAAGGATCATCTGACAATGCTGGTATTATTATTATTTTTAAAGGGAAAGATTAAATTTGGCATAAACGCCAATAACACCGGCAGTATAAAACCACACGTGTAATCATTTCAACCTCTCCTATTTTACAAGAACACAAATAACAAGTGACAGGAATTTTATGATACATGCCTTGTGGCAGGGCAGGAAAAAAAAGTATCGCAGCGTCTCTGTGAAGGCTCATTGGTATTCACTGTAACAGTAAGATGTCGTGACTCTCCCATCAAATGTGATTGCAGTTCTACAGAAACCGGATCACTGACCTAGACTGAACTACAGCTCCACATCCAGGAGGAATCGTGCTACAAGTTTTGTGGCCTAGTCCCTATTTAATATACATATCTGGAAAGAGGTCACCATATGTCATTTTATGTGTAAGGGCCTTCTCCTAGCTGAGTTGAAAATTTTTACTGAAAAGTGAGGTGATGCAGCTCAGATGGAATAGTTAAATTTATGGGTTTTTAAATTTATTTTCCATTTTTTTGAACTGCCTATCTACAATAGTTAATTGCTGCTATCCAAACTCCAGTTTCTACTCAAGCAAGGCTGGAATCTAAATTAAGAACAGTTCTAGCACCACTTTTGTGAAGGCCAAATATAGCTCTAAAAACCTGGACTATACCATCTCACATGGCCTGAACTTAAGCGAAAACAGCATTTTACTCAAGGCTGAGCAGAAAACAGTAGCAAAGGAAAGAATGTAAATCAACATCTCTTGGAAAGAAAACTTGCTTGGGTGGGTGGTTTTACTTTTAACAGGAGAGTGCAGAAGAGAAGTCAAGATCCAATCTGAAGTTAGGCAGCAAAGTCAGGTGTGTTAGCCAATCCAAAGCCAGAGCGTCACCAGCAAGATTCACCCACAGAACAGGAGATCAGAGAGTTATTTCCAACAGAAAAACATGGGTCAGCGCTGCCTCTTAAATTAAGTTGCAGCCAATTTTATCTAACCAAGAAAGTTATTCCCTTACTTGGCAAGGAGCCTCACTGAGTATCTTTGTTCTGTTGTCCACTCCAGGCGTCTCCAACCTTGGCCACCTTAAGACTTGTGGACTTCAACTCCCAGAATTCCTCAGCCAGCTGGCTGAGGAATTCTGGGAGTTGAAGTCCACAAGTCTTAAGGTGGCCAAGGTTGGAGACGCCTGGTCCACTCTACATGCTGAATCCAATCCCATCATCTGACAGGAATATCCAGCTGTTTTGATGGTGTCTGTAAAGTATTTGATCAGACTCAGAATGTCATGAGGCTGGCATTCTGCAGGCTGAATGGAGCAGCTTCTTCAGAGTTAAGTGTCTGAATCCTTGGCTAAGTCCCTGAAAGAGTTTGATGGTGGCAGACAAAAGATTTCCTTCATGTGACGGGATTGCAAAATGGTCGAGGTACTCCTTTGCCAAGTTGCACTAGTACCCCTCCCCCATTCACTTTGGCAAAGTATTTGAAAGATGTTAACTTGCTCAATTGTGCAGTTGTTGATAGACCAGTTAAGGGTTGTGAATCTTTTAGACAAGATCATTATCAAACATTTTTTTTATAATTGATCACCAATTATTGTCTTGGCAACATTGGGGCACTCGTTGCACTCTTTAAATCACCTTGTATTAGATAATAACAGGATTGTCTGCCATATAGTAAAAATGGCAGAAACCTATTTCCCAGCTGAGTGGCATGAATGTAGTTGGCTTCTAGTTGCTGGATAAGATAGTTAATATAGAGGTTACCTTTATTAATAAACAGTCTGATGATATGGAGTGCTAGCTGGAATATATGGTTAGCCTACTGCTTAACACTATCTCTTGTGCTAGTCAGGGGGATCTTGTGAGTGGCTTGGATTAACCCAGGATCTATGTCATGGGAGCAGTGGTAGGATTCAATTTTTTTTACTACCGATTCTGTGGGCGTGGCTTGGTGGGCGTGGCTTGGTGGGCGTGGCAGGGGAAGGATACTGCAAAATCCCCTCTCCTCCCCCACCCCACTAACCTGCTTTCCAGCTCTGTTCTCCTGTGCAGGGCAACAAAAGGAGACCCAGCCGATCAGCTGGGACTCAGGAGGCAGAGAATAGATGGAGGCAGAGCCAAATATCCAGAGGTGGTATTTGCTGGTTCTCCAAACTACTCAAAATTTCTGCTACTGGTTCTGGTCAGAACCTGCTGAATACCCCCTCTGCATGGGAGGCTTGACACTAAGAGCTGATCTCTTAGTGATCTCTGATCATGACAAGCTCAGCCAGCTCTAGTATTAGCCATTGTTCTCTTCTTGAGTCATGCATGACATTATCCTTTCCCTGCCCCAAATCCCTGCCTCCAGAAGGCAACCTCCGCCTATCTTTTCCTGCTACAGATCGAAAGTAATGCATTCCAACTTAAAGTTGATTGAACTAAACTTGCTGCTTGTCATGCTTCATATGGTGACAGGCCACTCCAGATGCTCTTATGCACTGTGGTAGCAAGACTCTCTCCCAGTTGCTTGTCTCTGCTCCCTACCACATATTATTATTACAGGTTCACCAAGAGAATGGTGAAAAGCTGGACTTTGTTCTTTTCCTGCTTTACCTATCAGACAGAGAAATCACAGCTTTTTTAAAAAAACAGAAGATCAGATAAAGTTGGCAAGGCTTCTTGTACTTTCTCTTCTAGCCCAAGTGATGGGGGAAAATAGTTAATTATTAGTTTTTTTTCTGTCTTTATCTCTTTTCCTTTCCTTGTCTTCTCCAGTCTTGGAAGGATAAGAAAGCAGAAGAATTCAGCAATGAGGGTTGTGGTAGATGTGATCCAAACAGAATATCAAGCCATTTCTGTGTCCAAAGCAAAGGAAGTGGTGGAAATCTGGAGATAATTTCTCAAGCTGGCTTCATTCCCGGTCAGTTTATGCAGAGAAGTGAAACCATTTAAGGCTGCAGTATAGAAAAGTTCTAGGATTGTCCCTTCAAGAATTGCATCCTCCATAATGGCCATGAATGTTTCCAAGCTGACTTCTGACCTCTTGTAGCAGACCAGGGAGACTAGGGAGTGCTCTTCCTTTGGAGCCATTGCCCCCATTTTCTTATCATTTAGAAAATGGCCCCCAAGGCACTGGTTCCATAGGAGAGAGGTTTTTCATGGACCGGAGGGAGCATGATTTCATGTGCCACCTGCATCCCTTGGATGGGTCTTTGCTTGTTTGTGTGGCCCAGTTTCTGGCATGCAACAGACCAACGTTGATCCACAGACCAGGGATTGGGGACCCCTGATTTAGAACATGCGTAAAAATCCATCTCTATCAATAGCAAGACAGCAAAAGTTCCTATTGAATATGCAGCTGGCACTGTGTTGCTACTTCTTTTTGAGCTTTGTGATCTCAGGTTCCATTTTATTTCATTTTAGGCTCTAACAACTGAGGGAAAAAAAGTATTGCGCTATCTCTACTCAGCAGTAAACTGGCCACTGTTGGATTTTGGGAAGCATCACCTGCCGCCTAGCGAAGAGGATAAAGAAGCAGAAAGCCAAGACAATGGAGGTGAGCATATCCATTACCATAAGCCAGAACCCAGATTATATATCATATTTAAGTTTGACTCTTGGTTGTTTATTTCTGTGAAGCCTGCAATGGGGCAGATTCAGGGAGGTCATTTTGCAAAATGGTAGGTGGAGCATTGCAATGCATAATTATTTGTTTATTTCAGTCTATGCACACAGTGAGCTCTGTGTATATGCTCTGGCATTGTTTTCAGTGATGTATAGCATCAACAGTTAAAGTAAACTCACCTTATCAAAATATCTTGAGGAGGGGATGAATTCTATAACCTATTGCAAATCCATGCAGTTGTTCAAGTCACAGGAACCACTAAAAATAGATTGCTCCAGATTCTCTTGTTCTCAGACTGAATTCCTTATGAAAGCCCTTTAACTCCAGTTTCCCAATGGCAGTGATGCAGCTAGGTTGGTTTTGACTATATTATCAATATTATGGGATGTATCTGTAATCAGGCTTATCCCCTCCTAAGTACAAAATATTTTAAAATAAGAAAAGGTTGTGCAACGTTACAGCCAGATTTCTGCAATAGTGTATTGCTTCATTGCTTGCTATTCTCTGAGTGACATCTTTGACTCTCCTTCTCTATTAGTGACAGGAACTGTATGGAAGAAAAATTGCCTGGGTTATTGCTCCTCATTTTGTTCAATGAATTGACTGCAACTTCTGTCATTTGCTGACAATTAAGGGATGGCATGCCTCATTTTAAATGAAGTATAAGCAATTTGTCTCCCTCCAGAAATTGCTGGACTCCAACTCTATCACTGTTAGGCTGCATGGCAAGTGGTAAGGGATGCTGGGAATTGTAGTCCAACAATCACAGGAGTACCACAGGATGTCTGTTTTATGCTGGACCATAACATAGTTTGTGTGCAGCTTAGTAGGATGGACTATGCTTTTCTTAATCAGTTGAAACTTTATTTAGTGATGCTATAGCGTATAGAAATAGAGACAAATAGAGAAATAGAAATATGCATTCAATATTTTTGAATACAAAATATTGTATTCAAAAATATTGAATACAATATTTTGAATTCAAAATAGAATGGAGATTTTGAATGAATCCTGTATTCGTTCAAAAAGGGAAATGAATACAATATATTTATTTCCCTTTTTCAAAAGGCACAATGCTCTTTATTGTATATTTTAAAGATATACAGCATGCTTATTTACTTTTTTTAAAAAGTACAGCGACAATACCCTTTATTTTTTTACCTTATTGCTTTTTAAGTCTTACTATAATCCTTTTATTTTCTTGAAAACAAATGTGTGTCTTTAAAAAAAAGAGGTATTTATGAATGAACAGATAATTGCTGAGGTGTACTATTATCGCTCGATATAATATTAATACATAATACCAGATTTAGTCTATTTTTATGAAAAAAGAAGCATGCCAAAATCTCCATTGTATTATTATAGATGCTAAAAAAAACCAAAAAAAAAACCCAGCCCTAAACATAGATACATTTTTAAATTTCTGATTTCTCCCTTCTTTGTACCTCAACTGATTTGCAATACTTGTTGGCAAAAGTTTTAGAAATCATACTCTGCATATTTGTATTTCCCTGGGTGCATAATACGTAATATCTGTGTGGACTATCTTTAACATTACGTAAGAAAATGACCCCTAATGACCTCGGGGCCTAGTTCCACATAAGTGCTCAGATAGTTCCCAGCTGATAGACTGGCTGGGAATTCTTGGAGTTTTCATTCCAAGGTATCTGATATACACCATATTGGGCAAGATTCTTACTTGAAAGAATAATTGGAAAAGAATAACTCTTGTGAAAGAGGAGGTGGCTCAAATTCTCTCTGTATGCTGGGTGTATCTATTTTATTCACATTTCAATAATGTCATCAGGCCCTCTTAGGAAATTGAAATATTGCCATTAAAATTGATTCTAAGAGGAACCAGCAGTGTAATCTTAAACATCTTTGTTTAAAAGTAGATATTACTGAGTTCCTCTGGATTTGTTCCCAGATATATGCAAATGGATTGCAGCCTAAATGAAATTTGACATCAACAAAACTGAATATTATATTTAGGGTCTGTGCAAGAAGGGATTACATTACTGTAGCCCTTTATATCCTAGGATTTAACTTGAATTTCCTCTCATTCCCTTCACCCTTAATATATTAAATGAGAGTTTCTTCTTATTTGTGTGCTCATTCATCATGGTTTCCAGAAATTATGATCATTATATCTTATCTTCAAGTGCAGAAAATACGACTTCAGCAACAGAGTGATCAACGCCTGGAACTCACTACCTGACTCTGTTGTTACATCCTCAAACAAATCCCCAAAACTTTAACCTTAAACTGTCTACCGTGGACCTCACCCCATTCCTAAGAGGTCTGTAAGGGGGCATGCATAAGTGCACCAGCGTGCCTACCGTCCCTGTCCTACTGTTCCCACTTATCCATTTATCCGTACTTGTTTATTGTGTGTATACTTAAATATGTTTGTTGTGTGTTCATACTTATACTTATTTTCTCATACATGCTTGACAAACAAAATGAATAAATAAATAAAATAAAAATAAATAAGAATGAAATAAGATTCCTTTGATTAAATACATGCCTTCTGTCTGATATATAACACACCTCTGTGTGCCTTCCCCAATATATAGTGGTGAGCTAAAAAGTTTTGGACAAAAAACTGGAATCGTGATGTTTTGGAACAAATTGGTAAAACCGTTATTCTCTAATACACTCTTTATTATAAATGCCAGCAGTTATCCTGGAATCACAGCAAAAGAGATAGATAGATAGATAGATAGATAGATAGATAGATAGATAGATAGATAGATAGATAGATAGATAGATAGATAGGCAGGCAGGCAGGCAGGCAGGCAGGCAGGCAGGCAGGCAGGCAGGCAGGCAGGCAGATAGTTTTTCTTATCAGCTACCTGATCCTTTTTTCCTGGGGAAGCCAGTGATCCTCTTCCAAATCCCAGGTTTTTATATACAGACACCGAGACGTATTTGCTATTATTTTTATACATCAGTCAACACATAAAATGGATTTTCTTTGTCACTGTACTATGAATGGATCTTAATTTAAATCTTATCTTCCATATTTCCAAAACATGCTGTAAGTAGTACATGCTAAATTTGCTGCTAAGTCATAAAATTCTGTAAATCTTTGTGTAAGCAGATTTGAGTAATGACACAGACCCTTTGCAGCCACCCACAGTTCATTGCGGGGTTTAGAACGCCCTTAAAAATCTGTTTCCAATTGTATGGAAAAAACCTTTGAAATTTGGCATGGCTTATTAAAACACATTTAAAAAAAAAACTGAGTCTCATATCTGGCCAGCAGCTGCAGCTGCTTTTCAAACTGCTTTGGGAGAGTTAGTGACCAACACTGAGAACAGCAAGAAGCCCTAGGACGTTTTAAGACAACAAGAAGCATGAAGGTCTGTAAAACAAAAAGAAAACTTGAGTGTTGGAGTCTGGGCAATTTAAATTGTGTCTGGTGCTCCACTGTGGAGAAACACTTGATGCGTAAGCATGCTCAAGCAAGGAAAGAACAGTTGAAAGCAAACTTCAAGATTTCTGTAGTTGGCAGGACTTAACTAAAATTGTTGCAGAGATGCCGTAAAACATAGGAGGAAGGGAATGAACAATATGAAAATCTGGGCTCGTTTCTTTCCCACAGGTTCAGCTGAAAATCCTAGTTGGAGTGATCTCCTGCCTTTTGCTCTCCTTGTTACTTCTGTGCATTGTGTTAATTCCTGCAAAAGGTATGTTAACTTTGGAGGGGAGGGGAGGGGAGGGGTGGGGTAAGGAGAGAAAACATTTCCTTCATTTTACATCACTGGAAGTATTTGCAGAGAATTTTCCTTTTTTAAAAAATAAATAAATGGAATTTAGGATGTGTGCATGATAACCTATTTTACCAACACCCTAATTTGGACAGCATTTCGGCACACACAACAACCTCATTCCCCGCCCCTCCCTTTAAGCTGCAGAACTGTATTTAGTGATATTTGTGCAGACGTTTGTAACTCTGCAGAATTGTAACTCTGATAAAATTTAGAAATACCGGACAGACATGTCTGCATCCAAGTAAAAAAGAAATGTTTGGAGCAATCAATGCATAGGATCTTTTCAAATGATACACTTACCTGCATTCACTTTGCAGTGCATGGAAGCCAAGGTCTTTCAGTCAAGTTGCAAACTCTATGCTAAACAACCTTGTTTCATACATTGCTTTCTGCTGGGCACAGTAGATCTGTTAGATAGCTAATCCTCGACTTACAACCACAACGGAGCATCAGATTTCTGTCACTAAGTGGTTAAGTGAGTTTTGCCCTACTTTACCCCCTTCCACAGTTGTTAAATGTTAAGTTGAATCATCGCAGTTGTTAAGTTAGTAACGGGGTTCTCAAGGGAACATGGCTGTCCCTTTAACTTTGCAGAAGATTTCAAAAGGTGGCCTCGGGATACTAAAACCATCATAAATATGAACCTGTTGCCAAGCATCTGAGTTTTGATCACATGACCATGGGGATACTTGCAACAGTCGTTAAGCATGAAAAATGGTCATAGGTCATTTTTTTCAGTGCCGTTGTAACTTCGAATGGTCACTAAACAAAGGATTGCAAATTGAGAGCTACCTGTAATATGGAAGTTCTAGAGTGTTAATATGGCTCACCTTTCTTACCCACCATTTTACTTCACATACACCTCAGATTGCCTTCCTCATACAGATTTGAGCCAAATGATTGGGTACCTGGGATCATCCCTCTTTTTAAACAGTTTATTTCTTCCATGAAGACTTGAGAGCCTTAAAAATGGAAGATAAAACAACTTACTAAGGAAGAGTGCATGTACATACCCAACCATATACAGCTGCATTTTTCATTAGCCTACTATTTAAAATTATGCTATATTGTTATAAGCAGTATACAGTCTGTAGTAGGGGGAAAATCCCTCTTCTGGTAGTTAATATAGAGACCTTAAACCTCCTCAGCTATCTTGGTGTCTGCTTGAGCAAAATTAATGTTGTCTGAGGAGAAGCATTAAGATGGTCAAAGGCCTGGAGACTAAAACATAGGAAGAACAATTGCAGGAACTGGGTATGGCTAGTCTAGTGAAGAAAAGGACCAGGGGAGACATGATAGCAGTCTTCCAGTATTTGAGGGGCTGCTACAGAGAGGAAGGGGTCAAGCTATTTTCCAAAACACCTGAAGGTCAGACAAGGAATAATGGATGGAAACTGAACAAGGAGAGATTCAACCTGGAAGTAAGGAGACATTTTCTGACAGTGAGAGCAAGCAACCAATGGAACAGCTTGCCTTCAGAAGTTGTGAGAGCTTCATCCCTGGAAGCTTATTCAAGAAGAGACTGGACGGCCATCTGTCAGAAATGGTGTAGGGTCTCCTGTTTGGGCAGGGGGATGGGACAAGATGACCTACAAGGTCTCTTCCAACTCTGTAAATCTGTAAATCTGTAAGTGCTACTTTGAACAGTTCTATCAGACTCCGCTTAATCTTTTCTTGTAGCCAAGAGGCTAAATGGGTGAAACCCTTAAGTGATGATTCTGGAATCTGGAACTTTTGGCAGGCATGCAAAGCCTATCTGCCAACTCACTACATATTTCATTGCTGAAACTGAGCTAAGAAGTATTTAAGTGTTAACAATTGTGCACACGGTCTCTTTCTGTTAATTGCAGACAGTTGTAAAATACTAATATTTCAATCCTGTAGTAGCTAGAACCAAAAATGACTGAATGTCATCAATGGTTTTAAGGACGTGAATCTTTTTTTAGTCTCATTGTTTCATCCTGGAACTCATGATACGAGCAGACAAAGGTAACACCTGAGCATGTTGAAAATACTTTTTTTTTACAGCTTCTTCTTTCATTTATACAAAATGTGGAAGTAGAGCAGATGACCAAATCAAGAGGTTTTGATTTAGCTTTTTCCTTTAGTTGTGCTGGGCCAATTATTTCCACTGACATAGTGACAGGAAATTCAGGAGTTTGTCATTTCCGTACATCTGCAGAGCACCAATTCGGAGAAGGCTGTTCTAACTGAAATTTACAAAAATGTAAGCCAATATGAAGCATTTCTTAGACAAGCTGACAAATAAAACTGAGTGATAGTAAACAGATCTAGTTTCAAGATTCAGGCCTGGTCCATAGTACTATGGCAATACTAGAGGTTGCTGCCAAAATCTTCACAATTTCTTTGCTGTGTTACAATACAGTTTATTTTCAACATAGAACATATTGTAAACATGCAATTTATGTGACACCTATCTGACATAAGAGTTAACTAAATGGATACCAGAAATACATCATTCACCTTTTGCCTACAGTGGACTTAGGTTACAATAATTTCAAGTAATGAGCACAATCCTTATTTGAATAGATATTTCATAGAACTGCTGAAAACTGCATAGACAAGTCATGCAACCTTGATTAAAGGTTATTACAAAACATGCAATTAACAGATGTTTTAGGTTTAAAGATGTTATACGAACATGTAATTAATGAGGGAATTTCTTTGTATGGAGCGTGTACAGCTAGTAAAGAACTGATAACAAATCCATTGTATGCAATGGAAATGACTTTAAAAAAACCACAAGTGTGCTAGATAAGCTTTTATTTCTAATTTTTTGAAGTCATTGGACTTCTGATGGGGGAAGTAGCTTTTTAAAAACCTTCATCTTCTACATTTCCTGCCAGCTCATTATTTGAACATAGAATAACAGAATTGGAAGGAACCTTGAAGGTCTTCTGGTTGAAATCCCTGCTCAAGACCAAATGGCTGTTGAATCTTCTTAAACGCCTCCAGTGTTGGAGCACCCACAACTTCTGAAGGCAAGCCATTCCACTGGTTAATTGGATATGTCTAGTCTAGTGAAAAGAAGGACTAAGTTAGGAAATTCCTCCTTAGTTCTAGGTTGCTTCTCTCCTTGATTAGTTTCCATACATTGTTTCTTGTCTTGCCTTCTGGTGCTTTGGAAAATAGGTTGATCCCCTCTTCTTTGTGGCAGCCCTTCATATATTGAAACACTGCTATCATGTCTCCCCTGGTCCTTTTCACTAGACTTGACATACACAATTCCTGCAATTGTTCTTCATATGTTTTAGCTCCCATAATCATCTTTGTTGCTCTTCTCTGTACTCTTTTTAAAGTCTCAACATCTTTTTTATATTGTGGTAAACAAAACTGGATAGAGTATTCCAAGTGTGGTTTTCCCAAGGCTTTATAAAACAGTACTAATACTTCACATGATCTTGATTATGTCCCTCTATTAGTGTCAGCTAAAATTGTATTGGCTTTTTTTGGCTGCTATAGCACACTGTCGGCTCATATTTAAGTGACTGTCCACTTCAGACTCCAAGATCCCTTTCACAGTTACTACTATTGGGCTATTTTAGACCTGTACATTTGGTTTTTCTTGCCTAAATGTAAAACCATACTTTTCTCTAAATTGAATTTCATTTTGTTAGATAGGGCCTGTTTTCAAGTCTGTTGGGATCCATTTATCTTCTGGAGTGTTGGCTATTTCTGCCAGTTTAGTGTCACCTGCAAGTTTGATGAGTTCTCCTTCTATTCCTTCATCTAGATCATTTAGGAAGATATTGAAGAGTATTGGACCTAAAATGGAAACTTGGGGTATCCCACTGCTTATGTCCCTCCATGTGGATTTAGTTCCATTAAGGACTACATGTTGAGTATGGTTTGTCAGCCAGTTACAAATCCATCTGGTGTTGGTGCTGTCTGTCCCACATATTTCTAGCTTACCAAGAAGTACATTGTGTGCACTTTGTCAAATGCTTTACTGAAATTCAAGTATGCTATGTCCACAGCATTTCACTGATCCACTAATTTAGTCACTTTGTCAAAGAATGAAATAAGATTTGTTTGGCATGATGTGTTTTTAGTTATAACTTTGCTTGCTTCTAGGTGTTTGCAGATTTGTTGATTGATTATCTTTTATAGGATCTTTCCAGGCATTGATGCCAGCCTGATTGGTCTGTAATTTCCTGGATCTGTTTCCCCCCTCTTTTTAAAATAGGGACCACATCAGCTCTTTTCCAGTCCTCAGGTAGTTAGTTCCCTGGTGCTCCAAGAACTTTGAAAGTTATGGTTCAATGGTTCCAAAATCACATCTGCCAGAATCTTCAGAATTCTGGAATGTAATCTGTCAGGACCTCTGATTTAAATCCATCTAGAAAAGACAGGTGTACTCTTATCTTTTTCTTGCTTATTTAATTTTCATTCTTAGTTTTTCTTTTACAGTTTTGTATTTGGTAAGTTGAGCTGTGGTTTTTTGGGGGGATGAAGAGAGATGCAAAAAAATGAATTAAGTAGTTCCGTTTTCTCTCTAGTGCCTATTATTTCCTTGGCATCTTCTCCCATTAGCAGACTGATTGTTTCCTTGACTTTTTCCTTGCTTTTTATGTGTTGAAAGAAACTTTTTAAAAATTATTTTTGACGTTTGTTGCAAATCTACTTTGTTCTGAGTCTTAGCTTTCCTAACTTCATTTTTGCAGGTTTGGGCTATTTGTTGGTATTCTGCCTTAGTTATGTGTTCCTCTTTCCATTTTTTGTGAGTATCTGTTTTCTTTTTTTTTTTTTTGAACAAATTTTATTAATTTTTAAAGACATACAAAACATGAAACATAAGAACATAAAACCTCTTTTCTGAAAGTTATTTGTAAATTTTAACAAAACAAATAAAACATTTTATGCACCATTGGCACATCTCCTTATAAACACATACATATCCTTTCCACTTTCTCATTATTTCTCCCTTTACTTTTATCTAACTTGCTTTATTCTCTTCTATCTTTTATTCTCAATTGTCCTCTTCTAACATTCCTCCAAGGTTTTATTAGCTCAATCAAACATAAACACACAAAAACACAAAACATAAAAACATAAAAAACATCTTTTCTGAAAGTTGCTTAGTCCCGGGTTACAACTCTTCGTACAGACACAAATTCAAATTCATATTCATTTTGTATACCATTCCATATCTTATTACCATTTTCAATTTTCTATATAGCTTCTCATCTCTTTTAAGTTTTCTTAGTTTTATTTTATTTATCTCATCTCAATTCAAATCATAATATTTATTATTCTTTGTCTGTTCTGTTTTATCCATTTATCTTTCTTCTTTAAACAAAACTTCTCCTGTGCACTAATTGGAGTATGACGCCTTTGTCTCTTTCCCCTACATTTATAATACTTAATATAAAATACATAACTTACATTGGGATTCTGTTTGGTACATTCTAAAATTATACAATATTATCAATGCCAATACAAATCTATTCATTAATATTAATATTTATTTATATCTTAAACATTTAACACATTACTTTTCAATTAAATATCATACTTTTATGGGAACACCAATTTTCCATAGTTATTTCCCCCCCACATCACATATTTTAAATCATTATTTAATTAGAATGTTCCCCCTTCTCCTATTTCAAATCTCTCATTTCACAAAAAATTTCACTGGGATAACACAATCTAATCATTAATATTAATATTCTTAAACATTTTACCCATTTCAATTAAATATCATGCCTTTATGGGAACACTCATGCTTTCCATAGTTATTCCCCCCCCATCACATAATTTATATCATTGTTTCGTTAAAATGTTCCCCCTTCTCCTACTACAATTCTCCCATTTATTTACTAAACATTTTTATCAGATTTTAAATTACTAAACGTTTCCAATTTTCTAGGATTATTTCTAAGTACAAATATAAAAATACAATCTTATGTACCTTTCCAGAATCCCTTTTTCAATAAAGTTTACCCATTATCTCTAAAAGACTTTTGTTTCTTTGCATCTTGCTCCCCACCATTGAGGCTTCTCGTTCTCCCTTGCTTATTTTTCTCCTTGCCCTCTTTACCCCCGTGTCTCTCCACCTCCCTTTTGTTCTGCTTTCCTCCTTTCTGTTGTTTTCTAACATAGTATCCACTTTTCACCTTATTCTTCTCTTTTTTGTTTTGTTTTTCCAAATCTTAAAGTCCCCTTTTCCTTTTTCTCTTTCTCCTTTTCTTCCCCAACTAAAGTCACTTGTTCATCAAAAATGGCTTCTTCTTTATCCCAGTCATCCTGTTGCGTAGTCAGCTTTTCATAAGTACAAACCGCCATTTCTAAAAATTGAAAAAGAGTGCCAAGAGAATCCTTGCCTTCTTGCTCTTCCTTTTTATATTTTTGGTATTCAAGTTTCAATCCATCCACAAGTGATGCCATTATAGAGAGAAAAGGTTTTTCCAAACAACCACCCAAGTGCTTTTAATCAAAAATAGTTCAGAAGCTCCAAAATCACCAAGCAATCCAAATAAGCTGTTTCTTTTAAGTACTTTCTCCTTCTTCACTTTCTCTTTCTGGGGTTAATGTTTAGTCACAAAGTTTCATTTAAAATATATCTTTTAGGAGTCTTATTGATGTTTAATAACTCTTTAAAATTCTAAGCAATCTTCTCCTTATTTTCAAATTCTGCTCCAATTTTTTTTCCTCTCCCTTCCCACTCACAGCAAAAAGGTTTTTTGTTTTTTGTTTTTAAAAAATGTTCAGAAATCCTTATCCCTTCAGCATTTAATTACCTCCAATGCAGGTTTTCCGATTTCTCTTATAGTTCCATCCGCTGTCACATTGGGAAGGAGAGTGAAAAGAAAGAAAAGAAAAAAACTTTCCCTTTTAGAGTTCCATTCGCCGCTTGTAACTCTCTCTGGAAACAATTTATCTTTGGCAGCTTTCAAATTCCAGGGTACTTTCTCTTACTTTGTCCCGGTCAAAAACCACTTTCACAGCTCTTCCGACTTTCTTCCTCCTGCACAATCTTGTCCAGCTGCAGGTTTCTTCGTGGCGGCCATTACTGACCGCCGCTCCTCCGCCTTGGGAAAAGGGGGTTTTGCCGGCTGGGGAGGGGGTCTGTGACACCCCCAAACCCCTATCCAGATCCCCCCTGTCTTCAGCTGCCTCTACGGGCAGCTATATCCCCAAATCCAAGCGGATCGGGGAACCTTGGCAGCGAGCGCAGCAGTGATCGCATGTATCGCGAATCCCTGCCGCTGCCGAAGCCTTGCAAACCGGAAGTCCGTGAGTATCTGTTTTCTTGTTCAGTTTGTCAGGGAGTTCTTTGTGTGGCCATGCTGGTTTCTGATTTCTTGTTTTTCTTTTCAGTGGTATTGAACTGGACTGGGCTTTTATAATCATATTTTTCAGAGTTTCCCAAGCTTTTTGAGTTGTTTTCTCCTTTAAGATTTTAATCCATGGGATCTTTCCCAAGCTAGCTCTTTTTCTTTATTAAAATCAGCTCTTTTAAGGTTTAAGACACTGGTTTGATTACGTTCTATATGTCTTATATTGACAAGCATCTATATCAGGGGTAGTCAACCTTTTTATACCTACCGCCCACTTTTATATCTCTGTTAGTAGTAAAATTTTCTGACTGCCCACTGGTTCCACAGTAATGGTGATTTATAAAGTAGGGGACAAAACCCCTACCGCCCACCATGAAAGCTGGAACACCCACTAGTGGGCGGTAGGGACCAGATTGACTACCACTGCTCTATATAATGCTTGTGTCTGCATTATATTGAATTCTAATATGACATGATCACTCTCCTCCAAAGTTCCTGCAATCCCCTCTATCATTTCTTCTCTATTAGTAAGAATTAGGTCCAGTATAGCTGTCCCTCTAGTTCCCTCCTCTCTACCTTTTGGATGACAAAGTTGTCAGCTAGGTTGGTCAGGAACTTGTTTGATTTCCCACTTGATGCAGAGTTTGTCTCCCAGTTGATGTCAGGGTAGTTAAAGTTCCCCATTACTACTGTGGTGTGTCTCCTACATACATTTGTTAACTGCTTAGCAAAATTTTCATTTATTTCTTTTGCTTGGTTGAGTGACCCATAGTATACACCTAGGACAATCTCATTCTTTTTCCCTTTTATGAATTTTTCCCATATGAATTTTAGGAGGCTTTTATCCTTGGTTTTGTGCATCTCTGTAGAAAGAAAATGGTCACTTACTTATAATGTAACTCCACCTCCTCTTCTGCGGGTTAGATCTGTTTGTTTTGAATAGTTTGTATCTGTCTATCAATACATTCGAGTCATGGGTTTCATCCCACCAAGTTTCGGCAATGGCAACTATATCATACCTGCCCTCGTGTAGTAGTACTTCAAATTCACAATGTTTGTTCCCTAAACTTTGAGTATTATTCTATAGGCATCTGAGTCCTTTATGGCTGACTTTAGGTATGATTTCCTATATCTCCTACCTTTGCATCTGAATTTTTCTTCCTTCCCTTCACTCCCTATCTCCTGATTTGATTTGGTGTGTAGAGGTTTTTTTGCTTGGAATTAGGTCCTAATATTCCTAAAGATTGGTCACCTTCACCGCTTTATTTTAGTTTAAAGCCTTTCTGATAAGGTGAGCCATCCATTTTCCAAATATATACTTCCCAATTCTTATAAGGTGCAGCCCAACAGTTTTGATATGATAGTGTACTTATATTCCCTTTTTGTATTTATTTGTCTTGACAGTTTTCTTCTGCATTAGTGTTGGTGATGAGCTGTGTCAACAGTGAAAGTGACATGTTTATTCTATAGTAACTAATAGTTAGTTATTTCAGGAGGAAGAATCCAAAGCATTACCATTTACAAAACATAGATATGCTTCACACACCTGTTACAATAAAGATGTTTTCATGTTGCAAAGGGCAACAGTCATCAAACCAGAAAGGTGTGAAGGAGCTAATAGTTAAAAAGTGATTGAAGAGAGTAGAGGGGCTATAGAAGTTAAGATCTATATTAAGTGGAATTATGGATATCTTCTTCTCTTCAGCTTATGTTATATTTGGGAAGAAGCCCTAATTTAATTCCAAAAGAGAATAATATATATTCAGAGTAAAAAATAATAAAACAAGCACAGTAACAAATGCCCCCAGAGTGTGGGGGCACAAAGTCAAAATACTGGCTGCAGCCACACAATAGAAGCTTACCCTTTTTACAGTCATCACACACATGCAATGCATGTTAAAAGGGGGGCAGCAGAGGTGGTATTCAGCAGGTTCTGACCAGTTCTGGAGAACTGGTAGCAGAAATTTTGAGTTGTTAGTAGAAGCGGCAAATACCACCTCTGACTGGAGATTTTACAGTATCTTTCCCCTGCCACACCCACCAAGCCACGCCCACAGAACCAGTAGTAAAAAAAAATTGAATCCCACCACTGGGGGGCAGGGTTTTGATTGTGTAATCATGGCTGCCATCTTGGCTTTTTTAAAAAAACCTTATCCCTCCTGGAATATCCTGATCTATAATAGTTGTTGGCAGTTTCAATTGCTTCATGATATATAAAGGCAGGATATTAATTAAGGAGCTCATGAGCTTTGCCACTGCACGTTTTAGATTTGCAGCATATGGCAGTACAAATTCAAGTGGAATTTGCCCATGATCAATACCTCTTACATTTGAATTGTACTTTTTCAGGAAGAAATGAGAGCAGGAGAAGAAACCTAGGGAGGAAAGCTGGGGAGAGGGGAAATCACCTGTTCATTCCACTTTGCCTCTGATCTAGAGGGTGTCAGGATTCCTACCGATGCCCTAATTAAATCATGAGCCTCAGGCCAAGCTTCAAAAGAAATCCAGTTATTTATTAGGAGCTTCATGTCGGCACGGACCAAGTGAAGCCAACTCTGACCTCACTTAATTCATGCCTTGGCTCTGACCCTGTTTCCCCCTCCCCCCAAGGTATGTCATCAGTCACATTCCCCAATGAAGCAATTTCGCGGTGAAGAGTAATAAATAAAGAAATGTAGTAGAATATATTATAGCATTAAGTAGAAAGTTACTCTATAGGTATTTCTTATCTTGCTGTTGTAGAAAAGGTTTCCTTAACCTTTCCCTTGTAAAACAATTATAACACTTGCCCGCAATCAGTTACATCCCTCTCCTATTAAGACACATGATTGTGTCAGAAATGCTTCACGAGTTGACAGAGGGAGTGTTAGTGCACAGCCATGAGTTGACATATGCTTTCCTTGCATGGAATAATCACAAGAAGAAGCTACAGATTCTTCTTTCCTCATTGCATCTTGGGTAGACTTAAAGAACCTCCGGTTGAGGTGGGTTCCTGCCTCTAAGGCTACTTAGCATGAATGGAGGTGATGGTGCTTCCTAACCCGATAGCATTGGCAATTTGTTTTCCATGTTTCTTCTAAGATGTGCCAATACACTGCATATCCTTCTTATATAGTAAGGGAGATGCAGGTAACAGTAAGTTGGTGCAGTATAGTCTCTTGATCGAGAAAAACTATACAACAGCTTGAGCATGCTTAGGATAAGTCGGTACCAATATGTTCAAAGTGACTTTGATTGTACTTCCCATTAAGCAAGGAAAGCTTTGTAGGGCAGCTAGGACTGGTAATAAAAAGTATTATGCGAAAACTTTGAATAAAAAAGACATAATTGGCACCTGGAGGATAGAGCTGATGGATTCAACTGGTGTTGACCATGGCATATGGAGGATTGTTTTGGAATGGAAGTACACTAAATAGCATTACAGCCCTTTCTAAGCGGTTTGTAGAGTCAACATATTGTCCCCCAACAATCTGGGTCTTCATTTGTACCGACCTTGGAAGGATGGAAGGCTGAGTCAACCCTGAGCCTGGTGAAATTCGAACTGCCAAATTGCAGGCAGCCGCCAGTCAGCAGAAGTAGCCTGCAGTACTGCACTCTGACCACTGTGCCACTCAGAAGTTAGTTTACGCTTTGTTTCAAGAACTGAATCCTTTTCAAAAGAAACAAAATTAGCTATGCATAATAATGTGCTTCTACCACCTTTTTATATAGAAGTGAAAATCAGATTTGCTAGGAGAAACATAAAAGTAAGTTAAAGGTCATGAAAATGGGAAATTGAAGAAGTGTGTGTGTAAAATAAGAAAAAGCACTGTCAAGAATAAATTGGTGATGCATGAATAAATATGAATAAATTCAGGAGCGCTTTGAACAAAAGGAATAAGTTGAGGTGCTTGGTCATACAGTATATATTTTTCTTTGAATACATTTGAGGTGATTGGTCATATTTGATTTGTTGTTGTATTTGTCTTTGTTTCAGTACATTTGTTTTATAATGTGATCATTCAGATCTGTTTTTTTTAATATTAAAACAAATTTGTTTTAAAATTATAACACAAAATTATTCATATTTTTAAAAAAATTGATCAAATTATAAAAACAAATACATGGGGGAAGAATGAACGGATTGAGAGGAAGAGGAAAACAGGAAGTCATGGTTGAGAGGTGATTACGTGTAAAAAAACAAACGACAATGTGTGAAACCTTGTATGGAGGTGAGGGAAATCACTGAGAGTTTGCAAGGATAGAAAAGATTGGAGAAATGCAGATTATGAAATGTATTGGGGTAAATGTATTGGTATAAATTATATTTCCCATTCTTTTTCTTATACCATGCCTTTAATTTCTTTGGCTGGCTATTTCTCCTACATAAATATTGCTTACTGAAAAGGAATAGCACGATGGATGTGTCTGTGTATACGTGTGCAGTTGCACCATTTATATACGGTACTGTTGCATCAAATTGTACACAGTCCCTTTATGTTTTGTCTTCCGAACCACTGGTTGGTTTGTTTGTGTGTGTGTGTGTGTGTGTGTGAACATGATGAATTCCCTAAGCTATCTGAATCATCTGTCACATGAGGGGCAAGAAACAGAAATTTCCACAAATAAGCATAAAATAGGAATGTATGCAATAAATTATACAGAGCTTAAGGATAATAACATGTATTAGCAAGTGACCCTGTGATTATAAAAGAAAAACTGATCACATGACTACTGAAAGAGAATGTGAGTCTAATTTATGACTGTTTTCCTTCCAGAGCTCCTAGTGAAATGGCTGATGTATCAAATTACGTGATTTATTATAGGAAATTGTAAAAATTTCAGAATCTGTTTCCTAGAATCTATTTCTTAATAGGCAGTTGCTTAGTCTTTTTGGTGAATTACTGCTTTGCGTATTTAGTCTGGTTAATTTCAAGTTACAGGCATCTTTCTGAAACTAGGTTAGAGGGTCGCTGCCCAATGTTTGTCCTCCACTCCCGCCCCCCAACCCTCACAAGAGTTTGCTTCTTGATGAAAATGACTCATGGTTTTTGCAAAACAGTGAAAATGAGGAACCCCAAAGCATAGCTATATACCAACATGGAATCAGTTAAATACAACAATGTGCAGCGTGTGACTTTGATTGAGTACACCAAGGCCGATCATGGCAAAATTACAAAAATTGCAAGTACTGGATTTCTGTCTATTCAAGTTCCACAAAGGAAAACAAAAATGGAATTCCATTTGTCTTTCTAATACTCCCACATGCCAAAACAATGTCGTGGTTTTCCCATAATATCTTGAACGCCTAGAATCTATTGAATGCTGATGTTAACACATATGTGAGTCTCAGAGTACCTTTGCTGATCTCCACAACATGCATTCTCCACTATTTGAAATGCACGAGCCAAAGTTTCATCTTGCTAGTGGCATGCCTATTGTAAAAGTTTCATACTATTAGCCTTGAGACATTGCCATTCACGTGCTAAAAAAATGATCTTTCCCAAATGTTGGAAATGCATTTTCTAACATTAAGTACTCAACGTTACTCAATTTACAGAAATAGCATTCCAAAAATATGTTAAACTCTGCCTGACTGCAAACATCTCTGGGTGGTGTATCCTTTAAAAACAAGAAAACAATAAAATGTAAGAAACAGATCGTGGACATCCAGAACAGAAAATTATACATACTGTATCAAGAAGGGCAGGGGTGGGATTCAAATTTTTAACAACCGGTTCTGTGGGCGTGGCTTAGGTGGTGGTCATGGCTTGGTGGTCATGTTATTGGCTGGGCGTGGCCAACTCAATATCACTCACATCGAGGCATGCATCTCCTCGCCTGGCCTTTCATGACTGTGGGGATGCTGCAACAGTTGTAAGTGTGAAAAATGGTCATAAGTCACTTTTTTCAGTGCCATTGTAACTTTGAATGGTCACTCCACACAAGCAAAGTACCAGCAAAGGAGGGGGAAAAAACTCCAGACACATTCCTGAGACAGGAAGTCTAGTCCTGCCAAGAATGTAATAAGGGTTAACGGAGAGGCAGTTTCTGTAAGCAACACCAGAATGTTTCCTTCCTGCCTTCCTTACAGGATTAGGCCAGTAATTTCTTCTAACGACCGGTTCTCCGAACTGCTTAGAATGTTAACAACCGGTTCTAGCGAATAGATGCGAACTGGTAGAATCCCACCCCTGAAGAAGGGGCTCAGCACCACTCTGCCCCAAGGCCTGGGTGACCAGTCAACTTTCCAGAGATTTTTGAAGCTAAATCCAAGTGGATCTCTGGAAGAATGCTATTGTATTAGAAAGGTATAACAACAAATGATTCATGTTTCCATTCATGGTTCTGATAAATGACAACATTTAAGTAAGGCAAGCTGGATCACAGCACACATATTCTGTCCAATCTTACTGGCCAAAACCAACCAATGATAAGTGGCCCTCAAGTAACCAGGCTTATTTTTCAAATGAGTTGAGGATGGGACATCTTGCATCATTTCAATCTGACATGCTTTTCCTGTTTGATTTCTTTCTAACTATAACCAACATGAACCTGAAATTGCCACCTATTCAAAAGAAAAAAATGAAAACTATAGCATTCTAGGTGTGATTTCTCTATATTGTGGGAACTGTTGTTAATCTGTCATCTCTGTCTTGTTTCTGAAGATAAACACAAACGAAATAATCCCAGACCACTTACGCTGGATGAGTATTTGGATGGAGATTTTAATTACAAAACCTTTTCTCCATACTGGGTTTCAGGTACGTGAAATTAATCTGGAATTATGGGATAATATGGGGAAGTGATGGAACATGGAATGCTTTTTTAATCTGCTAAATTTCAGGGTTTTATATATAGATATATTTATTTATTTATGGGATTGTTTGGGTTTCAATTGTGGTTTCTTACCCTCAGCATTGCAAAGACAGTGCAGGGACAGGGTCAGAGGTGGTATTCAGCAGTTCTAGAAAACTGGTAGTGGAAATTTTGAGTAGTTCGGAGAACTGGCAAATACCACCTCTGACTGGCCCCTCCCCCCATCTATTCTCTGCCTCCCAAGTCCCAGCTGATTGGCTGGGTCTTCTTTTGTTGCCCTGCACAGGAGAACAGAGCTGGAAAGCAGGTTAGTGCGGTGGGGAGGAAATGGGGATTTTGCAGTATCTTTCCCCTGGAGTGAGGTGAGAACGGGGATTTTTGCGGTATCCTTCCCCTACCACGCCCACCAAGCCACACCCACCAAGCCACGCCATGCCCACCAAGCCATGCCCACAGAACTGGTACTAAAACTTTTTTAACCCCACCACTGGACAGGGTGCATGGTATCTCAAACAATTGACTAAATCAATAAGCCTATTTAAAACGTGCAGAGAATTGGAAGACTTGAGATCATCAGCAGTCATATTAAGAATCACTGAGGATCCAAGATCTGTAAGGTTTGCTTCCAAAGTAATTGTAGATAAAACCATTGCAGCATATGTGTATTAAACCCCGAAGTTCTTTGTGACAAATAGTTCACAGGTGATAGGAAGCTGATGGTGATGATGATGTTGCTTCCCTAGATAATCATGATTCTTGTACGAACGTATACAGCTAAGAAGTGTTACAAGTGCCCCAAACTGCAAAATCTGCCATTCCCTGGAGTATTTTATTTGAAACCACAGAGTTTCTAGACTTGGTCAGAACCTAAATAATTAGTCTAAAAACTAAATTTCATACTCTCTGGGGCTTTTAAAGCGATAAACAACATCATTTGCATGATTTATTGTATTATTATTATTATTATTTTGGTGCAGGCGAATTGGCTGATACTAAGGAATTATTTTTTTCCTCGCTTATTTTTATGAAGCAGTTACATTATAGAAGACAAAAATAGAGATGATGTGTCAGTTTATGTTCTATTTTATTTTTGTGAATGCATGAGCTTTGGTTTTAAGCATTTGGAACATATTTTGATGGACTTGCAATTTAGATGAATATTCAGTTTTTATTTTTAAAATCCCAATATAAAATGTATACACTGGTTTCATGTTTATATGTACTTTTGTGTAGAATATGTGTGTGTGTGTGTGTGTATTTTGTGTATGTGTATATATGTACAGGTGAAACTTAAAAAATTAGAATATCGTGCAAAAGTTCATTTATTTCAGTAATGCAACTTAAAAGGTGAAACTAATATATGAGATAGACTCATTACATGCAAAGCAAGATAGTTCAAGCTGTGATTTGGCATAATTGTGATGATTATGGCTTACAGCTCGTGAAAATCCCAAATCCACAATCTCAGAAAATTAGAATATTACATGCAATCAATAAAACAAGGATTGTACATAGAACAATATCGGACCTCTGAAAAGTATAAGCATGCATATGTACTCAGTACTTGCTTTGGGCTCCTTTTGCAGCAATTACTGCCTCAATGGGGCATGGCATGGAAGCTATCAGCCTGTGGCACTGCTGAGGTGTTATGGAAGACCAGGATGCTTCAATAGCGGCCTTCAGCTCTTCTGCATTGTTCGGTCTCATGTCTCTCATCTTTCTCTTGGCAATGCTCCATAGATTCTCTATGGCAGGGTCCCCAACCACCGGGCCCTGGACCGGTACAGTCCGTGGAACATTTTCTACCGGGCCGCCGGTTTGCTGGCGCCGCCATCTTGTTTTGATGAGAAAGTGCTTCCAGTGAGCTTTTCCGGTTGGAAAGCGGCGTTTGGGTGCTGAAGGAATCCTCGCGCCTTAGTTTCATCAAAGGGGGAGCGGCTTCAAACAAAACTAAGGCACGAGGATTCTTTCAGCACCCAAGGCAAAGGCGAGCCGGCGACCGTCCCGAAGCCATCCCGAAGTCCATCGACAAAGGTACAAAGGAGGAGTTGAAGGTAGCGGGGGACGGCTGGCTGGTCGGTCGCTCGGCTCGCCTTGCCATGCGTGCTGATGCCGGTACCGGGCGCGGATCATTTTGTGATGCTGGTACTGGGCCGTGGCACAAAAAAGGTTGGGGGCCACTGCTCTATGGGGTTCAGGTCAGGCAAGTTCGCTGGCCAATCAAGCACAGTAACCCCACGGTCATTGAAACAGGTTTTGGTGCTTTTGGCAGTGTGGGCAGGTGCCAAGTCCTGCTGGAAAATGAAGTCAGCATCCCATAAAGCTCGTCTGCGGAAGGAAGCATGAAGTGCTCCAAAATCTTCTGGTAGACGGCTGTGTTGACCTTGGACTTAATGAAGCACAGTGGACCAACACCAGCAGATGACATGGCTCCCCAAATCAACACAGACTGTGGAAACTTCACACTGGACTTCAAGCATCTTGCAGTGTGTGCCTCTCCATTCTTCCTCCAGACTCTGGGTCCTTGGTTTCCAAATGAGATGCAAAAGTTGGTCTCATCAGAAAAGAGGACTTTGGACCATTGAGCAACAGACCAGTTCTGTTTTTCTTTAGCCCAGGTAAGACACTTCTGACGTTGTTTGTTGTTCAGGAGTGGCTTGACAAGAGGAATACGACATTTGAAGCCCATGTCCAGGATCCATCTGTGTGTGGTGGCTCTTGATGCACTGACTCCAGCCTCAGTCCACTCCTTGTGAAAGTCCCCAACACTTTTGAATGGCCTTTTCCTGACAATCCTTTCCAGGCTGCGGTCATCCCTGCCGTTTGTGCACCTTTTTCTTCCACACTTTTCCCTTTCACATAACTTTCTATCAATGTGCTTTGATTCAGCACTTTGGGAACATCCAATTTCTTTTGCAATTAACTTTTGAGGTTTTCCCTCCTTATGGAGGATGTCAATGATGGTTTTCTGCACAACTGTCAGGTCAGCAGTCTTTCCCATGATTGTGATTCCTACTGAACCAGACTAAGAGACCATTTAAAGGCTCAGGAACCCTTTGCAGGTGTTATGGCTTATTTAGCTGATTAGAGTGGGACACTTTGAGCCTAAAATATTGAACCTTTTCACAATATTCTAATTTTTTGAGATTGTGGATTTGGGGTTTTCATGAGCTGTAAGCCTTCATCATCACAATTATGACAAATCACGGCTTGAACTATCTTGCTTTGCATGTAATGAGTCTATCTCATATATTATTTTCACCTTTTAAGTTGCATTACTGAAATAAATGAACTTTTGCACGATATTCTAATTTTTCGGATTTCACTTGTATACATGTATATGTGTAGAATATATGTGTATATATATTTTGAAGAAGAATTACAATGCAAAATGTTGCACAAATAATAATAATAATAATAATAACCAAATACTTGTCCTAGTAGAAAAATGGGATATAAATCAAATTTTAATCTTTCACGTATTAGAGCAACAATGAAAAATTTACATTCAGTTGTGAGTTCAATCAATCTATTCCTCATCTCTACCAAGAACATTTGAGGTTTTTTTTAAAAAAAAAACTCTGCATATATTTGATTTTTCTCAGCTTTGATGTCATTTGTGCCTGTTCAGAATTACAAGATCAAAGCACCATTTTTTAACCTTTACCTTTACCTTTCCTCCCATAGCTCTTTTATTTACTTACATGAAAATTTCTTGCCTATGGTTTTGAAGTAAGCAGCTAAATGCATGATTGCCTGAGAAATGCAACAAGATAGCATGTCCGTGAAACTTATTGAACAATCCCATTTCTCTTTCCATTGAAGGAAATGAATATCTTCATCAGTCTAAAGATAATGTCATCCTTCACAATGTTGAATCAGGGCAGTCGACCGCTATCTTGACAAATAGAACCCTTGTATGTATGGCCGCTGTTTCAAAATTACGAGTTTAATTTATCCAAGTGATGGTTACGTGTTGGCTACTATGTGATGCTTTAATCTTTCAGAAAGAAGTGAATGCCAAAAATTATGCAATGTCCGCAGATCAGAAATTTATACTATTGGAAAGCAATTACTCTAAGGTAATATTTTTTAAAAGTTGGGACTGGTATTCTATTACTTTCAGGGCATTAACTAAAATTCATTGAAGGAATTCCCTGAGAAAGGAAGTTGAAGGAAGGCCTCAGTGTAGTCCTTCGTTTTCCTTCCAATCTTAAGCCTCCATAGTAAAACAATCATTACTGCAAAGTAGGCAGTAAACAATAATTTACTGCAAAATAACAATCATATTTTGCTTTGAACAAGCAATCAGCCCTTCATCCCTGCAAGACTAGCTCTTGTGCACTGACTTCTAATCTTGAGATTTCCTAAGACCTGAGGGTCTCATGTAGAGAACCACGTAGATAAATATTCTATCTATCTATCTATCTATCTATCTATCTATCTATCTATATCTATCAATCTATCTATCGGGATCACCGTTCCATAATCATAATGTTGATCAATATCTAAATCACAAAGTGAGAAATTGGTTCCTTTTCTGGAAATAGTATTTACCTCAGTAAAAAGCATTTTGAAAAGCTTCTTCATGACTGAAAAATAGTGATGACTGTTCCTACGGTAATACCACTGTGGATACTCACAGAGCTTTTTATGAAAATTGCTTGCCTGATTGCATTGTGTTTAGACCTCAAGAGAAAGCATTATGAAGATTAGATAACCTGTTTTACATTTAGCAAAAATAATGATTTTTTTCTCTCTCCGCTGTAACCTTTTCAGCTTTGGAGGTATTCTTACACAGCATCCTATCACATTTATGATCTTATATTAGGGTAAGACGGATTTATTTTCCTGTTGATTAAAACATTAGTAATGTTTAAGTTTATGCAATGCTCTTGAGACCCAATAAGTCATTTAAGAAAATAGATTTCAGACAGAGTTGTTATCCCTAGTGATATTCCCAAATATGTACTGGAGTGCTTCATTTTGTTCTCTGTTACTTGTATTAAACTCCATTTAAACTGTTGATCGGTCACTTATAAACAGTTTTCATTGGGCTGGACCTAGCACTTTGTCAGAATTCAGAACTAATGAACCAATGGTTTTGTAAGGGCTTTTCACTAGCACTGATGATGTTACCTACTGGCAGTTTGAGTAATGAAATATCTGCAAGAAAACAACCAAGCTCAAAGAAGACCAAGATCCCCTTATTTCTTAAATAAATAAAATAAATAAATATATGGTTATCAATAGCAGTAAATGTCTACTGCCTACTGAAGATGCCATTGGACTTACGTCTTGCTTGTGGGCTTCTTAGACCCCTGTAGCACCTTTTAATTTCCTTCGTGGTTTTCTACTAAATAGGATAATAATCCCAAAGTATTTTGGGTATCAAAAAGCTCAGATACGAACAGTCAGTATTAACATCAGCAAAATATCATTGTGAACAGATACGTTCACCAATAAAGAATGAACATAGTTTGGGGGAGCATTCATCAACTGTCCTGAAAGTACAGGTTCTAAATTTCATGTAAGCACTGAATAATTAATTAGAAATATTAATTTAAAAAAAACACTATGTCATTCCATGATTTTTTTTTCCCCCATTGTAGCACTTTTGTCAAAGAATATGAACTACCAGATAATATTCAGCATATCTCCTGGTCACCTGTTGGACACAAATTGGTCAGTAATTAATACAGTGTCACAATAATGTTCCTTCTGGTTGAGTTTGATGTGCCTGTGGTGTTTTTTTAAGCATCAATTATTTCTGTTTATTATGTACACTTAAGAATTTTAAATGTTCACAATAACACTATTTGTAGACAGGGCTAGATGACATATTAGAACTGTGGTTTAAGATAAAGTATACACTTCAGCATGGACCTGTTATTGTATTCTTCTAGGGTGACAAGTTTTTGCTTGTCTCAAGTGAGATATACCAAATACAGAAACCCAGAAGCTGGACTTCTGTCTATGTTCCTGTAAATCCTCTGCATATTCTCTCCATCTAGCAGACCTTAAGTCATGATTCTTAAATTAGTCCATCCAGACAAGGTCAAATGGGCTGCAAATAGTTGGACTATGATATCAGCTGATTGCCTTCAATATGTAGAAACCATAGCTTAACACAGTGCGAAATTAGATTAAGACTGTTCTTGTAAGAGAAATGAAAAAGAAAGAAATTGAAAAAAAGTGCCTTCATTCTTCTTCCTATTGAATATTATTTTATTATTATAGACACAAAAATGTGAAATCACAGCTGCCAGTTCTTTAGCTGGTGTTGGTCTTCACACACATCGAATTCTTTATTACTTTAAATGTATTGGGGCCCCAACTCCAATGGATGCTGTAATTGTCATCTTAATTTTTTTTCTTCAGCTGTTTCATCTCATTTTTAACCCTCAAATCCCACAGTCATCAATTCATTTTTTATTCTTTTGGCAAAAGTTCATATAAAGGTTCCAGTCTTTTTTTAAAAAAAAAAATCACTGTTATTTTTTCCTCTGACCAAACTGATCAGCTTCACCATTTCTGAAAGTTCAGTGAATTTTATGATCCAGTCTTTCATTGTAAGCATTTCATTACTTTTCCAAACTTTTGGCATACTGCACATCTGCCAGGGGAATTCTAAAACAGATAAGAGCAGGAGATAATAAATGGTTATCTTCTTTTATTCATATAACAAATTTAGCTGGTAAAAGATGACTTCCCTAAGGCTTCAGAACTTAAGCCAGGTATTTCTTATCTAAGGGCAATCTTATGTATGCTAACACAAACTATTCTTGTGCCATAATCAGTCTTCTCCAACTTCATGCTCTCTGGACTACAAGTTTCCTCATCCCTCATAAGGCTTTTGGTCATGATGGCTGAGGTGATAGGAGTTGTAGTCCAACATGTTTGGAAAGTGGAAGGCTTATTAATGCATTCTGCTCTGTGGCCTGGGAAATAGAATTGGAACACTTTCCTTTTGCAAAGATAAATGTTTGTAAGAAATGATTTTGAAGTGAGTCCCATATTTAGCTGTGCTGTATAATATTTTTGAATTGCATAAATCCTTTGTACCTTCTACAGATAAAGAAACTGATTCTTTCCCTCCTTCTAGGCTTATGTTTACCAGAATAATATCTATTTCAAACAAGATCCCCGAGAAGCTGCTATTCAAATAACCAAAAATGGTTACTGGAATGAAATATTTAATGGAATTCCTGACTGGGTTTATGAAGGTAAATTGCATTTTAAAAGCAGTGTTATGACTAAGCATGATAAGCCTTGAGCAATAAAGTAATACAGTGCCCCAAAACAAGAGTCAAAATGTGTTCTTTATGACTTATTGTTGCATTAGTCTTTTCCACAAAGTCTGCAGTTGCTCAACATCCTGTCTCTTCAATTTTTCACATTTTCCCGTCATATCATTCTTCTTCTTTATGGCAAAAAAAATAATAATGTTGTCTCAAAATAGATTTCATCAGAAGTTGTTGTGAAATTATTTATTGTACTTAGTTTAAGAGTCTCTTGTATTTTGTGTATCTGCATTATTAGAAGAAAGTTTGTTGTAGTTTTCTTTCTAAAAGACCATGCCAATCAAGGAGAATATAATAAAAAGGAGCAGTTATGAACTAAATGCAAAATTGCATTAAGAAAGATGAGAAGTAAATTCTGCAAACCTGGAGAAATAGCTCCAGTGGAATGGCTTCAGACTTGAAGTAGGTAGAAGAACTCTACTAATTGCTTGCTTCTATTTTTGGAAGGGAGAGGAGATGATTTCTTTTTCATGGCTCCTTGCAAAAAGTATCCTCTCTTGAGGCAAGAAGTTCCCTGGAACAATCCCATTGTAAACATGGGGGAGCATTGAAGGTATGAGTGAAGCTCGCCACCATTCCTTCCTTCAGAGAGAATCCTTGCTTGACCTCACTCCTTTTGAGTCTATGTAGGGCCACGGGTTGATCCTATTCAGTGTGTTTTAAATGTTGACATGTTAGATTATTGAACAAAGTAACTGTTTTCGGGATCTGTAACTAGTGGCCTTGGACCAAGATAATCTTGGACCAAGAGTTTCCAGGAATGGAGATTGGAGAGATCTCTAGACATGAGGAAAGCTTAACTTGGTTGGGGCTTTTAAAATTAAAAGAGTCTGAATGAAAATTCATACACAGTTTGTGTGTGTGTGTGTGTGTGTGTGTGTGTGTGTGTGTGTATGCATGTGTGTGCATGCGTGTGCATGTATGCATCAATATATTTTTGTTCCATATTACATATTATTTTGGAAAGTGTAAATTAAATTTTCATATATAAAACCATTGAATTTCTCCCACCCCTCTATATCTGTGTGCAAAGGTGGAGGTAAGATGTGACATATTAAGTGAATTCAGATAAACTCAACATGAAATTGCAGTGATGAAGAATTGTGGTCTTAATGTCCTTCCCCCAGATATCTGGCAATAAAGACCAAAATAAATAAATAACCCTTAGTGAAACTAGGATAAGACCTACACTTCCATCAACAAGGCCCCCATGGTGATAGCTATTCAGAATATTGTTATTGCTCATTGAACTCGTGAGAATGAATCTATGCATTATCTATGGCACTTGTAACACAATCATGAGTCACAAACACTGAGAAGGAAAGAGATATTTTCCCATTTATAGCCCGCTGGAAAGTGTGGTTACAACCAAGGCACTTTTGTGCTGTTTCTTCCCCCTGTGCGTATTAACTGCCTTCATCATTCTGTGAAGTAATCACAATGATTTCACATGAAATCATTTAATTCCAGGTTATCTGCATCTTTAGATTATTATTCACTTGGACTAAAAGACAGGGGAAAAAATGAAAAACTGTTCACTTCTTGCCTTCAAATCTGTCCAACCATTCTAGGACAACTCTTAAGTTTTGGCTTTTAACCAGTTTTCCCACAAATGAGCTGATAGTTCTCTGCCATGATTTTCTTCCTCCTTCAGCAATTTCATAGTTACTTCTCTGCGATTCTGCTTTCTCTTCCTCAGTTACCCAAAAACTGACTGGTGATCTGTCAGATTAATGATATTACAGGTATGGATACTGGCAAGATATCAAGATACTGGCATGGTTTTAAAGATAGCACTACATCATATAGTACATTGTACAATTTTGCAACCAGAACAACAATCTTCTTTAACCTGGTTTCTTTTAGAGGAAATGCTTGGAACAAAATACGCTCTGTGGTGGTCACCAAATGGCAAGAACATAGCATACATAGAGTTCAATGATACTGAAATCCCAGTTATTGAATACTCATATTATGGCGAGAATCAATATCCTAGAAAAATAACTCTTCCATATCCAAAGGTAGATGTGCTTTGTTTATTTATTTTTCTTTTAGCATTAAGCTCGGCTCTGTTGTATATTTGAATGTTAAATAACCATACCACATGTAACCATTGACTTTTTAAAACCCTGCTAAGTAGTATAATTGAAAAGTCTTTAAAAGGGAGTGGGTGTTTTGAAGCCTACGAGCCTCAATCCTATCGCTTCCCCCAGCCACGATCACATGCCTGAAGTATAACAGCCAGCCAGCAAATTGCAAAATGTGATTCCTGTCGGTTTTCTGCAAAAAATGAAATAAATAGGTGCATTACCTTCTCACTTAGTTTTACGTACCTATAAAACATAACCCCCTACCCCTCCAAAATGAAAAGGGTATGGGAAGAGCTCCCTTTGGTGCTGTCATAATGTCATGAGCCTCTGCTTGTAGCTTTTGGTGGGGGGAAAATACAAATCTAAAATAAATACAACCTTTAGGATAGTGTTGTTTATGCTTATTCTAAATGGAAACCCAGCTTGTGCATCCTGTATTATTAAAATATAGCGGTACCTTGTTACTCATCATTAATTGGTTCTGGAAGACATGATGAGCACCAAAAACAATGAGTACCAAACAGATTTTTCCCATCAGGAATAATACAATGAGTCACTAGGCAGCCAACACCAATATGTTCTACATGTATATTGAATATCAAACAAATAATGAGTACTGAGACAAATTTTCACGTCAAAATGCATTGAGAATCAAATTCAATGAGTTTCAGAACAGTTGATTACCAAGGTACCACTAACATTTTGAAAGGTGTAATCAATTCCCTTCACATATAACTCCTACTGAAAATACTTAGTAATAGTAATGTTCAAGGTGGCAGCTGACTTAGAAGGAAGGGAATGGAATCTGAAGTAGCAGATCTTAGACATCCTCTGATACTTCTGAAGACAAAGGCTTAGAAGACTTCTCCCATGAGATTATAATCTTTATACTATTTGTTTAGTGTTTACAACTGGCTTAGTTAATGATGTCAGTCTACTGTGAACTTCTCAGAATAAATTTCTAGCTATGACACATTTTCAACAGGATCCAAAATTGTCTGGAAATGGAAAAGCACCCTATTTGTGCCTGAAATGAATAAAATAACTCTATAGAACTTTACTTAGTTCTTTTATTTAAACATTGTAATTAAAGTCATTATAATTTGTTCCTACTTTTTCTTGAAGGCTGGAGCTAAAAATCCAACTGTTAGAGTGTTGATTATAGATACTACAAATCCTAGAGATTTTGGACCGAAGGAAGTACTTGCACCACCAGTCATAGCATCAAGGTAATATTGTCTTAAAATTGTCTGTTCCTGTTTTTCCCCCTTAAAAGAATAGCAATAGTTTTCAATCATTTGCCTTGGGAGGTTTTTTTTTTTTTCTTAAAATTTTCTTTCTACTTGTAATATAGCCTCTGGATCAAGGATTGCTATAAAGGAAAACCTAAGGTGTAAATCTCATTAATGATAGAAACCATTTCAGCCACTTGGTTATAGCAGTACAAGAGTGCTGACGCTAAGGAGCTTGGCCCATTTGTTCAAAGAATTTGGGTGCTGCTTTAATAACCTTTACATTGTAAACTTTTAAAACTCAGATATGGTATTAAACTGGCCTATCACATCTATTGTCAGCATTCCGAGTAACGCACCCATTGAAAGCAGAACTCCGAGGCAAGTAGATTCCTGAAACAACATGTTCATTGGATACGTTATATTGACACAGCCAGTGAAAACCAAGTCTAAAAGTTCCCAAGGTTTTCACCTAATTAAAACAGTTCCCCCTCCCAGATGTCACTGGTCACATTGTCCAATGAAAGTAGTTGGCAGGCTGCTTGATCATTCCTCTCCTCCTTTCACAGCCACCTGTTAAGATGACCGTGATTTCCACAGGAAAACTTTTTCTCTATCTACTTTCCCCTCTCAAGGTTTGTGGCATCTATGAGGCAACAAAAGATGGGTTCAGCCAGGTTCGCTTCCAGAGCTGACATCTACATTATTAATCTGGTCTACCTATCATAGATACATTATTAATGCAATAATATATTTCTTTCCTGTCTTCTCTCTGTATTCACTAACTCCTTCTTTTTCCTTTTTCCTTTAGCGATCACTATGTCACTTGGATTACCTGGGTAACAGATGACAGAATCTGTGTGCAGTGGTTGAAAAGGATCCAGAACTTCTCCCTGTCAGCAATCTGTGACTACAATTACCAGTCCAGATCTTGGGATTGCCCAGAGGTAGTATTTTTCCATCAAGCTAAGATTTAAAGCAAAAACTCTTATCAGTGAATAATTTGGTAAATGTTCCATCGTAACTGGATAGTTACTGTGCAAAAGGAAGGGGAAAAGATAGCGTCCAAATTAAAGTGGGACCCTAAATTGTCTCAGAAAGAAGTACGCTAGCACGTATTAATGGTGAGAATAGGGAGCTGGTTTTTACTCATCACTATTACAGTCTTTTCTCCTCTGTTTCATTTTTGATCTTTGACCGAGGGTCTGCTGATCTTTAGTGGCCTGGTTTATGAACATATTAAGTCATACATTATTGGCTATAAGCTACAAAGAGTATGGTCACATCAAACTCAAGTCAACCATATTAAGTCTTATCATGATATACAAATAAAATTAGAGTTCAAGTTGCTATATGGAAAAACTATAAGACCAATATTTCATCTTAAGATTGTCCCTCTGAAAAAATTGTGATTAGACAGAGAACCAAAATGATCAGCTACTTTGTCCTGGAAGATCCAAAATACAGTAAAAATTCCATGCCTCAGCATGTTCTTACCAAAAGAAAGATGTGGATAAAACCACTCTTATCTTCTGTTTATAAAGTGCTTTTACCGCATCACTCTGCACACCAATGGTTAGTTAACAAGAGTGCGAACAGATGGGAGAACTCCATTAAGCTGTGTTTGCTGAAAAGATCTCAGGGGAATAAATTTCCATTTCATAATTGTCTTAAAATTGTCTGTTCCTGTTTTCTGCAAATCCAGAAAGGATTCCCCTTAAAAGAATAGCAATAGTTTTCAATCATTTGCCTTGGGAGGTTTTTTTGCCATTTTCTTAAAATTTTCTTTTCTACTTGTAATATAGCCTCTGGATCAAGGATTGCTATAAAGGAAAACCTAAGGTGTAAATCTCATTAATGATAGAAACCATTTCAGCCACTTGGTTATAGCAGTACAAGAGTGCTGACGCTAAGGAGCTTGGCCCATTTGTTCAAAGAATTTGGGTGCTGCTTTAATAACCTTTACATTGTAAACTTTTAAAACTCAGATATGGTATTAAACTGGCCTATCACATCTATTGTCAGCATTCCGAGTAACGCACCCATTGAAAGCAGAACTCCGAGGCAAGTAGATTCCTGAAACAACATGTTCATTGGATACGTTATATTGACACAGCCAGTGAAAACCAAGTCTAAAAGTTCCCAAGGTTTTCACCTAATTAAAACAGTTCCCCCTCCCAGATGTCACTGGTCACATTGTCCAATGAAAGTAGTTGGCAGGCTGCTTGATCATTCCTCTCCTCCTTTCACAGCCACCTGTTAAGATGACCGTGATTTCCACAGGAAAACTTTTTCTCTATCTACTTTCCCCTCTCAAGGTTTGTGGCATCTATGAGGCAACAAAAGATGGGTTCAGCCAGGTTCGCTTCAGAGCTGACATCTACATTATTAATCTGGTCTACCTATCATAGATACATTATTAATGCAATAATATATTTCTTTCCTGTCTTCTCTCTGTATTCACTAACTCCCTTCTTTTTCCTTTTTCCTTTAGCGATCACTATGTCACTTGGATTACCTGGGTAACAGATGACAGAATCTGTGTGCAGTGGTTGAAAAGGATCCAGAACTTCTCCCTGTCAGCAATCTGTGACTACAATTACCAGTCCAGATCTTGGGATTGCCCAGAGGTAGTATTTTTCCATCAAGCTAAGATTTAAAGCAAAAACTCTTATCAGTGAATAATTTGGTAAATGTTCCATCGTAACTGGATAGTTACTGTGCAAAAGGAAGGGGAAAAGATAGCGTCCAAATTAAAGTGGGACCCTAAATTGTCTCAGAAAGAATATTGCTAGCACGTATTAATGGTGAGAATAGGGAGCTGGTTTTTACTCATCACTATTACAGTCTTTTCTCCTCTGTTTCATTTTGATCTTTGACCGAGGGTCTGCTGATCTTTAGTGGCCTGGTTTATGAACATATTAAGTCATACATTATTGGCTATAAACTACAAAGAGTATGGTCACATCAAACTCAAGTCAACCATATTAAGTCTTATCACGATATACAAATAAGCATTAGAGTTCAAGTTGCTATATGGAAAAACTATAAGACCAATATTTCATCTTAAGATTGTCCCTCTGAAAAAATTGTGATTAGACAGAGAACCAAAATGATCAGCTACTTTGTCCTGGGAGATCCAAACTACAGTAAAAATTCCATGCCTCAGCATGTTCTTACCAAAAGAAAGATGTGGATAAAACCACTCTTATCTTCTGTTTATAAAGTGCTTTTACCGCATCACTCTGCACACCAATGGTTAGTTAACAAGAGTGCGAACAGATGGGAGAACTCCATTAAGCTGTGTTTGCTGAAAAGATCTCAGGGGAATAAATTTCCATTTCATACTTTGTTTTCCGATTAAACCGGATATATTAGGCGATAATAAAGCTGCAGTGGGCAAATAACGATAAGAAATACTTTTCTGCAAATCCAGAAAGGATTCTAAACTTCATACTAAAAATATATATATATCAGAAAATCAGCAAATATACCCAATAAATAAAAATTGAATACAAGTTTAAATAGTCACCTTGCTCAAAGCTACCCTATCTGGGTTACGAATTCTGAACGACCACTCAATGGCAGCAAGGTTGGAGGTTTTGCTGCCATCTAATGCTCATCCAGATTCTTGCAGCCTTGATAAACTGTGCTACACTTCCTCAGGTTTCTGTACGAGCTTCTGAACAATCTTACAGAATCCTACAAAAGTTTGTGTATCTATCATTTGAGTTTGAATTGAACTGAATATTTTATTTGGCCAAGAGTGATTAAATACACAAGGAATTTGTCTCTGGTACAGACACACACAGTATACATGAAGTAACATAATAATAACAACAATAATAACAACAACAACAACATTTTAAGAAGATACTTGGTTGATACCTAGGATGTTGGCAACAACCCATATCAACTGTCAGTGCCAGTCAATGGTATTTGTGATGCATGTTTGAATGTTCAGTTGACTGAGTTTCATGTTTAATGAATAAAGTATATAATAATACATGGTTATGGATGAAACATGTAACAGTGATACCCATTGTCTTCAGGGCACTTGGTACCATGTCCAAGAATTTTACAAAATGCATCAAGAAATTAGCACCAGTCACTGGTATTTGTGATACATTTTTAAATGTTCAGTTGACTGAGTTTCATGAATAAAAGAGTTAACAACAACAACAATAATAATACCAATAAAATACCTATTAAAGGGGGGAGTAAAGAAGATAATAAGGATAAATAATAATATTATTACAGCCATATCACATAGGTAAATATATTAAATTTGTTAATTTAGTTTAATGGAATGCATTTTGCAAAGAAATACTTCAAAGGAAGAGGCATCCATAAATTAAAGTTTTGCTTTGAAAGCTTTGTTAAAATATTTGGAAAGTGAATTGTTCACAAGATGCTTTTAGATTATCATTGAATATCCTGGTTTTTATCAACATATGTTCAGATTGTTACAAGGGTTCCACATAGATAACTAAGGGCGAAGATTTGCTAGCCAATAGACATTGCTGTGCTGATGCAATGATGGAATTAGAGGATGCTACAAACTGTTATTGAGAAAGTAGCCTGTGTTTGAATGGGTCCTCATTGTCTCATGTTTCTGTCTGATTGAAACTCTATATTATTAATATATCAGATTTCCATTTTGCATCCCAACCTTGTTGCTTTCTTTGATTTGACAGACTCGGCAACACGTAGAAGAGAGCCATACAGGATGGGCTGGTGGAGTATGGCTTCTATGCTCTTCCCACTTTTGGTGTTATTAAATAAGACTTATTTCATTCTTTATTGACTTTTAACCATGCATCTATAAGTTTCAGAGAAACCGAAACAAGGCCATCTCCGTGAAACTGGAGAGCTGTAAGAATTCACTGCTGCTTTGCCTACCCACCTTGCCTGGCAACCAGCTTCCTAGGCAAAGTGGGGAATCAAGCAGCTGCAAGTTTTATGCCATGGCTAAACTTATGGCAAGGGGAAAGCAAAATCCGGAGTGAGTGCTGACGTTGTAAAGTAGGAAACAAAGCCAGAAATGAGTTTTGTAGTGCTCTGGCTTTGTGTCAGAGTTCCGTACCTCTTTGCCTGGGCAGTCCCACTGCAGACTGGCACAGGTAAAACCTAGAAAAATGCTCCCATGAATTCATAGAAATAGCTAAACTGTGGGTCTGCCCATCTGCCAAAGTTTTCCACCAACCACAACATGGCAGCAGTGTTCTAATATCTAAAGGGCTGCCACAAAAAGGAAGGAGTCAACCTATTGTCCCAAGCACCTAGAGGCAGAAAAAAGAAGCAATGGATGGAAACTAATCAAGGAGGGAACCAACCTAAAACTAAGGAGGAATTTGCTGACAGTGAGAACAATTAATCAATGGAATGATTTGTCTTCAGTGGTTGTGGAGTGCTTCGTCACTGGAGGTTTTCGAGAAGAGATTGGACATCCATTTGCCTGAAATAGTATAGAGGGTCTCCTCCTTGAGCAGAAATTTGAAATAGAAAATCTCCAGGTCCCTTCCAACTCTGTTATTTTTGTTACTTCTGTAATTATTTATTTGGTTTTTTGGATTTAATTTATTTTGGGGAGGGGGATATCATAGGCATCCATTTATCAGTTTGAGAACCTACTGAGTAAAAATGTTAGGTACGTACATTGTAAATCCTAACAAATGTGTTTTCACTACAGTATGAAAGATGTTCCACTTAATGGGATAAGGGGGAAAAGAAACCTTTGCTATATTTTTACTATAGTAAATATAGTGAAATATATTTTGTAAATCATACATTTTTAATAAGTACACAAAATAGTAAAATGTTATACAGTAAAAGATGTAGTATAAATACATATTCACTATACTTGGCATAATTTTCATTCACTTCTCAAAGATATTAATTTCTGTTTCACCTACCGTTTATCATTGTTGTCTCTCAGTTCTTTGTTTCAGCACCCTATTTCACTTCAGATGCCGTGTCATACTACAAAATTTTTAGCGACCAGAATGGCTATAAACACATTCATTACATCAAAGACTCAGTGGTAGGTCAACCAAAGAACCAATCTGAAGTTCGCCTATGTTGCAAGGGATGTGCTGCGGGATAAAGTATCTGACTTTCAATATGTTGCTTTTGTAGGAAAAGGCAATCCAGATCACTAGTGGTGAGTGGGAGGCCATATATATTTATAGAGTAACAGATGATGCAATGTAAGTATCCCACTTGCGTGGTATGTTAGTTATGTTGTCTGTCAATGAAAATTATATGCAAGAATGCAAGAATGATTTTTCCATTAGCCTTGCAGCTGAACCCCATTTTTAAAGGTCTTTGAGAGTCATTCCATATGACTAGTTACAATGGCTTTCCCTCAACAGCTATGGCCTGGAAAGGCCTCAGAGTTAGATTTATCCCACAGAAGAAAAAGAATTTCACCCTCCCTCAACTTGTGCATCCAGTCATAAACATTGGACATGACTAGAAGTGTCTAATAGCATCTTAATCAAGAATATAATCACTACTATATAAGTTATATTACTATGCTCTGCATTATTTACTCATTTGGGCATAATAGCTGATTTCAATCTATCGGGAAGCCTATATGGCTTTGTAAACAAAGCATCTATAAAGAAGCAACAATCAAATTGACCTGCTTTTTACTGAATGAAACCAGTCTTCTTCCTCCACTTAATATACTCATGGATTATTTCTATTTTTAATTATTATTATTATTATTTGCAATCAGTTTTGTAGAGAACAAGAGTTTTGGAGAAGGACTGGGAACTCCAGGCTATCAGAAGCTTACTGTACATATTGATCTAGTTAAAAATAAAGCAGAGGGACTTCAGTTACTTTAAAGTTTGGTCTTAGCTTTGGCTTGTAACTTAACAAGGTATATAAATTCAACCGATGTTGGCTTGTTCAGAAACCCGATCAATCAAGCCATGGTCTAGTGCAATATAGAAACCTAAATTTGTCTCTGAATGAATAAGAATTCAGAATACAGATGTCGATGTATGAGTATAGTTCCAAAACAATATAGCAACATTTATTTTTGAATAAGTATATATTGGATTGTTCAATAACAAAATAACTTTACAAGCTGAAGATCCAATGATTTTTCTTAAAGAGAAACATGCATCAATTACATGCAAAAATAACAGAATAACAGAGGTGGAAAGGACCTTAGAAAACTTCTAGTCTAATCCCCTGCTCAAGCAGGAAACTCCATAACATTTCAGACAAATCATTGTCCAATCTCTTCTTAAAAACCTCCAATGCTGAAGTACCCACAACTTCTGGAGGCAAGTTGTTCCATTAATTACCATAATAAGTAATTGTTCTAACTGTTAGGAAATTTCTCCTTAGCTCTAGGTTGGCTCTTTCTTTCATCAGTTTCTATCCATTGCTTCCTGTCTTGTCTTCAGGTGTTGTAGAGATTAGGATGGTCTCCCTCCCCCTTCGTTGTGGCAGCCCCTTAAATATTGGAACACTGCTATTGTGTCACTCCTACTCCTTCTTTTCATTAAAGTAGACATACCCAATTCCTTCTTCATATATACTGGGGAAGAAAGACATTTCCAAGCTCCCTTTTCCTGTTAACATTGAAAAAAGTAGTGCATTTAGTTTCTTCCTCGGGTAAAAAGCAAGATACAGGTTTCAAAAACAGCAGGCAGCTTCTAGGGTTTCTAAGAATTCTATTGTCCAACAGCCTAATAAAATATTTATAGCAACTTATTTTTTGAACGGGGATCCTTATATAGCCAAATGATACCTCCCACACAAAAAAGATGAAGGTAGCAGCTTCAGGGAATCCTGTGTGGAGGATTATGGAGATAGCCTCGATGAAGGAATTCAGCAGCTGTTAATTAAGCACCAGCTTAGTCTGACAGGAAGGAAAGAGTAAGAAAGAAACTCAAGATTCCCCCTGCCTTGATTCTCTTCGATATCAGAAGGAAAAGACCAAGAATCTCTATTAGGCTTTCAAAATTCTGTTATTACATCCTTGTTCTTACAGTGTCTAGTCTACTTCAACGGGCTGGCAAAGCCAAAGTTTTACAAGAAAGTGAAAGAATTGGGCAGGAAAGTAAATCATACCTCACTTAATAGGCATAATTGGTGAATCCTTTGGGAAAAACAAGAATCTAGCAAGAAGGGGAATTTCCTGGCTGGCTGGAACTGTTCACATTTGAGCATTTTCTTTTGAATCCTTCATAATAAATACCATTTTATAGTTTCATTCCATAGTGAATGCATAATTTATTTGCTAATGGATGTTACCTTCCAGATTTTATTCAAGCAATGAATTTGAAGGTTACCCAGGAAGGAGAAATATTTACAAGTAAGTTGCTATAAAAACTTCTGCAATAGAAATCTGACTATTAAGTGTAAAAAAGTAAAGAGTACTTCAAATTCGTGAGGACAATTTGTCAACTTCATCAAAACTATGTAGTTTCTTTGGCTCATAGATTTCAAGGAATAATCACTATCTCATATTTCTTATGGATAAAGAGAGTAAAGTTGGACCTAATATAGTACTGTAATATTAGACATAATGGAGGCCAGTACTCCAAATAAAGTAATTATATTTTGATTTTAAACCCCCCCAGCTTTTATCATACTAGTCCACATGAACATTTTATCCAAAATCCACACCCTCCTATAGTAAGGAAACATCAGAAAAGACTGATAGAGATTGGGAACATCTTTCTATATATAGACTGATTTTTTTTCTAAATCTGATTCTTTTACAGAATTGGAAGAAATACTGGAACAAAGCAGTGCATTACTTGTAATTTACGAAAAGAAAGATGCCAGTATTATGCAGCAAGATTCAGTGATAACGCTAACTATTATGCACTACTCTGTTATGGTATGTCAAATTTATGGGTAAATAACATCCTAATAGCTATTTCAAGTCACAATTCACTATTTCTATTTCAGATCACCTTAACATCAGTAAATGAATGTGTACAATGTTTGGTACATTCAGGGGTGGGCTTCAAAAATTTTAGAAAGGGGTTCTATGCCCAGTTGCTGGGTGGGCGTGGCCATGTTGGGCATGGCTAGTTGGCCTCCTGCACTATGGCGGGACTTCCCCGGGGTCTAGAGGCTTTCCTCGAGTCTCCGGGAGGGCGAAAACAGCCTCTCCATGCTCTGGAGGCCAGAAACGGTCCCATTGCTGGCCTTCCTGAACTTTTCGTAGGCCTGTTTCACCCTCCCCGAGGCTCTACGTGTGCCCTGCACTTACTTGAACCCAAAATGGTGCAGGGGGATTCCTGCATGGGGATTCCTGGGAGGGGAGGGGAGGGGAGGGGGTGGGCGGAGCCAGCTAAGAGTGAGATTTGGGGGTTTTCCGAATTGCACAGAATTTTAGCTAGGGGTTGGGCTAACCCCTGGGTACACTTATCTGGGAGTAAGCCCCAGTGAATATCATGATGCTTACAGAACATCATGTGGATACAGAAACTACCATCCAGATGTTACAGTTGCTGGGTGTGGTAAGAGTGACGATTTTTACGATTGGCTTGTTGCTGATGAATGGTTTTCCCCCTTCCTGATAGATGGTTTATTATTTGAAATCCTATATGTAGAGTTGGATTCCCTCTCTGGATTGGGCCTGGTGAGTAGAGCAGCAGGGATGGGATTCAAATTTTTTAACAACTGGTTCTGTGGGTTTGGCTTAGTTGGTGGACATGGCTTGGTGGTCATGTGACTGTCTGGGTGTGGCCAACTTAATATCACTCACATCGAGGCACGCATCTCCTTACTTGGCTTCTCATGACTGTGGGGATGCTGCAACAGTCGTAAGTGTGAAAAATGGTCATAAGTCACTTTTTTCAGTGCCATTGTAACTTTAAATGGTCACTCCCACACAAGCAAAGTACCAGCAAAAGAGGGGGGGAAAAACTCCAGAGACATTCCTGAGGCAGGAAGTCTAGTCCTGCCAAGAATGTAATAAGGGTTAACGGAGAGGCAGTTTCTGTAAGCAACACCAGAATATTTCCTTCCTGCCTTCCTTACAGGATTAGGCCAGTAATTTCTTCTAACAACCAGTTCTCCGAATTGCTTAGAATGTTAACAACATTCTAAGCAGTTCTAGCGAATAGGTGTGAATCTGTAGAATCCCACCCCTCTAGAGTAGTAACAGTACATACTTACATACATACATGCATACATACATACATACATCTTTTACAAAATAAAATAATGCCATTCAGTTTTCTATTATAAAGGTAATTTAATGTATAGTCTAATCATTTGGAAAATTAGGATAGTGCATTTAACAGTTATAAATCATCTGTATCGTTTTCTAATTATGAAATGGCAAAGACTCTGAGAATATGCCCTGGCAGCATTATCTTTTCATCCTTTAAAACAAACTGTAAGACAAATTAAGCCCAAACCCATTGATTACGTGAATGAGTTGGGTTTGGCACGAGAGAGCTCAAAGTTGATATGAACAAGTTTTAGAATGTAGGAAACTGACTTACAGCTTGCCATCAGAATGTAGAACCATCAAATCATGAGGATGAAAAAGAGAGGCAGCATCTATCCAAGGTTTCAGCCATGAGCTTTTTCCCATTGCTCTGGAACTTGAACTCCTACAAATTGAACCTAGAACATTTTTCACCACTTCTCCAACTGAGCTCTGAATTTATGGAATCAGGAAAGGAGCTGTCTGCTCTGGCTTAGTTTCCTAAAATAAATTGATATGAACAAGTTTTAGAATGTAGGAAACTGACTTACAGCTTGCCATCAGAATGTAGAACCATCAAATCATGAGGATGAAAAAGAGAGGCAGCATCTATCCAAGGTTTCAGCCATGAGCTTTTTCCCATTGCTCTGGAACTTGAACTCCTACAAATAGTTTCTTTGCTCCCATCCCATTCATGACAGAGACACCATTTAAGTTGCTTCTAGGTTGAAAGGATTGACCGGTGACATCACCATTGCCCAGGAGACAAGTTTCTTTGCTTGTTATGGTATTAAAAATCCAAACCAAAGAAAAATAAAATAAATTATAAAATAAAATGCAGATTACATTTAAAGAGAGAAATCTGGGTGTACCCAAATTGGCAGATTAGTATGGATGAATGAACGGATGCTTGGATAGCAACGTACATTTTCCTCAGGTCATTTTAGGGAGAAAATAGTTGCTTGTGCAGTTTTTATCATATATTTATGCTTGGTACAAGATGTACAAGCATTGCAAATGATGACAATATCACTAGCAAAATTGCAAACATAACTGAATAAGCACTTCCATCATTCATCTGTGCCAAAACTGTGTCACACAGGGAATGTGCTGACCTTGAGAAATGAGTTAAGACAACTTATCCAGATTCTGTTGTGCATGGTTAATTCGATGTTCAAGTTATGTAACCATTTATCTAAGTATCTTTTCATCTGGGAGAGTGAATGCAAAGGTTATACTCGGCAGCAGTGTTGGTACACAGAGAGGGAGGGAGGGAGGGAGGGGGAGAGAGAGAGAGAGAGGGACATTGCTACAGATGCCCCTACAAAGAGAAAGAAGTAAATTTCTCAATGCTAATAAGAAAAAGGAATTGTTTGAGTTGCTGATGTGGGTGTATGTGTGACCAAGTAACCAGGTAATTACATAGAGTGGTGGAGTATAGATGCTCCAGAGAGAACAGAGATGAAAAGGGCAGTGGAAATTATTGGGCAAAGGAGGCTTGGGAAAGATTTACATCATGATGGGAAAAGAGATATGATGAGAGAGTTTGGGGTGGATGTTGCAGGGGAAGAGAGAGAGATGGGCATTTTGATGCCAGTCCTATCCCTAACCCCTTGACCTGTAAGTCTTGATGCTAAATTGCTAGAAGCCTTGGTCTCTAGCTGCTATTAAAAATGTAAAGTGTTTTTTCTGTGTAACAAAACTTCTTTATTGAAGATAACCTTGAAAGCGAACAGGATGCCCTGCTCATTATGTATTTCAAGATAGGCACTAAGGATTAATTAGGGCCACTCAGAGGTGGTATTCAGCAGGTTCTGACCAGTTCTGGAGAACCGGTAGTGGAAATTTTGAGTAGTTTGGAGAACTGGCAAATCCCACCTCTGACTGGAGATTTTACAGTATCCTTCCCCTGCACGCCCACCAAGCCACGCCCACAGAACCGGTAGTAAGAAAATTTGAATCCCACCACTGGGGCCACTGCTTAACAACATTCATTTTGAGCTACTCACAATACTGCCCAAACTGGAGGCTGAGTCTCCTGGGTGAATACTGTTGAGGGATTTCAATCTCTATGAATGACAGGCCTGGTCAGGAGTGGTTCAGTATTTAATGGCCTTGACCCAGGACATCTCCTGACTCATACAAACACACATATATCGGACCTTGAAGTAATTAATTTGTGAAGTGAATATGGAAGACATTTCTGTAAGATTTTTTTTTTGTCATAGACAGTTTACTGGATTTGCCACCATTGCTAATCTCAGCAGGGAGAGGGGATTAATTAGTATGTCTGCCCCAGGAGACTTGAGTCATGGATTTCCGAAAGCTCTTGCAGAATTTCTTAGCTACTAGATAAGCAGTTCCATATGGCTTTCAAAAAGATATTTTTTTCCCAATTGGCCCCTCTTTGAGCACCAATCCTTGGTGCTTCATGATTAATGGAGGAACTTTAAGAATGAAGCAATAGTAAAGCATCAATGGCAGAAAAAAAATAATATGTATGAACATGGGTATAAACCCAATTTAAGGCCTAAACCTTAGCAGCAAGAGTGGCAAAATGGCATTACTTTTCAGGTTTTACTGCATCTTACTGCCATGAAGTATTATGAGATGTTTTTGTACCTGTGGAATCCCAGAAACTGGATAGTGTTCTCCATAATATAGACACAGACATTTGTGGGTTGAATCCTGCAATCTCACTATCCATTGTAAAGGTGTCAACCCCGAAGCTGACCTGGGTGGAGCCATCTTGGAGCTTCAGTGTTGGGGGATTAGAGATAGGTGGGCTTGTGTAGTCCAAATAACATACTTTCTCAAGACTTTCTCCTGGGAACCAAGGACGTTCTCTCACCTGGCCGAGAGAAGGAGGAGTGATGTCACCAGACCAGCGGGTGCTGCAGTGATTGGGCCATGTGACTGGTTGTTTGGGGGGTTGAGGGGAAAAACTTTTACTTTTAATTAGGTAAAAACCAAGGGCCCCTTCAGAGTTGACTTTCACCAGATATGTGTCAATTTGATATTTCCAATAAAGCTATTCTTTGAGGAATTTCCCTGCCTTGGAGTTCTGGCTTGAAATGGATCTATTACTTGGAACCCTGATAAAAGGAGCTTCAAATAAGGCACTTTTTAGAAACATTGAGAAAGTTACTTTTAGTGTAAATTCAGGTCTCTATAGATCTACTGTCATTCTAACATCTAACTGGGCTTTGCAGTTTGCTCAAATTAAAATGTTAAGCTTATGAGGGGAAAAAAACTGTGAGGGATGAACAAACGGGGATATGCAAGTAGCTAAGCAATGAAATGATTTTCAGTAGCAATAATATGTTTCAGATATTTTGTTTAATGGAGATTCTCTTTTTATTCTAATCAATACTGCAGGCCCAGGCATCCCCATTTCCACTATATATGATAACAGATATAATAAAGGTAAGAGGTGTCAAAGCCTAACCAGTTTTACACACCTTGAGGCTAATCTTAGGTGCTGTGGGCATAAGGAGAAAAGTCATACTTCAAAACTAGCACAATAAAGACCAGCTTCAGCATGACTCATCAGGATGAGAAGAGATGAAAGCCCTGTCATGGGTCACTGTGGGGGAAAAAATGCCAGAGCATGTTTGTGCTGTGAGGAAAAGATATTTGATTCTGATGGCCAGAATGATAAAATGTTTTTACAGTTCATCTAAAGCTGACTTGTATTGCCCCAATTTATTTGTCTGCTTTGTGGGTTTAAGTAAATATACAACAAAATCATGATATAACTACTTTATCATGACTAACTTTTTTCATTCAATTAAACAGCTAACATAGTATATGAAATAAGCCACACATTTCATTATTTATATCCAGATTACCTTAATAACCCTGTAATGAGGTTTACCTTAATTCCAAGACACTTTATTCCCTGTCTTTCCCATCCCTGCATTTTTCTAGGAAAATCTCAAATCTGTTTCAGTTACATCATGAAACTTTTGGTATTTCCATAATTATAAACTTGGGGAAATCATTTATTCATTTAAATTTAACAGATTTGATGATTTAAGCTTTTATTAGTATCCAGTTGTGTAAGATTTCAAGAACAGGGAATCAATGAGAAATGCATTTTTAATTCAAAACTTTTTATACACAGAAATTAAAGTCTTAGAAGACAATGCAGATTTGGAGTCTGCTCTGCAAAAAATCAGTTTACCAACACAGAAGATTAGCAAACTTGAAGTGGATGGCATAAGTAAGTATTGTTTGTTTTTTACACCTGATTTTTCAGCGTATGCACAAGAACTAAATAGTTGCTATTTAAAAACTTACGGTGTATAATATCTGAATTTAGACCAAGAAACAGTACAGTAGAGTTTTTCCTTCAACAGTGTATTAAGAAATTAATTACTGGAATCCTATACATTAATAATAGCGTATTCCCAGACAAAGACTGTATAGATGTGCAACCAAAGTGGTGAGGAAATTGGAGCAATCCTTCTATGGTTCTTTGGCTGAGAATAAAATAAAGGGCATGTTATGAGTTGTATATCTTTAAGTTTGATCTGGAGAAAGTGAATAAAAATAGTCCTTGACTTACAACCATCTATTTCAGGGGTGTTAAACTCACGGCCCGTGTGCTGTTTGGGTCACGCACTGGTCACCCCCACCCCCATTTTAGCGAAGGTGGGAAAAGTTGTGATACGTCTTGTGATGACAACATGCCATCGCATGTTTGACACCCCTGATCTATTTAGTGACCATTTGAAGTTACAACGGCACTGAAAAAAATGACTTATGACCAGTTTTCACACTTAAGATTGTTACAGCATCCTCAGGCACTTGACAACTGGCATGTATTTATGACAGTTTCACTGTCCTGGGATCACATGATCGCCATTTGTAACCTTCCCAACTGGCTTCTGACTGGTGCAGTCAATGGGAGAAGCCAGATTTGCTTAATGACCATGTGATTCACTTAACAACTGCACTGATTTGCTTAATAACTATGACCAGAAAGATCGTAAAATGGGGCAAAACTCACTTAACCACTGCCTTGCTTAGCAATGGAAATTTTGGGCTCAATTTTGATCATAATTCGAGGACTACCTGGGAGAATGTTTTTCCTTACATCTTTGCAGATAGTATCATCTGGTTCATCTTATCTTGGCTCAGGGGCTAATCATCATCAAACCTTGTTAATGCTTAGATTCAATACTAAAAAAGGAACCACAGATCTGTAGGCTAAATTGGCAAATGGAAAAATAATAATCCTGAAACGGAGCAGTGGAAGTCTAATTCTACATAGTTGCCAAGAAAATTATGTGGGCAAATCCATGAAGTTCTCAGGACTCAATCAGACTTTATAAGGCATCACAAACCACAGGTGCATAATAGAAAATGCAAGTGTATAATGCAAAATGCAACGTGGTATGCATGATTAAAAGAGAGGCCTGCAGTGGTTTTTAATCCACTTGGCTATCAATAATGCAAACTTTGTAGCCATAAGTATTATCAAGGGATCTTAAACTGCCACAGAAAGTTTCACATATAATTCATTTATTCTCTCCTCTCCCCCTTTTTCTTATAGCTTTATGGTACAAGATGCTTCTACCTCCAAAGTTTGATAGATCCAAGAAATATCCTCTTCTTATACAAGTGTATGTAATGTTTTATTCAATTGTCCTCCCTATATGCCTTGTATAAACTGTCAAAATTATCAATAGCTTTGCAAAGCTGGCCACGGCACATCAGGATTAGCAATAGCAATAGCACTTAGACGTATATACCACTTCACAGTGCTTTTTTACAGCCCTCTCTAAGCCAGCCTATTTCCCCCAACAATCTGGGTCCTCATTTTATTTACCTTGGAAGGATGGAAGGCTGAGTCAACCTTGAGCCTGGTGAGATTTGAACTGTCAAATTGCAGGCAGCCGGCAGTCAGCAGAAGTAGCCTGCAGTACTGCATTCTAACCACTGCGCCACCGTAGCTCAATGTATGCTGAGTATGCAGAAGTTCCCAAGTGAAATCCTCTTCATCTTCAGGAAAAAATGCTCCATGTAAGGCTGCTCTTCTCAAGCAAAATTGCCCAAAGTGATGTAGGATATTACTAGTATTTGCTACTGCCACTTTTGTTTCTCCAGGAGCTCGAGCTAACAATTTTTCCCATATCAGCTCTGTGGATGGACAGACAGACAGACACTATTTTGGTCATTGACAAATAAAGCTCTGTGGGATATTTAAAAAATAAAAGAGGGGTTTTGTTCCAAAGATACTCAGTGAGTTTCTTTGACAGAGGGTAGTCTTCACAATATAATAATCCAAAACTTTGAGGTTTCCGGTTTGTCGGCTTCGCGAGCGGTAGGGATTCGCGGTTAGCGCGATCCTGCCGCGCTAGCCGTTTTGGGGCTCCGACCCGGACGGGTGCGGAGCAAGGCTGCCCTGCAGGGGTAGCTGAAGGTAAGGGGGATCCGGAGGAAGGGTTTGGGGGTGTTGCAGACCCCTCCCTGGCCGGCAGAACCCCCTGTTACCAGGACGGTGCAGCGGCGGTCCGCAATGGCCGCCACAAAGAAGTTGACAGCCGGGCAAGTATGCGCAGGAGGAAGAAGAGAAAGTTATTGAAAGTGAAAGTTCTTCTTGGTCGACCCAGGGCTTTGAGATTTATCTAATTTAATTCCTGGAAAAGATGGTTTTCTGATGATTTCTTCCACAAGAGAAAAAAAAAGCGGCTATTTTGAGGTGCTGAAGGGAAGTTTACTCTCCCTCCCGACGGAATTAAGCCGGAAGGGAGAGGATAAAGAAAATATATAAATTTGGATTTTGTTGGAGGAGATGCCTTGAAGACTTGAGGACAGAAATATAATCTTAATAAGGCTTTAAAATATAGATTTGGATTCTTTTTTTTTATTTGTTTGATACCACCCTGGAAGAGGAAGGGGAATTTTGGCTTGCTTGGATTTATTGAGGATTGTGGATTTTGGGATTGTTTTGCCTTTCTCTCGGAATATTTGGTTGGTGTAAGAAGAAAGAGGAATAAAGAAAAGAAAAGATTTATTTATAATGGCTTTCCTTTTTGAAGACCTGAGGGATGAATATGAGCAAACAAAAGCAGCCTGCAAAGATGGCATGGAAAAAGCTTTTCTATTTCTAGAAATGGCGCTGGTCAATTACCAACAGACAATGGAACAGATGGAAACGGAAGAAGAACAACAAGGAAGAGACGAAGACGCCATCTTCATTGAATCCCAAAACTTATCTAAGGAAGAAGGAAGGAAGAGAGCAAGGAAAATGAAGGACTTAAGATCTAAAAAAACATTTGAGAAAGAGAAAATATGATGCAAAGTAAATATAATGATAACAAACAAGAGAAAAAGGGAACACAACAGAGAAGGGATCCCAGCAAGGCAGAGGTTAGAAGAAGAAGGGGGTAGGAAGATTTGGTGGGGGAAGAAAGAAAGGGGAAAGGCGGAGAAAAGCCTCAAAGCTTTAAAATTGGATGGGAGAAGAGGGATTTTTTTAGAGACAAAGGATGAAATATAAATTTCTGTAAGAAAGATTCTGCTAAGGTACAGAAGATGGTATTGTAACATTTATATTTGAAATAGTAAATTAGAATGGTTTAAGATTTAATAAGAAATTAAAATGTTGAAGTTTTTAATAATGATTGATTTTTAAAATGTAATAAAATATCGAAGGAAAGGAGGATACAATGTATTTAAACATTTTTGGTGGATAGAATGTACCAAGCAGAACCAAATTGGGTATTTGTTATGCTGAATGTTAATTTTACTAACTTAGGGGGAGGATAGAAAGGCATCATACTCTGATTAGTGATTTCAGGAGAAATTCTTTTTATTATAAGAAGAGATAGAGGGATAATGAATGGGCAAAAGATACAAATTTAATGATTTAATTAAGATGGATTAAATAAGATAGAAATGTGAAGAGTGATATGTGCTATTATTTTAGCCCATGCAAAGAGAGGTAACTGGGGCCAAGGTACTTTACTAAAAGATTTTTTTTATGTTTGTTTGTGTTTGTTTGTGTTTTATGAGAATATTGGGGAAATTATTGTAGAAAGACAGGGAAAGATTTAATATGTAATGATTTGTTTGTTGTTGAAACTTTTAATAAAACTTGTTTTAAAAAATAATAATAATAATAATCCAAAACTTTAACCACTGTGTCATTCTGTAATGAAGTAATTCCAAAATTCCAGTGGGGAAGTCCTTCATCATTCCATTTTTCTTATGCTATTTATTAAATATTTTAGGATCTTAGGATGTTAAAGTAGAAAGCTTTAAATCCCATTGATATTTCCCGTAGGTATGGAGGGCCTTGTAGCCAAAATGTGAAGCATACCTTTAGTGTTAGTTGGATCAGCTATCTTGCAAGCAAAGAAGATATAGTGGTAGCACTTGTGGATGGCAGAGGAACCGCTTTTCAAGGTGATAAGATGTTGCACGCAGTCTATCGAAAACTTGGGGTTTATGAAGTGGAAGATCAAATCTCAGCTGTAAGGTAAGAATATGGAGAGATTTTGCATAGCATAGGTTACAACAGATTACTCCTTCTAGGAGTAATTCCATGAATAGTTGCTGAGAATAATTCAGTGCTGTTCATGTTTGATGCTAAATAAACGTATGTTAATAAATTAGTTATAACTACTATTTGTATTAGTGCAGTACATATGGGAATATTCTGAACAGTCATGCTAGAACACTATTTGGGAATTTGGCAAAATTTAAACTAAACTGTTTGGCAAAATGTTTCTGTAGCTGTGTAAAGACTGCCATGTGAGTTTACGTGGCAGTCTTTACAAAGCTACAGAAATATTTTTATTATTTCTCCTTGCATATCCCAATATTCTTGACCTATCCCATGAATATAACAGTTTTTCTTCTGGATTTGGTGGAATTCTTGGAAGGATTTGTTTTGGAAGTCAACACTTAAGAGGTAAAGAGCTCCGAATATGTTAAGAAGGGTATAAATTTGATGCACCACACGTGTAGAAGTAATATTTGCATGGACCTTTTTTTAGCTGAGCAAAAATGATTAGTCTGGCTTGACAAATTATGAACCAGCTGGTTTAGGAATAGAATCTAGAGCTTCTCACCTCTACATCTTGCTTGCATGTTCCCGTAACTATATGGATCTCTTATCTCTTTCACCCCATTTTTCCTTTCTGATGCTTCCGTTTCCTCTTTGCTGTTTAAATGCACAGAGTGAAATAGATGGGGCAATTTACCATTTTGATTTCCATCTTGCTAGCGTTACTTTTTTTGTACAATGCAATAGTGGAATTGTTTGTTTTATAGTAACCATAACAGTTTTAAATTGGTGTCATAAAGTAATAAACTGAAGATACTAGGGTGACAGATGTGATCTAGGTTAGTTTTACACATACTCATTCATAAGTACATTTCATTTTTCTGTACCTATCAGGTTTATTTATCAGCAAAAACATGCATTTAGGATCTGGGATTTTGAGATATTTAGTTCTGGATGGGGTGGCACTATACCAGACAGACCCAGTTCGTGACTTGTGGGTGGGTTCTCCTGGGCTTGGGACTCTGCTTGAAGACCAGGTAGCAGTCATGACCAAGACAGCCTTTGCACAACTTTGGTTTATGCACCAGTTGCAGAATTTCCTGGATCAGGAGTCCCTGTACTCAGTCATTCAGGAAGCTACAACTGACACAGGCAGAAGATAATGGCAAATTTCATATTTTACTCTACAGCCCCACCTGTGGTGGCAAAGGAAGCAAGCTGCAGATCCCATCAGTCAAGGAATTTTCAGCTGGCGGGGTCAAGGAGAAGAGCCTTCTCTGCCATGATTCCTGCCCTTTAGGTAGGTAGGTAGGTAGGTAGGTAGATTAATAGGTAGGTAGGTAGATGGATAGGTGGATAGGTAAGTAGGTGGATAGGTTAATAGGTAGGTAGATGGATAGGTGGATAGGTAGGTAGGTGCGTAGGTAGGTTGGTGTATGTGTAGGTAGGTAGGTAGGTAGGTAGGTAGGTAGGTAGGTGGATGAATGGATGGATGGCTGGACAGGCAGGAAGGCATACACAGACAGACACATATGAAATGGCAGAACACTTCTGCATTGGTGCAAATAACATCACATGGTGTCAAGGTTGATTAAAAAGAGAATTTTTTCAGTTTAGTTTAGCTTTTATTGCAATAAATATTAATAATATACCCATCCAAAGAAATGAGGTTTTATCGTTAGCATCAACAGGAAAAATCTTTCACCTACTTGAAATATTTTGGCATTTCCTCTTCTGCTTTTTTATTGCTGTATTCCCTGGTGGTAATCCTCATTAATTTGAATTTCTAATAATGGGGTTGTCGTTCCATAAACCTGCTTGCTTTTTAAGGTATCATGCATGTGAAAACCAACCTTCCAATGCCCTTTCTTCCTGTGACTGCTTTGTTGAAATATGGTCCAGGTAATTATCATGACCCACTGAAAAGATCCCAAATAATATTAATAAAGCACCTATTACATTTAAATGGTTGAAGCTGGGCACATCAGAAGTTCTCATAGGTTAGGCTACCAGAACAAGATTGCAAAAATCCAGATGCCCAGAAGATGACACCACAGGAAACAGGTGTATCGAGTTCTGTGATTGGCAAGATTTTTGCATCTAGTAATTGGCAAGATTTTTGCAACCCTGGTCTGATAATAATAATAATAAATCTATATATATAAAAGCGAAAAAGCACTTACCCATCATCACAAAATCTCCAGAACCATAAAGCCTATAAACTTGAAATTTGGCACATATGTTCCTCTTGGCTTTTAGTGCTCACTAAGAAAGGATTTTTCGAAATGACCATCAGGGTATTAGTATTTCCTATATTATTATTAACATGCTCTGATGCTAAGGAGTTTCATAGCGAAGCACAGGTATCCAGCTAGTATATCATAGGCAAAAGAAAATTTATTTTTTATCCCTTCTTGGAATTTATTTTACATATACACATATAAAATTAGTTATAAGTTAATTATGTCCAAAGGATTAGGGTTAATAAAAGGTTGGTGAATCGCAATTTATCCTGGCTTGTTTAATCTTAGGTTGGAAAAAGTAATTAAAAATTAGAAGCAGAAGTTTTGAATTGCTTCTAAAATAGAGATTAGAAGCAGGTTAGGGTTGGGTTTGGCAAAAGTTGCCAAAATGTGTACATGTGACATTGTGGCTTAAGATAAAATCTAAATGACCAGCTGTCTTTGGCTTTACTAGGCTCAGATCCAGATGAAGTAGCTGATACCTATTAAAAATTATTAGAGGATTTGTAAAGTATTTTTCTGTCACATAACCCTTTTCGTGTTTTCTAGCATCCCAAAGAACTTTAAAACATTATATTTCTTTAATTAATTGTGTGTATTTTTCATCCAAACAGAAAATTTATAGACATGGGTTTTATTGATGAAAAACGAATAGCCATATGGGGCTGGGTATGTATACACTACTTTAAAAATTAACCAAAAAAATATATATATCTTGAATAATTATGTTCTGTTTAGCCTGTCACTCGCAGTTTGTTTTTCTTATCTTCTTCCTTGGCTTGGATTCCAATAAAGCAGCTTGGAAAAAAATATAATATGGCATACTTTCTCAAAAGGAAAATGTCCAAAATTGAATTCATTGGTTGATATTTGAGATCAGGTAACATTGTTGTCCCAACTTCTTATATTGACATAACTATATATAAAATGCTAGGACTAAATGATATAATGGATGTTTTTCTCAGCCCACCCAACCCAAGGAGTTCATGACAGGTGAAATAAATTATATACGAGGAGTGCAATGCTTATTAGTAGAGGAGCTCATAAAACAATTCCCCTCTTTCTTCATGCCTGATAGAGCCCTTTTCTGGAAAAAGCTTCTCTCTCTTTTTTTCCCTATGTAAGCTCTCTTAAAATATTTCAGATAAACAACATGATGCTATCATTGAAACTAGCCATCCTCAACCTTTATACAGTAGCAGTTGGAAGCACTTCAAACCCATAACATATAAAGGGTATGCTTAGAAAGTGGACTCCTTGGTGGGTGAAGGTCTCCACAAAGTATTCATTTACCAAAATTCACATTATTGGGGCTCTGCGTCCCTTCACTCACTCATGCTCCCACCTCCCCAGTTTACTTCATTTTCCTCATGAATATGGGCACATCAGGGGTGGGATTCAAATTTTTTAACAACCGGTTCTGTGGGCGTGGCTTAGTTGGTAGGCATGGCTTGGTGGTCATGTTATTGGCTGGGTGTGGCCAACTCAATATCACTCACATTGAGGCACGCATCTCTTCGCCTGGCCTCTCATGACTGTGGGGATGCTGCAACAGTCGTAAGTGTGAAAAATGGTCATAAGTCACTTTTTTCAGTGCCATTGTAACTTTGAATGGTCACTCCACACAAGCAAAGGATCAGCAAAGGAGGGGGAAAAAACTCCAGAGAAGTTCCAGAGACAGGAAGTCTAGTCCTGCCAAGAATGTAATAAGGGTTAACGGAGAGGCAGTTTCTGTAAGCAACACCAGAATGTTTCCTTCCTGCCTTCCTTACAGGATTAGGACAGTAATTTCTTCTAACAACCTGTTCTCCGAACTGCTTAGAATGTTAACAACCGGTTCTAGCAAATAGGTGTGAACTGGTAGAATCCCACCCCTGGGGCACTTCTAAATAGAGCACCAGTAGTGTAGTCTGCTCTCTTATTGTTAAGGCTGAGGGGAGAGAATATCCTTGTCAAGAAGCATAATTTTGGATGTTGGCCCTTTGTTTTTCAGCATTCCATCTTCCTACTTGTTAAATTAATCCTTAAAAAGATCAGTGCTAGGCATGATAAGCAGCACTGGCTTAGTTGAAGAAATGCCTCCTCTGAGGTTAGCCTGCAACAAATAAAATGCTCTCACCCTCAGGACAGATGCACCCACAGAACCATGATTGGTGGGGGAGGGAATTGTACTTCGGCAGAGAAAGAAGCCCTGAGAGCACCTTGAAGGCGACTAGGGAATTCACAGAGGAAAACCATCATCCATTTCTGCCTCCTGGTTCTAATGACAGGATAACCCAGCAGTGCAGATAAGCTGCTACTACAAATATTTGTCTACAGCTGCAGAATCGTGCAATTTTGTGGGTAACTGAGATCAGAAGGGGTTATTTACCAAATTAATGTTTAATGTTCTTCTGGTAGCATAGTTGCAGTTGAACTCTTTTGTTAGTCCACTGAGAACCTATGTTGCTAGTGTTAGGACTGTCCCTATGGTGCAAATAGCCACATATATCGTGACCAAAGGAATGTATAGCTATGGTTTATTTCATCACAGTCTATTGTTCAATGAATCAACTCCCCAGATTTTCACAACCTTTACCATGTCATCAATCCTGCTTTAACTGTGATGGTTAGGTTCACACAACATGTTAAAGTCAAACTAAAGACATTATGATTTGGCAAAAAGCCTGTAGAGATTCTCAGTCATCCAGGTCATGGTTGTCCCAAAGGCTTTTGAATTGAATTGAATTCTTTATTGTCATTGTACGTATATACACAGTATACATACAAAGAAATTCACATAACACCCAGAGACCAGACTCAACATGCATATACACATGACAATCCCCAAACACCTCCCCACCCGCCAAAATTCCCCGCTTCCTAAAAACACACAAGCATCCACACAACAGACTAAGTAACACAGTCCAACAGCTCACTGACGGTGGTCCTTAAGTTCATTGTTAAGTGCAATTATAGCTCTGGATTAAAAACTATTCAGAAAACGTGTGATCCGAGTTTTAATTGTTCTGTATCTTCTGCCAGAAGGCAACAGTTCATAAAGATTGTAAGCAGGATGGGAAGAGTCTCTGAGAATGTTGTGCAGCTTCCTCAAACAGCAAGATGCGAAGATATCACCAGGGCTGGTAGCTGGAGCCCGATGATATTCTGGGCAGTTTTAATGATTCTCTGTAGAGCTTTTTTGTCCGCTACAGAGCTGTTCCCATACCATACAAGAATGCAGTATGTCTAGCTTTACTTTAGTTGTACAATTTGGGATGAACACCCTTTGAATGGTGTGGGAGTAAGAATGGATTTCCAGAGGAAAGAATTGCAGACTGCAGGAACTAGAAGCACTACTCAGGTGACCCTGAGGATGCAGATAAACTTCAAGTGCTTCAAAGACCCTCTAAAAGGATGCAAATGACCAGCTGTCTGCAAGGAATATAAATCCTTCCGTTCCCCATTATCCTGTCAGAGCTGAAGAAGCTTCTTGGATGAGAAGCGAAACATCTTCAAAAGAAAAAACAGTCTAGTTGGCTCCTGAAAAAAGCATCTTTGGGACATAATGACTTGGCATCTTCTGTGAGCAGATCCCAGGATCAAAGCCCATACACTGTGTGCATGTTTATTGTATTTATTATTAAATTTATTGGCTACCCATCCTAACCCAGGTTAACTCTGCTCACCCACTTTTGAATAACCCAATTTTTCTGGTTTGCTTCTTTTTCCTCTGTATGTGTTCCCACCTTGAGACAGATCAGTAAAAGGCGAGTTCTCTAGCCCATCACTGTCAATAACACCGCCATGTTATTTTAATCTATCAAATCCCACAATCACCTCTCTTTCCCTACCACAGTACTGTAATAACAAATGAAGTAATTAATAATATGCTGCCCTTTAATGGCATGCTACCTCTGTTGCTGAGACAGTCATCTCACTCTAAATCAGGGGTGTCCAACCTTGGCAACTTTAAGACTTGTGGACTTCAACTCCCAGAATTCCTCAGCCAGCTGGCTGAGGAATTCTGGGAGTTGAAGTCCACAAGTCTTAAAGTTGCCAAGGTTGGACACCCCTGCTCTAAATCATGGGAAAGCCATTCCTGATTTTTTTTTTCTCCTTCAGATTGTATAGATTCTCAGGAGAATTCTTATTTGTTGCTTACTTTGTAAGGATTGCAGTCTCTTGACAATGCCGTTATATTACATGATGTGTTCTTCATCTCCATGCAATGTAGTTCAGATTCTTGAATGACATTATACCTTAGAACAGGGGTGTCAAACTCACGGCCTGCGGGCCAGATGCATCATGTCCTGGCCACGCCCAGCCCTGGTTTAGTGAAGGGGGGAAAGTTGTGATATGTCATGTGACGACGCAAGTTTGACACCCCCGCCTTAGAATTTCAACTTTCCTAATACTAGTATATTCCTTAGTCTCCTTCATATATGTAAACGATGTTGGCCAATCTGCAAAGGGGCATGAAGAATTACCGAGAAGAGCTATTTTCTCTTTTTCTGAAAAGGCGTGAAAAAATGAGAAATTTTGTCATCTCTAATGTAAATGGTTATTACTCTTCAGCTTCACAGTTGGGACACAGCAGCATTTCTTTTACCTTCTGTAACTGAACCTGCAATAAACATCGGCTAGGTTCATATATCACGTTATGCCACCTTATTAAACATGGTTTGTTGAATATAATCCATAATTGGATGGGTTCCCACATAAAACTGAGGGATAAACCATGGCTCACAAATCATGATGGCTGAGTGTATATAACTTGCAAAGCCAACCCCAAATCATAATATGGCTTAATATGATATAAGACCCTAATCATAGTTCCTTCGTTCTATCATTGCAGAAGGGAAAATGCAGGTGCAGGTTCTCACTAAATTATGAAACACACCTGGCTGATTAGGGATCAACTACAATCTCTCCCAAGATTGTTAGCTAAAATAAGATGAGATCCTCAGGTGCAACATTTTAGATTCCTAGCGGAATTAAAGAGAGGTATTTTTTAGAAGAGAAATATTTGGAAGTCCCAGTTGTTCTAGCAGCTCATAAAAACATTATTCAGGAGAAACTGTTGAGTAGTTTGTATTCCTGGATGCCAAAACAAATATTCTCCTTGGCTTCAATATTTTATTACTTGGGTTCTTAGAGAGCAAATACTTGCCTTTTCGAATATTAACTTCTCTCTTGTTTCTTTCTAGTCCTATGGTGGATATATTACATCTCTGGCACTTGGGTCTGGTTCTGGCATGTTTAAGTGTGGAATAGCTGTGGCTCCTGTTTCCAGCTGGGAATATTATGGTATGGAAAAACAACTAACAACATCAGGCTTTGACAGCTGGATACAGAAAATGGATTATTATTTTTTTTAAAAAAAATAGGTCACTGCTAGGCCTTTGCTCATATGAAAAAAGGTTTGAGGCACACTTCATCTAAAAACACCTTCTTCAAGATACACTTTCTTTTAAAAACAAACACACCTTCTCTGGGGCAAAGCTTGCTTTGAAATAGTTTGCAGAGTTGCTGAGTATATATCTTCAAAGCAGATGTTCTTAAAACAAACATGGCAAAATACAAGCCTTTTCAAAGACATCGTTGTCCATGAAACAGCTCCTGTTTTCAATTATTAGGTGCCCTTTATAAGATCAATTGTAGCTTCAGAGGTTAAACTTTGGCTGGGCCTGCTCTTCATCTCAATCGGTTCTGCACGCAATCTTGTGGCTACAAAGCTGGCAGCCTGGCATCGTGCCCAGCTACTTCTTGAACATTCCTCCACCTTCATTACCCTATTTATGCCATCTCAGGCAGCCTTTTTTTTTTTCACCCCTTGCAAAGTTTTGCTGCTGAAGAAACAATAGGAAATGATAATCTGCCCACAAATCAAAATGCACAGAACGCATATCACAGAGACATATAGTTCCACATCAAGTTAAAGTACAAACAGCATTGTTTTGACAATTCCCTGCTTCTTTGGCAAAAAAAAAAAAAATGTTCGTAATGAATTAAATAAGAAGAACTATCTGCATAAAATGGTTTTGCACTTAATATACAAACTAAGAGAGTGAAGGCACTCTCATCACTTCTGGCTAATAGTACGCTTGCCTCCTGTATGGTTATGGCTGTGTTAATATGTTTTGTAGCATGAGGCCAGCTTTAAAATTAATTGTCCATTTTATGGAAAATTATGAGAAAACTGCCCAAACTTCCCTCTGAATGCCTAGCATGAAGGAATGTAAATGTAATGCTTTACAACAGGGGTCCCCAACCACCGGTCCGCGGACCGGTTCCGGTCCGTGGAACAAGTCCTACCAGGCCGCTGGTTTGCTGGGCGCCGCCATCTTGTTTTGATGAAAAAGTGCTTCCGGTGAGCTTTTCCGGGTAGAAAGCTCACCGGAAGCACTTTTTCATCAAAACAAGATGGCGGCGCCCAGCTGATGTCGGTACCGGGCCGCGCCATAAAAAAGGTTGGGGATACCGGGCCGCGGCATAAAAAAGGTTGGGGATCACTGCTTTACAATACATCTGCTCTTGTGTGTGTGTTCATGTGTTTCTGTGCATCGTGACAGCTGCATTTATTGTACATTGCAGCATCCATCTACACTGAACGATTTATGGGTCTTCCAACCAAATCTGACAATCTTGAGCATTACAAAGTAAGAACTGTGTAAACATTCCTATATTTTAATTATACTCTTGCTGTTTAATTTCAAATATCCTTTTCCTGCCTTTTGCTCCTTGGCTGAGTGTGTGGGCTGCCCTCTTCTTGTCTCTGCCGGTTCTTCCAACTGACACTGTCTTAAATTGATATTTGAGGGTAATTGGGAGGCCTTGTCTATTTGGATTGGGGAGAGGGTTGGCATGGTTTTATAAAGGAAACTAAAGGTCTCCTTTTAAACTGAAAAAGCCATGCCCTCATAACATAGCCTTTACCTCATCCCCAAACTATTCCCAAGATAGTTTGAAATGCCTTGAGCTGTTCCAGTATTTCAATAAGTCACAACAATAAGCCTTGGTTGTGAGCTGACACACTTCACTGATTGGTGTTATAGTCAACTTATGGTCATCAGGACATACAAGAGCCACTGTGTTGGTGCTGAATTACTCCCTGTGGTCCCTAGGCAGGGGTGCGATTCTACCAGTTCGCACCTATTCGCTAGAACCGGTTGTTAACATTCTAAGCAGTTTGGAGAACCGGTTGTTAGAAGAAATTACTGGCCTAATCCTGTAAGGAAGGCAGGAAGGAAACATTCTGGTGTTGCTTACAGAAACTGCCTCTCCATTAACCCTTATTACATTCTTGGCAGGACTAGACTTCCTGTCTCTGGAACTTCTTTGGAGTTTTTTTTCCTCCTTTGCTAGTACTTTGCTTGTGTGGAGTGACCATTCAAAATTACAATGGCACTGAAAATAGTGACTTATGACTGTTTTTCACACTTACGACTGTTGCAGCATCCCCACAGTCATGAGAGGCCAGGCGAGGAGATGCATGCCTCAATGTGAGTGATGTTGAATTGGCCACGCCCAGCCAGTAACATGACCACCGAGCCATGTCCACCCAGTCACATGACCACCAAACAATGCCCACCACCTAAGCCACGCCCACAGAACCAGTTGTTAAAAATTTGAATCCCACCCCTGTCCCTAGGCATTGTCTTTGGGAAGGAAGAGAATCCAGGGAAATAAAACTTGGTTCTTTTGCTGTACCCACCAGGGATTGGCTTAGCGACTTAAGCTGGCCTTAACCTGTGTGCAGAAGGAGGAAAGGGAAAGAGAGAGAGAGAGAGAAAGAGAGATGCCTCTGCTGCTTCAAAATCCAACTCTCACTGGGTTTCTCCATAGTTTTTCAGTCTGCTTTTTAAAATAAAAGTTTAATGCTGTTCTATAATAGTGTTAAAACGTGTATCCGAAAGAAGCCTATCAAATGCTAGTTGGAGTCCCTTTAGATCAGGGGTGTCAAACTCAAGGCCCAGGGGCCGGATCTGGCCTGTGGGATGCCTAGATCTGCCTGCAGGGTCACCCTGGAAACAGTGAAGGACTGGTCCACTGTGCCTCTGCCAGTGAAAACAGAGCTCGGGAAGGCCGCATGCTGCCCTTGCAAGCTCCATTTTCCCTGGCAGAGGGTTGCAGGAGGCCATTGCAGCCAGAAACGGAGCTCGGGAGACATTTTCACTTACAGAACACTCAGGCCCCCACAGGTGCCCCCGACATGAGTGATGTTGAGCTGGCCATGCCCACCTGGCCACACCTACCCCGGCCCCCTGAGGTCATAATGTGGTCCTCAATGAAAATGAGTTTGACACTCCTGCTTTAGATGCACTCACACTAATGACTTGCGCAAAAACAGAGTGACATAAGATATCCTTGTCAGTCTATCTATTAAAACTTCCCACTTTCCCCGCTCAGCCTGTGTTGATAGATGTTTTCCCATTGACCGCTAATGTTTGAAGGTTGGGAGGGAAACAACACTGAAGGTATCCTCCAACTTTTTTTTTTTAATATGTCCTGTACACAGTGAATAAGGGTTATTGTCATTGGCTGACAAGATAGGTATTGCCAGTGAGGGCATCCAGTTCTGTGCCAGTAAGGTTTGTGGATGGCATAAGGCAAGGGTCTTCAAACTTGGCAAGTTTAAGACTTGTGGTCTTCAACTCCCAGAATTCCTGAGCTAACATGACTGGAGGAGGAATTCTGGGAGTTGAAGTCCACAAGTCTTAAAGCTGTCCCTGGCATAAGGAATTGGCAGTTAGTAGTTTAACTATACTGGAAAAATGAGATATACAACTTTACATAGCATTGTCCACATGTTCTTTTCCCTCTAATTTTAAGCAAAACAGCAGGAATCTTATCCATAGTACATTGCACATTTTGGGCTACTTATGCGGACTGATTATGATGTAGAAATAAGGCAAACCAAGCCTTATTTCAAGAAAATGAGAAATTAAGTTGAAATGAGATGTTCATAGTTTTCTTTTGCTTCTCTTTTCTGAGCTATATCTTTTCTTGGCTACCTAAGAAGGAAGTCCTTTCTTTGAACTAACCCTAAGGTAACCATGATTCAAACAAATTTTCAAAATGGATTTGGCTGGTGGCTTAATTTCTTTAATTATAACTCCTGTGAGTCTTGCACTGAAATATTTCTATGAGTTGATGATGATGATGTTAACCATTCAGTCATGTCTGACTCTTGGCGATTCTATGGACTAGGTCTCTCCACATCTTCTGATCTTCTTTAATGAAAAGAAGGACCAGGGGTGATATGATAGCCGTGTTCCAGTATCTCAGGGGCTGCCACAAAGAAGAGGGACTCAACCTATTATCCAAAGCACCTGAGGGCAGAACAAGAAGTAATGGATAGAAACTAATCAAAGAGAGAAGCTACCTAGAAATAAGGAGGAATTTCCTAGCAGTTAGAACAATTAATCAGTGGAACAGCTTGCCTCTGGAAGTTGTAAATGTTCCAACACTGGAAGTTTTTAAGAAGAGATTGGACAACCATTGGTCTGAAGTGGTGTAGGGTTTCCTGCCTAGGCAGGAGGTTGGACTAGAAGACTTCCAACGTCCCTTCCACCTCTGTTATTCTATTCTATTCTATCTTCCAGTACAATGAGAAACAGATAGTCCTCAACTTATGACCACAATTGACCCAAGATTTCTGTTGCTAAGTGAGACATTTGTTAAGTGAGTTTTACCCCATTTTACAACCTTTTTTGCCACAGTTGTTAAGTGAGTCACTGCAGTTGTTAAGTTAGTAATTTGGTTGATAAAGGAATCTGGCTTCCCCATTGACTTTGTCAGAAGCTCGCAAAAAATGGACATTGCAACCATCATAAATATGAGTCAGTTGCCAAGCACCTAAATTTTGACCATGGCGATGCCGCAACAGTCATAAGTGTGAAAAATGGTCCTCAGTCACTTTTGTCAGTGCTGTTATAACTTTGACCGGTCACTAAATGAACTATTGTAACTTGAGATCTGTCTGTACTTGCAGGTAATTCCTTAAACAAAACCCACAAAACCTGAGATTGAAGAATAATTAAGCAGAACTTTTCACTGACTGTAATGAAGGCACCTATCATTTTTACGTAATTGTTCATTATTTTCCCTTTCAGAATTCAACCGTTATGGCAAGGGCTCAGAATTTCCATAATGTGGATTACCTTCTCATCCATGGAACGGCAGATGGTGAGGCTCTATGAAAAAACTGGTACCAATCCTGAGAGAGAACCACTTTGTTAAAGAAACATTGCTCTGTTCCTGTGAGCAGGGTCAATATATTTAGACATATTTTCATTTTCTGTCTGGCACATTGAGCACTGCTGACTCATTGTTGATCGTCCCTGCTATATCGCTTGTTAACTCATGACACGAGTCTAATGTTCTACTCTTGCGTGCTTTCTGGTATTTGTCAGACTGGTGGGATTTTTGTTTTTTAATCAGCCACGTTCTCTTTCTTAATTTCTTTTCTTCCTTGCTTGATATTTCAGATAATGTTCATTTTCAGAACTCGGCACAGATCTCCAAAGCCTTAGTCAATGCACAAGTGGATTTTCAAGCAATGGTAGATATGATCAAATCATTCAAGTGTTGATTGGTCATGCTAATAATTTGGAATAGTTGTTCAGTGTTGGATTAGAAGTGGGAATAGGAGTAGGGATAGGTTTTAATCCACCCTCAGTCACAGATGCTCACCTGCTCACTTTGGGAGAGTTATTCTCACCCAGTTCAGCCAACTTTACAGAGTTGCTCTTATGAGGGGAAAATGGGAGGATTGATTGATTGATTTTGATTACATGCCATCAAGTCAGTGTTGACTCTTAGTGGCCACATAGATTTTCTCCATGGCAATCTGTTCCTAACTTGTGTTTCAGGTCTTCCAATAGTAAAACAGTAGGAGGGACTGCTATATATGCTGCTTGGAACTCTTGAATGAAACGCAGGCTATAAATCTAATAAAGAAACGGCTACTGCAATTCAATCAATCAGAATAGAGGTGGAAAGGAACTTAGAGGTCTTCTCGTCTTGATGAAGCAGGAGGCCCTACACCATTCCAGACAGGTTTCTGTCCAGTCTCTTCTTAAAAACCTCCAGGGATGAAACACCGACAACATCTGATGGCAACCTGTTCCACTGGTTGATTATCCTCACTGTTAGGAAGTTCTCCTTAAGTCCAAGTTGCTTCTCTCCTTGATTAGTTTCTATCCATTGTTTCAGACCACAATAAGATGTAACATAGCCAGATAGTGTATTAGAGGATATGGAAAAGAATGGGAGGACTTCTGGAATTAAAACCAAGCCTCCAAATACTACTGATTAAGTAAAATATAATTAATTAAAACCAAGCTTCCAAATACTACTGATTAAGTAAAATATAATTAATCTTAGATATCTCTTTAATTAAAATTCTGTTTAGCAGATATGACACTGCAGATCCAAAATGCACCCAATAAAACTACTTTTCAAATGGCCTAAATCAATTACTAAATGTCACAGGATTTTTGCTTTCTCACCTGAAGTATTGCAAGATTTTAGGTGGGAACATTGAAATGCCACAGCTTTTGCTGATCTTTTGGGAGTTTTCCTATAAACAAGGTAGTTTTAGGCTGAATTTTGGGTCTAGCCAATGCTTTTCAGTGTATCGTAGGCACCATGGTGCCTATAGAAACAGCACTGCTGGCCCCTTGCTTATGTGCCTCAAATCTTCCTCCAATGGACAAAGGACAAGACCGATGGCTTAAACATCTTCATCTCCTTAAATCCAATTTTCCTTTTAAACTGGAATCATAGATACAAATGCCTGCTAACTTCTTCTTTCCCAATAAGAGAGGAGCGTGGAAGCTAATCAAGGAGAGAAGCAACCTGGGACTAAGGAGAAAATTGCTGGCAGTTAGAGCAATCAACCAATGGAATATCTTGCCTTCCGAAGTTGTGGGAGCTCCAACACTGGAAATTCTTAAGAAGAGATTTGACAACCATTTGTCCAAAATGGTATAGGGTTTCCTGCCTGAGCATGGAGTTGGACGAGAAAACCTTCAAAGTCCCTTCCAATTTTATTATTTTGTATTCTGTATAAAAGGGAGATGTGCCCTAGATGCCAAAATTGATGTAAACTTCGGGTGGGGGTAAGAAGGTACATCTGATAGGAAACCAGCATGTTTATGTTACTTGTCAAAACCCTAAATTCTGAAGATCTCATTTCAAGACAAAGCCTAATGCTGATCCCAGCTTTTTTCATTACAATCAGTGCAGATTGGCTCCTTCGGCTTGGATGTTTGCCATTATAAACCTGCTCTTGCCCCTTCGGGACCTAAATGGCTTTTGTTATGAATGAGAGAATCACACAAGTTTTGATCTTTTGTTCTTGGATCAGGAAACCCTGCCCTCCCCATGTAGAACATACTATAATAAGTTTACTGTGCAAACTCAGCCAGCAGTTTGGCAATTTGATTTTCACCAGGCTCAAGGTTGACTCAGCCTTCCATCCTTCCGAGGGGGGTAAAACAAGGACCCAGCTTGTTGGGGACAATAGGCTGACTCTGTAAACCGCTTAGAGAGGCCTGTAAAGCACTGTGAAGAGGTATATAAGTCTAAATTCTATAGCGCTATTGCTTAGTGGGTGAGATGCAAAGACCCAAATCCCCTTTTCTTTCTCCCACCCCATCTTATAAAGTTGTTACTGTTTGTTTGAAGTCTGCTTAAGAACCACGGGATTAAGAGAATGTTTCCCTTCCCTTTCAGTGGTACACAGACCAAAACCATGGAATTCCAGGCCTTTCTTTGAAGCATCTCTACATTCACATGACACATTTCCTGAAACAGTGTTTTTCTTTGCCTTAAGGATTCCTCCCTTCTGTCTTGATTCCAAGACAAAGCAACGTGAATTGCACAAACTATGCACATTCCAAAAGCAGGGTAAAAATGGAATTAAAGAGGTGTGGATGATTCTTACTGACCCTTGTGTACCACTTGGGAATTTTTGTTAGCTAGGAAATAAATGAATACAAATAAAAGTGTGAAATTAAAGGCTGCATATTTTGTGTATTTTCTCCCTATATTGTCAGTCTCACATTTCAAATACAGGCATACATTTTGAATCAAGAATATAAAGAATATTTGGGGGGAGGGGAAAGCACTTTTGGAAACAGTCCTGTATCTGGTTGATTATTCAATCTTGCAAATGGATTCACTGGAAAAATGCTTCAGAAAGATCAGAGACAATTTTGCTGCAAATGAAAGCCAACAACATTGCTGCTTACCCCTTGGCTGCAGCTCTTCCATATCGCCAGTGGAGAATTGCATCTCAACTGAGCAAAATGATTCCTTTAAGTTAAAAGTGAAATGTGTGTATTGATGTTGGCCAAGGCAAGTTTGGCTTTAGCATTTGGCGATCCACCTTAAGATTTGGATCTCAGGTAGAGCACTTGTAGGCGTTGTTGTTGTTATTATTATTATTATTATTATTATTATTATTATTATTATTATTATTATTATTATTAACAATGTGAAATCACACCCACCAATTCTTTAGCTGGGGTTGGCCTTCATATGCACTGAGTTCTTCCCAAGAACTTAGAATGTCATCATGTATTGGCACAGTATGCATCTGTGGTGTCAAACTCGCGGGGTGGGGGCCAGATGCGTCATACACTGGCCACCCCCCACCCCCCCTGTTTAGTGAAGGGGAAAAATGTTGCAATACGTCATGTGATGATGACGATGTGATGTGAGTTTGACCCCGGTATACATTATGCAAGTATATGGCCTTTTGTAATTGACAGATCGAAATTTTGTCAGTGCATAGATTTTCTAAGTGCCATCTAGGATTTTTTGGGGCGTGGCACCAGTGTGCTGGTAACCAGTTGGACCCACCATGGTTGGTTTATGCCATAATCTTCCAACTTCAATTTTCAGATCATGGTTTTTTGTGATCGTTTCCAATTCTCTATCTGATACTATTTCCTAGTAATGCCTTATCAATTATCCACACTATTCTTTTCAACCGCAATTAAATCTGGTGTGTTATGAGCCAAATCTTTATCAGTGTGTATTTGTATATTTTAACATGCTCGTTTTAAACTGCTTTCTCAACTCTGTGTTCCCACCAATTTGAATTATTTTTGGGACTGGGTGTGTTATTTGTTTATTTTTCTTTATTTATATACATTTTGTTACTTTTATAAATGACTCAAGGCAGCAAGCAGTTTATGCAATTTTCTGGTATCTTTTTAATGTTATTAAAAGTTTTAGAAACAAAAATAAAAGACAATGCAAAAAAAGGGGAGGGGGAAGAGTGCAAGAAAGCAAAAAAGTAAAAATAATTCTCTCAAGAAAGTAAACCATTTCATAATCTCTTCACCTCCTCTTAATTAACAAATATAAAAGTCTTCCTCCTATAATTCATCTTTTAACAATAGGCAAATTAAATAATAACATCTTCTCCTTATCCAATTATCAACAAAAAGACCAAGCAGAGCACAAAAATATTAACACTAATTAGTGTATATAAAACTCAACATTCCACATCTCAAGTCTTAGCTGTAAGCAAAACTTCATTTAAAAGACATAAAACAATCCCCGATGTCCTAGAGCAGTGATGGCTAACCTTTTCGACACCAAGTGCCCAAAGCACGTGTGCACGTGTGCATTCCCAAAATGCAACATTCATGTGCCCCACACATGTGCCTCGCCCCTGCGCATGTGACCCTTCTGCGCCCCGCATGCATATGCATGTGACCCCTGTGTATGCGCCCCTCTCCCCACGCATGCACTTGCAACCCCCGCATGTGCACCCAACCTCCTGCGAATGTGCGGCAGAGACCCAGGAGGCGCACACATGCATGCACGGCAGATGACTCACATGCCCAGAGAGAAGGCTCTGTGTGCCACCTCTGTCACACTTGCCATAGGTTCACCATCATGGTCCTAGAGCAATGGTGGCTAACCTTTTTGGGCTCCTGTGCCAAAAATTGTGCGTGCGCTTACATGCTCACGCTCACATGCCAGCACCCAGAAGGCAATGCGCGCCCCCACACCCCCTACGCATGTGCGTGCAATTCCTAGCCCCCCCACACACCCCTTACCTGCACTGGACCTCACAGATATTTTTGATGGGTTTGAGGCCTTTTATGGCCTCCCAAAGGCTTGAGGAAGGCTTCTGCAGGCTTTGCAGGCCGAAAACTAGACCCGTTTCATCACTTCCGGTATTTTCAGAAAAACAGGAAGTGATGAAACGGGGCTAATATTCAGCCTGCAAAGGCTTCAGAAGCCTGCAGAAGCCTTCCTCAAGCCTTTGGGAGGCCGAAAAAGGCCTCAAACCCACCAAAAATCAGCTGGGAGGCGCACACATGCACAGTGAGGTAAATTTGCCTGCAGCTCGCATGCCGACCCAAATGGCTCTGTGTGGCACCTGTGGCATGCATGCCATAGGTTCACCATCACGGTCCTAGAATAACCCCCTTAAAGTTTAACATGGCAAAAAGAGACGGTTTTTCTTTTAAGAAAGACAACCTCCAATACATAATATTTCCCCATTCCAAATCCCAACAAATCCAAAAAACATCACCCATATCCAAGAGCAACTATAAAGAGAAACACCTTGGGTGATTTTTCATCTTCTCCTAGTGCAGAGAGGGTCATTGAAGCTAAAGCCATGGTCATATTACTAGGGGGAACTATGTGGTTGCAAAACTTTTTGGTAAGAATGTCAACTCATTAGACGGAATGGTTTATCAGAAAGATTTCGATACTACAGATCCTTTTATACAAACTGCCTGGAGACCCTTCTCTCTTTCTGAGTTTGAACTACACAGGAAAGACATATTCATACGACCAAGTTTGCTTAAAGTTGTTGGGTACATGCAGGGATGGGATGCTCCCGGTTCGGCCCGGTTCTATAGAACCGGTAGCTCTGAAGAACAGCAGACACCAAACCGGTTTGCTGCAATGACCTTTTGGTCGTCTGTTTGGCCCACCCGCCCACCTGGGCTCTTGGCTGTCCTTTATTTCCTGCTTTTTCAACCACCCTCACCGAACTGGTAGTAATACTGGTTGAATCCCACCCCTGAGTATACGGAGTAAATTTAATTCAAACCAACTTGTTTACAAGGCTCATAGGATTCTTTTGATCCACTGAGTAGATGAGTGGTAAATGAGGTTGTGGGCTGCTCTTTTGACACAAGCTAATTTTATTAGACTTCATTTTCTCTTTGTTTTTTACTGAGATGTTTTAATTGGTTCATTAGGGATGGCTTTATTGTATTCTATTATAAACTGTCATACTGTTTACAAGTCTCCAGAATGGGTGGTGTATATATTTTTTTAAAAATATAAATGAATAAATGTTTGTAGGGAAAGCTCCAAGGAATTGTATGAAGGAGACAATATTCAGTGGATGAAATGAGAAAGCCTTGTAATATACAATGGAATAGATTAAGCCTCCGGCAAAAGCTGTTTTTGTTGCAAGATGGTAAACAAGGCAGAAACTGGGTAAGGCCATAGACTTGCAATAGGGATTCATAAGAATTGCCAACTTCTAAATTCCTTTAAGCAACAGGAGCTGAGAAGTTGGGTGGAGAATTCCAGTTCCTATCTATTCTGGCAAGCATAGTTATTGATTCAGAATGATGAGAGCAAAATTCATCAATATCAGGATTTTTACAAGCCTGATTCTTGCTTTATATCATATACTTGTATCTCTTAGAATAAGGAGCATGGTGGACTGTTTAAGATGTTAGATTAGGAACAGGGAGGTCCCGATTCTAGTCTTCCTTTAGGCACAGAAACCAGCTGGGCCCAGTTTGGTGCTAGCTGAAACAATGCTTTTGTGTAAATAAGAAAAAAAAGTACTTCTTCCTCTTGTATTCTTTTAAGTTAGTTCTCTATTTCTCAGCAATAGTAATTATAATAAACCAGCACCAGCAATCAAAAACCAAATGAGCATAGATTAACACCAAGATTAATATTAGACCAACATTCAAGAAATAAAGAAGATCCAAACAATAGCCCAACCAAAACCACTCCCACCAACACTGACAGGGCAAGTTATTACAAAATAAAAGCAAACCCCACTCCCTACTAGCATTGATGATGTTACCTAGTATGGTGATGAAATGTCTGCAACAAAACAACCATACTCAGAGAGACCCCCCAATTATAATAAAGTCATTCTGTTTGCATGATACAAATCAAATGAATAAACATAAAATAATAGAGCATTTGCATTCTTAACCAATAATTAAGTATACAAAGTCACTAGGATATAATATTTGACCTTGGGCCAGTCACTGCCTCTCAATCCTAATCAGCATATAAGAAGCTGGCTGAAAAAGAAAAGCCACTGTTGTATCATGAGCATTGTTGTTATGAGAATTAGGCAGGCACAGTATAAAACTAAGCAGACAACAAAGCAGGACAAGCCCTATGAAGAGAAGATTTCTATTCAAACAAAGAAAATCCTGGATTTTGTGTACTGTAATATAATTGGGCATCTCTCTTTTGCAAACCAAAGGCGACAGCAAGCAAAAAAAACACCTCTTGCTCAAATTTCAGTAGATTTTTTTTTTAAGGTAGAGTGGCATCCTCTCTGCATTTTGATGAGCAACTAAGGGCTTATATATACAGTATATGCATTTTTCTGCAAAACTTCCTGCTCGTAGTTGCACTAGTGACTTAAGGGAAGATCACACTTCTAGCACTATTGTTTGCAATGGTTCCACATTGGAATCGCCCTAGCAGATTTCTAGCTGTTATGAAAGTGATTGGTGGAGAACCAATGTTAGCCTTCAAGAATCCTTCTGCTTGTCTTTCTGGCTGCCATAGAAATTGGGGGAGAGAAGATTAATTCATCATTCCACCATGAGTCTGACCTTGGGCTTTGTGAGGGAGGAAGAGTGCTGGAGGCTTGAGATGGTGAATTGTAAAACTTGGGAAAACTTTCTTGACTATGCTTACTTGCTTACTGCACAGATGTAGCTTCTTATCTAATCAGACCAAGGTCAACCATCCTGGCGAGCCAGATATTTGAAACACCACCTGAAGATGCTTCACATGACATTATACACATCTCAGATTGGATGACCAGGTTGAACTATTGTGGGTGGGAACATTACCATAACTTTGTATATGTGATTTTCATGCCCAATGCCTCAGATCTTGAATTCTCTTGATGCTACCACTTTGACTTCCAGTAAAAGTCCTTTTCTCTATAACAATGGAGTGTAAGGTTTTCTTTCTTGGATTTTGAATGGAGCCTTACTTGACAACCAGGTTCCTTGTCGTAGACAGCTACATTGAAAGCAAAGAGATTATTACTTCCCATCAATCACTAGTGTCCTTCATATTTTGAACTGAATGTGTGAAAGTGATGCCTGAAGCAAGCTATAGTACTCCTCTTCCCAGTGGAACTAAAGCCATAAAGACAACTTTGTAGCACCCAAACGGAACCATGAGATAAACGATTAAATGCCAAGGTTCACACACAGACACCGTTGTGCAAAAACATCGACTGCAAAAACTCATCCTCAGCCAGACAAGTGGTGACTGACTTCATATATTTTCATCAACAGAAACACAAATTGCAACTGTATTACAATTGAATCTCTGTTTTTCCTCCCCAGAGCCAAACAAGTTGTAATTACAGGGTGCAGATGTTTAGTGTATTTTGCAGAATTGGTTTAATAACTTGTTAAGCTGAATGATTCCTATTATGTGGTAATGGTATCATAAATTACTTTCAATGAGAAATGTCACAGACTACATTTAGAAGTACTTCACAATTAAAAAAAAACCTCTCCTTTTTTTTGCACAAACTGAAGGAGGATAAGCACACTTCAGAACTGAATCTATATTCAGAAGTTTTAAAATATTTGGAGGGCCTGTTTCGCAAGGGATGGGAACTAATGTTGCAGTAATGTATTAATCAGTATTCAACTAGAGGGGATAATATGTGTATGTCTTTTTTATGTACCTTTTTAATGCTTTGTTTTGTGTTTTGTGTTTTTTTTCCTTTTGTCCCTTTGGAATTTTTTTGTTTGTTTTGAGTTTCGTATTTTGTGTTTTAATTTTATTTTGAACAAAATAAAAACATATAATGATAATTAAAAAAAAGAACTGAATATATATATTTCACGCTGTGATGAGCAACTGGTGTTTATACAATATCTAAGTAAGCTTTTTACCTGCATCTTTTTTTTTATTGTGGCTTGTGCATGTGCCTGAGCTATAAACCCAAATGATAAAGCACATTAGTACCTTGCTAATGTTGCCTATGTCTTTTATTATTGTAGCTCTAGATTTTTTACCTTATATACCATATTGTGTTGCACTCAGTGGGAATGGTGTGAGATATATTTGTATGGACATCTCCAGAGCTGTGTCTTGCCAATGAAAGCTTCCCCACCACCCCAATAATACTTACCAGGTTCTCTGTTCATGGAAATGATAAGTGCCAGATAAGACTGCACGCCATATGCCCTCTGCTGTCTAACGCCAGAATCCTATCTTGGTTGACAAATGCAAAAAAAGGAAAGAAGGTCTGAAAAGATGCTGAAAAAAAAATACACTTGTTTGTAGGTTTAAAAGTTATCCAGTGATAACGCTGTGGCAATTAAGTAATAATAATATGAAAATTAGGCAATAAATAACTATCTTAAACTTGATCTTATTTCTGGCTGGCTGTTCATGGAACTTTTCCTCATTGTACCTAACTGTGGGTCAATATCATTCTCCTGTGTTGTCCCTGAGATGTTGGCTTAACTCAGGGGTGTCAAACTACTTGAATTCAGCTCTGCTGTCTGGAATCCGCACTGTATATCAGACATAAATACAATTGAGCGAGTCCAGAAGTATTTTACTAGAAGAGTACTACATTCCTCTGTTCACAACAGAATACCCTATACCACCAGACGAGATTCTAGGCTTAGAGGAACCTTGAACTACGCCGGCTAAGATTGGACTTAAGCATAGTACATAAAATCATATGTTACAATGTCTTACCAGTTAATGAATATTTCAGTTTTAACCACAACAAGAGCACACCACAGATATAAACTTAATATAAACCACTCCAAACTTGATTGCAGGAAGTACGATTTCAGCAACAGAGTGGTCAATGTCTGGAACTCACTACCTGATTCTGTTGTCAGATGCTCAAACCCCCCACTCCTTTACCCTCAAACTAACCTCTACTGACCTCACCCCATTCCTAAGAGGTCTGTGAGGGACGTGCATAAGCGCACAATTGTGCCTACCGTCCCTGTCCTATTGTCCCCAATTATTAGTTCCTATTTCTTATATTTAAACTTATGTTTATTCTTATTTACATTGTATTGTAAGCTTTTGACAAAATAAATAAATAAATAAAATAAAACTCAAGGCCCAGGAACTGGAGCCAGCCCATTGGGGTGCTTAGATCTGGCCTCGGTGCCTCTGCCAGTGAAAACAGTTCAGGAGGACCCTCCTGAGCCCTGTTTTCGCTGGCAGAGGGTTCCAGGAAGCCACTGCAGCTGAAAATGGAGCTCAGGAGCCTGTTTTCACTGGCAGAGTGCTCGGGCCTCCAGAGGCACCCAGATATGAGTGATGATGAGTTAGCCACGCCCACCCTTGCCATGCCCACTCTGCCCCCCAAGGTCAAAAACAATGCTGATGCGGCCCTCAGTGAAACTGAGTTTGACACGCCTGGCTTAACTCATCCTCGCCATAAGTGAGACTGATAGCATTCCGTATTCTCCCCCCGCCCCATTCCCATTTTCTCCAGATCAGTATTGACAGGTGGATAGAGACCTGCAAATTACATGCCATTATAGTGTTCTGCCATCTCAATTCAGCAGTGAGGGAAGACGCATAGAATTTTATTTAATGGAAAGGAACTTATCTGTACTATGGGATGCTACAGGTAGGACTTGAAGCTCCAGAAGAGTCTGGCCACTTTATTAGGTAGATTCAGACAGATTCCTCAAACAGTAGATCGGCTTTCCTTCCATTGTCCCTCAATTGATGCTCTATGAAAACGCTTGTTTTTGATAGCTGTCTTCTTTAATCACTCGCTCCCAACATTGGAACAGTATAGATGAGAGTGTATGGATTATGGATTATGGGTATGGATTATATTCACATGATAGGTATTGATACTATCGTGGCTGCAAATGAAACAAGTAGATACAAGTAATCCTCGACTTACAGCCATTCGTTTACCATTCAAAGTAACAACGGCACTGGGGGAAAAAATGAGATATGACTGTTTTTTCACACTTACAACCATTGCAGTATCCCATAGGTACGTGATCACAATTTGCATGCTTGACAACTGGCATGTATTTATGACAGATGCAATATCCTGTGGTCATGTGATCACCTTTTCTGATCATCGGACAAGCAAAGACAGTGGGGAGGCCAGATTCACTTAATAATGGTGTTACTAACTTAACAGCTACAGTGATTTACTTAACAACTGTGACGAAAAGGTCGCAACATGGGATAAAGCTGTCTAGCTTAGCAATGGAAATTTCAGTCTCAACTATGCTTGTAGGTCAAGGACTAGCTGTACTGAATAGCAGTAGCACTTAGACTTATATACTGCTTCACAGTGCTTCACAGCCCCCTCTAAGCAGTTTTACAGAGTCAGCCTATTGCCCCCAACAATCTGGGTCTTCATTTTACCGACCTCAGAAGGATGGAAGGCTGAGTCAACCTTGAGCCTGGTGGGATTTGAACTGCCAAATTGCAGGCAGCCGGCAGTCGGCAGAAGTAGCCTGCAGTACTGCACTCTGACCACTGTGCCACCACGGCTCAATGTCAACAGAATTGTACATGTTGCCCAATCTGCCTTGCAAATTAGCCTGTATACTGAGAGCTAACCACAAGGGGCCGTCCCTTTTTTATAGTTGAAATAAAATGTAATTGTTAGTTCATCAGCATCTATGAAAGATAACTGGGAAAGATAACTTTCATTGAGGTAGTCCTCAACTTAGAACCACAAGTGAGCCCAGAATTTCTGTTGCTAAGTGAGAAGATGGTTAAGTGAGTTTTGCTCCAGTTTAGGACTTTTCTTGCCACATTTGTTAAATGAATCCCTGCAGTTGTTCAATTAATACCTGCTTTGTTAGGTGAGCCTGGCTTCCCCATTAACTTTCAAAATGTCACAAAAAATGACCCATAGACACTGCAACCTTCAGAAATATGAATCAGTTCTCAAGCGCCCAAATGTAAATCGCATAAGCATGAGGATACTGCAATGGTAATAGGCATGAAAAATTGTCATGGCTTTTTTCAGTGCCTTTGTAACATTGAACAGTCACTAAATGAACTGTTGTAAGACGAGGACTACCTGTCGTCTTATGAGTCACCTTTGAGCATGTGCTAAGCCAGGTCTGCTGCATGTGGGAAACTTCCTGCTGATTCTGCTACACAAAATCCTGAATTTATGCCCCAAAGTCTTGCATGTTCCATTATTGCATGTGTCCTCACTGGTTCTGAGATACATGAACACAATTCATTTTATGCCAGGGATACTACCACTTGCTCCCTGTGTATGTTGCCAAATTCTAAGCCCAATTCAAAATGACGTCTTTAACATGCGAACACTTCCACAAATCTGCAAACTTCATTTTTAACGATTTCAATGAGCCGAGTTAAATGCATGAAGAATTGCTGTCCATATTCCATTCTTGTGACAGTCAGTCAGACAGACAGACAGGCAGACGGTCTTGTTTGGGTGACAGTTCAATCTTTCTGGGAGGTCTAGAATCCTAAGAAGATATTATAGCCCATCTCATAAAGTTGGTTACTGTCCTAGGCATAACCAATCCCCAAATCCTCATTTACTGGAATGCAAACGGATGAAGTTTCTTCTCTGTAGATTTTCCAGGTGTCCTTTACCACTCCATCCTATCCTCTTTTGGTGGTGGTGGAACCTCTGGTGGGAACACCTCCAAATAAAACACTGGACTCCAACTTTCTATCATTTTTATTTTCTGAAAAAAATGTCTCTGAAATATATGCAGAGATCAAAAATAGTATTTGAAATTTTAAAAAAACTATGATTGAAAGTTGAACTTCTTTTTGCAGCATGCTTTCTTACCATTTAATTTTGTTGCAATGTAAAATAAATAAAAACAAAGTCAAATAAAATCATTAGAATGTGATACCTGGCAGTTTCCAGAGGAGATATGTGTGAATCCATATTGAGGATGCTTGGTTTGGACAGCAAAGTTAAAAAAAAAAATGGATTTTTCATATTTCCCTCCCTACTTATGGAAATTTTTCCCAAAATAGGTATGGAGAAATTTTTAAATGTGGGAAAGGTAAGCTAAAACATTCTGACAAATAATCTCTCTGGTGGTGTTTGGCCCATAAAATAGATCAAAGTTGTCATTTCATGGATCATTGATCACAGTCTGAGGCTTCAGGAACAAATGATGCTATATAGTTTTACAGAATTATTAAAAGGACTATTTTTGGAAAAAGCGTTGACATTACAGACAGCTAATAGACTTAGTCACATTTCCAAAAGTTGTAAATTCAAGAATCACAGTTAATAGCTTCCTTTAGGCTGCTAAACTGCAATCATTGACTTCCTGTTCTCCGTGCTGATATTTGTCTTGTCCCTGGAATTAGATAAGCAGCTTCCCAATATATTGCCTATTTGATAGTAAGGAAAGAGGTGAACATTGAAGATGGGTTATTGCAAAGAGGACCAAAGGACAGGAAATATAAATGGCCTATGGGCTGCATTCCAACCTTAAGATTCAAATATGCTGCTGGTTTTGCCTTTTGGACTTATGTGCCATCGGGTTTCGATGGTAACAGAAGCACAGGTGTAAAAGAGAAGATAATGTGGAGCTAGGAAAAAGAATGCAACAATCTTCTAAATAACCATCTACCATGTGCATGTTGTAAAGCTGATACAAGATAGCGTAACTTTTGCTTTGGGGATTGCCAGATTCAGGGGAGTAGACAGTTGTTACATGGTAGATGCCTATGAATGTACCCGAGAGAGGAAGAAAGAGAGGATGTGAAACAGAGAAATTATCATAAATGATGGAGAACTAAAAATATGGTTGTAGTGGCTATTCTCACTTTCCTGAATATTAAATACAAAATAATTGTTTTGAACTAAGTCTGAACAGATTCATTTTGTTAAGGGCTACTCAGAGGTGGGCTGCTGCCGGTTTGGACCGGTTCACCCATACCGGTAGTTCCGACCACCAGCCGGGCCCGTCCACTAACCCCGGTGCTACCCCATCCTGTAAATCTCATTCTCTGACTTGCTCGCCCCATCCATGCAGCCCAGCTGATTTCCGTGCCTCGCCCGCTCTACTCAGCATGGCTACCCGAGAAGGTGTGATGGAAGCCACGGGCATAAAATCACTGGTTCAGATTGGTTCGCCTATACCAGTAGTTCCAACTACCGTCTGGGCCTGTACACTAGCCCCGATGCTATCCCATCCTATATATCTCAGTCTCTGGCTTGCTCAACCCCCTCATGCAGTCCAGCTGATTTCCATGCCTCGCCCGCTCTAATCACTGTGGCTGCCCAAAAAGGTGTGCTGGGAGCCACGGGCATAAAATCACTTTGTGTTTGAAGGCGTGCACAAGTGTGGAAGGTCACATGCTCACATTTTCAGTTCTGCACTAGGTGAACTGGTTATTAAATTATGTGAAGCCCACCTCTGGGATAGTCTTCTGACTTCAGATATGAAGAAATTCACTCAGAATTCAGTTGAAAGTGTATTCTTTGAAACCCAAGTGATATTTACTGCTAAAAACCAGATCCATGATGTAGCCCAGATGGGTGGAAAGGGACAATTGTCACCGAATGGCAACCACTGGCTCCTTAACCTGGTCCTGCTTCCAGGACTATCCTTAAATTTTCAGGACCGCTGTACCCCAATCTAGGCAAGGATCATTATGTCAAAGTTTCGCTAAGGGCATCACAAGCACTATTATGCCTCTTGTTAAAAGCTGGACAGGGACAGGATTGTACCTCTAGAATTAGTATGGTAAAATAAACAGTATACTTATATAGATTTTATTTGGAAAGCAACCGTAATACTTCGTTTCTTGGCTAGTTGACTCTCAGATTGGATCACTCTGATGGTATCACTAGGACAGGTAATTTTTTTGACAGTGAGCTCTCATGGCCTTTCTTCTAAGAGTAGATCATATGTCAACACCGATGTCAAAGTAAACAGAACAAATGTATGAAATCAGTTGTAAAAAATTGTCGAATGGCAAACAACACGATTTGTTCATTTGATTTTTTTTTTTCAAATTGAGTAAACTGTCAGCAATGATGCAGTCTCGTAAGTGTTTACTGGAGCTGAACACTATATATGAGGCTGTGAAAGAAGACTAGAAGGCAATTGTTTTAGGATTCTCCAGGGTTCCAGAAGTTGCCAAAGGAAGAGAAACCATTCTTGCCTTTCCTGCTTCTTCATAGCCCTTCCAAGCATCCAAAGGTAAGAGGTAGATGTAGAGCTAGGGTATCAGTTTGGTGAACAAAGAATCATTTTTAGAGGCTTAGCAGGCATCAACAGGTTGCCTTTGAATATTGGTGCATCTACATTTGTGTTTTCAGAGACAAAACCGGGGAGCTGTTTCTTAATCATAAGCAATGATTGAGCAATGGATTGCAAAATTGTTTAAAATTCCATGTTATTTGAAAAGGACAGAAAAGTTGGCGAGGTTGTGGACATATTGGGAAATCTGGTGTATCAAACAGAATATAAAGACATATAAATTAACTATTACTGTGATAAAAAAAGTCATTGTAAACCCAATGTTTTACTTGTCAAAATGTATTCATTTTCTTTGAATCCTCTATAAAATTCTCCTAATTTTTTTTAAATTACTGTTTAATTTTTTTAAAAAATACCGTTTTTATAAGCCCCCCCAAGAAAACCACAGTATTTTGGCCGAAGCTAAGTATTATTCAATGATATTAGCTTCCAGGAAGAGTTATATATGCAAGGCAAGACCAATGTTTTTAATTTAGTTCCAAACTACAGGCCGATTTATGTTAAGCATGCAAACTGTAACTTAGTTTAGAAATGAACAAGGATGTTTCCTGCCACCATTATTATTATTATTAGGATTACAGAAGGAGATCCTACTAAATACTGATCAACACCAATGATGCTTAGATTACATGTGGTTACATAGGTGTTGAAAAGTACTTTGCTGCTTTTTATTTTTGCATTGTTTGTTCTCCAGCTCCCAGTAAAGAAAGCAACTACTTTGCTTCAGGTTCACCCACAAAGTGCTTTAAATCAAGGTGATTTAAGTACTATCCTTGGAGAATTATTGTTGTTTTGATTTGGCAAAGTTTCCTCGTCAGAATAATAATTTCGCCTGAAAATCGTTTGACCCGAGTTTATTTTCAGAAAAAAATTCATATGACTCTTGTACTTAAAAAAAAAGTATTGGTTAGGTGTATAGTAGCTCTACTGGAAACCATGATTATTAATGGATTTTGGATTATATGAAACATCACTTTTGCTGTGCGTTGGCTGTTTCAGTTTCAAATTCCAGTTTCACTTGAATACATATGCGTAAGGGTAGAGCCTGTCATCTGGAAAAAGATATTTAAATGTAAATTCTATTGAAACCACTAGGAATGGCAAAGAATGTATTTAGGTTGAAAGTGTTAATGTACTTAGAATCAAAGACTCTTGGTGAGATACTAAGAGAGGCTTGGTTGATTTTGCTGTTGTAGACTAACACAGTCAACTTTCCATAAATTGTTGAAACAAGATACACTTATATGTGACATATATGCATGTATATATTATAGATAGATAGATAGATAGATAGATAGATAGATAGATAGATAGATAGATAGATAGATAGATAGATAGATAGATAGAGATAGAGAGATAGAGAGATAGAGAGATAGATAGATAGATAGATAGATAGACAGACAGACAGACAGACAGACAGACTATGTACAGGTAGTCCTCGACTTACAACAGTTCATTTAGTGACCGTTCAAAGTTGGAATAGCACTGAAAAATATGACTTATGACCATTTTCCACAGTTCAACCTTTGCAGCATCCCCATGATCATGTGATCAGAATTCAGATGCTTGGCAACTGGTTCATATTTATGAGCGCTGCTGTGTCCCAAGGTCATGTGATTCCTCTTTGCGACCTTCTGACAAAGTCAAAGTCAACGGGGAAGCCAGATTCACTTAACAACCATGTTACTAACGTATCCTGCAGTGATTCACTTAACAAGAAAGAAAGCAGGAAAAGCTGTAAAATGAGGCTAAACCCACTTAGCAAATGTCTTACTTAACAACAGGAATGTTGGGCTCAGTTGTGGTCAGTGACTACCTGTATATGCATACATATGTACATACATACACACGTACAAATATCAGGAGTAGGCAAATTGTTGCTGTCCAGATGCAATCACAACAGTCTTTTCAGCCTTAGGAACTGCAACTGGAATGTTCAAATTTCTGGGTGACATTGGATTGTATATTGATGCTGCAGTATGAAATGCAATCTATCTTTTCTAGACAAGTACAATAACTTCAGAGATCTTGGGTCTTATCTGGAAACAGATATGTTTCAGATCTGAGCTGTGAATCACAATACAAAGGAATCCAAATATATAATTATTGCAACCCTGAAAATAGCATGGAGCCATTTCTTAAAAAATAAGAGGTAGAAAAGATTCTTCTAGTATTTTTAATTTGCAATTTAGCTGTAATATAGAGATGTCTGTCTTGTTAAAAATCTAAGAAGTAAAACAGAATTATGTAACTCATTTCCTATTAAAAAAATAGGACGTTTCAACATTTCTTTTTCTCTGTGAAAAATTAAGCAAAGCTGTGCTCCCAATTAAAAAAAACAATCTGAAGGATAGACTAATAGTAATTATGAATCTAATTATAGTATATTATGAATATAATTACAATCTGAAATTCTAAATGTTGATCTTACCAACAACAAGTACCAAAAAAAGGTAAATCAGATTTGAAGGGTAAGTGCTAAACCGGTCTGCTCACTACACAATGCCTTGAATAAAAATTGTTGGAAATTCATAAACTCTAATCGCAGCAAGCTTTTTGAAGAACCAGAAAACATAAATGTAATCAATATAAATATCGGGTCATTTTTTAAAATTGTCCAGCAATTTTAAATATGTATAGAAATGTAGGGACAGCTTTAGAGTCAATGCAACTTGGGATGATTCATCTGAAATTTTCTATCTCTGTTGATGTGTAGTTGTTGTGGTGCTCAGGCAGCTTTGTCTAACTTGAATGCCTGCTAAAGATGTGAATTTCAACTCCCAGAATCCCCCAATCAGCATAACCATTGGTGAGAATTCTTGGAGCTAAAGTCTACAGCTGGACTGGAGAGCATCTGAGTTGGGGAAGGCAATTTTGAGATAGTCATAAATCAGTCAAGGCATTGTGATTTAACTCATTAGTTAGGCTATTCTTAGATTTAACAAGATTTCTGAGATAGAGCAACAGAAACAGCTATGGATAAGAGCAAGGTTCCAATTCTGAAAACCAGTAGATGTTTTTCTGGGAGTAGGGGTTATGTTGCATCTCCAGTCTCCTGAACAGGGTCTGCTCGTTTTCTTAAAATGGTTGAGTTTTCTAACATTTCTGAAACAATAGATTAACTCCCATTTCAGGTAGCTGTTGGTACTGTATGCATCTGATTTTTTTCCTCTTTATTTTTTTAAGCAAAGATTATATGATGAAATTACTTAGGCTGGTCAAGCCATTCTGTTTTTTGACTATCTTGTCTGAGGATGACTGAAGATGTTATATTCCTTGTGTTTTAAATGTTAAGGGAACAATCTGGAATATTTTTATTTATTGTATTTAGAGACTATCCATCTCCCCCATAGAATGACTCTGGTTGGTATATATCCTTCCAGTTCCACTTATACCATTTTCTTTCTGCCATAGACTTCAAGACAAAACAAAACATGATAATTGCATTCCATTTCAACCTTTCAAAAAGGTGTGATTACTTTAAAAGATACTGAATTTCATGATGACAGGGATAGTGCATGAGTCAGGGGACAACTCTGTACTTCCAGCTATTAGCAGTCTCCAGAAAATTCCAAAATCCTGCATGAAATGTTGATAAAATCATAGAGTAGATCTTGAGAACTGAGTTTCAATATATTCCCCCACATCACCTGCTCTGGATCAGTATGTCTGATTTCTGAATACAATTATGAAGATTATGTTGTGGGGAGCTGCTGTGATATATAGGAAGGGTTCTAGATATTTTGGGGAACAGAGGGAAGGAGGGAGAGAGAGAGAGAGAGAGAGAGAGAGAGAGAGAGAGAGAGAGAGAGAGAGAGAGAAAGAAAGAAAGAAAGAAAGAAAGAAAGAAAGAAAGAAAGAAAGAAAGAAAGAAAGAAAGAAAGAAAGAAAGAAAGAAAGAAAGAAAGAAAGAAAGAGCCATTTTATATAGAAACACTGGGAGGCAGCATTGCACCGCTAAAGGACACCAGCAAATCAAACCAAAGCCACATTATAACTGAAGGTGAGAAGAGAATGCGAACTTTGATAGTAGTATGTGCAATGCATAATTTAGAAGTTAGTATATAAAATAACCAAGCAAAAAGTCACAACTAAAGTCCATTGAAATAAAAAGTATAAATTAACTATGAGTGATATACTCCAGTGGTATTTCTTTTGATTTGATTTTGATGCAATCACTTCTTGTTAAGTTCTGCTCCTTGTTGGCAATGATCTGTAAAAAGCTCGATAAGGTATTTGACTTTCAACAGGATATGAAAGATTTGCTTAGAATTTTACTGCTTGATGGCAGAAATGGAAATCAACTAAAATTGTATCCTCTCTCTCTCTCTCTCTCTCTCTCTCTCTCTCTCCCTCCCTCCCTCCCTCCCTCCCTCCCTCCCTCCCCCCTCCCCCCACCTCTCTCTCCATTCAAATAGGTAAGAAGTTTTATTTCACACCAAGGCAGGCTAGTCTTGAATTCTTAAATGCAGGGAAAGTTGCCTAGTTGATTTTGGTAGTTTTGCAATAGTAACACACTGCATCCATTGTGACTGGATTTTTTTTTCTTGATATTATAATATTTAAAACCCACTGTCAAGTTAGTTACTTTAATCCACCTGAGTTTTCCCCCTCTTTTTTTCTTAATTGTTAGCTATGTTGTCAGATAAAGAGTCCTTGGGAATTCAAAACTAACATGTTGCGTTAAGGTAGCATTTTAAAATGTTGGATAGGAGCACTTTACCTTGGGCTGTAACTGCCAAGACTGTAGAGCCTAGCATGGAGATAAATCATGTGGTTGTGACTGTTGTCACCAAGGCTTAGCCAGTGAAAAGTATCAAGTCCCCAGTGTCTGAAGTTAAAAGGATTTGTAGCAAGGGGTACAGTGGTGGGATTCAAAAATTTTTACTACCGGTTCGTGGGCGTGGTTTGATGGGCATGGCAGGGGAAGGAAATTCTAAAATCCCCATTCCCTCCCCACCCCACTAACCTGCTTTCCAGCTCCATTTTCCTGTGCAGGGCAACAAAAGAAGACCCAGCGGATCAGCTGGGACTCGAGAGAATAGATGAGGGAGGGGCCAGTCAGAGGTGGTATTTGCCTGTTCTCTGAACTACTCAATATTTCTACTACCGGTTCTCTAGAACTGGTCAGAACCTGTTGAATACCACCTCTGAAGAGGTTGGAAGGAAAGTTGTTCAGAGAGTTGGTTATTTGAGTATACAATATTGAGCTAGAAGAGATCTACCACAAGATTGCTTTCTATATAGTGTGATTGGCTTCACTGCACTAACATGTTGCTTGAATTGACCTTAAATGGCTTGAAGTCAGAGTGCAGATGGATCACCTTTATATACAAAAAAACTTCCTTTTATTCTTTAATTCAGGGTAGATCTAGGGCAACTGAATGGATCTGAGCATTTACTGGCTGGATGCCCTTCCTGACACCACACAGAGTTCACAGCAAATATTTTTTCTTTGTGTCCTAGGAGAGAAATATACAAATGGAGTTGAAATATGTTGGGTTGACTATGTTTCCTCCTTCCTTCCTTGTCCACAGGTAGCAGAAATGAAAGGACTTTGGTGCTTCGTTGCTGGATTGCTTTTAATGATTGCTCAGAGCAGCTGGCAAAGCCCCATTCAAGAGACAGAAGAGAAAGCCAGGTAAATGTCTTTTTTTTTTTAATGCAATAGAAATCCACATGTGGACAGTGGATTGTTCTTGTATTAGAGGGCAGACAGAAATGGAAATTCTTTTAAAACACTAATGCTTTTTCCCCCTACATCTAAAAACTGGATAAGTCAACAACATGTCAAGTTATTAATGCTTTCCATAGTTCTTATTGTTGTCTAAACAGCATCTATTTTTCCTGTTACTCTGTAGTAATTAGGCGACTAATGACCCTTTCTAATAGCAGTTATTTTTAGAATGCATCTATATCTTTGAAGGAGGTCGATACACCGTGCAGCACCTTTCAAATGTGCAATCTTCAGTGCAATTAATTTGTTACAAACCACACTTATAGATCATTCAAAGCTTCCCAGGCTGAACCATTAGATGACCCTAGACAGCTGAATGAAGTGAAACGTCACTCACAAGGTACATTCACCAGCGATTACAGCAAGTACTTGGACACCAGACGAGCTCAAGATTTTGTACAGTGGCTAATGAACACTAAAAGAAGCGGGTAAGCAAAACGAATGCCCAACCTTACAATCAACCCTTACCTCACTGGGAAATAATTTCACACACAAAATACTTGATCACAAAGAAAGGCATGATGAAATATATGGACAGATACTCTAGCTTATTAAGTTTATGCATAAGATTCACCGAACTTAAGCAAGACTTAAGAGCTTTGCTGTTCGTCCATCCATCTATCCATCCATCCATCCATCCATCCATCTGTTCATCCAAAGTCTTCCATCAAGCCCTCCATCCATTCATCTTATCCATTCATTCTAATTTTGCAACCTATCCTTCTGGGGTCAGGTCAAATAGAGACATGTTTCATATATTGGGAGTTATCTGAGGAACTGTTTCTTCATATGACAACTTTCTCATTCCTTAGCCTAAGATTTGAATATTGGGTACATTTCAAATGTGAAAAACAGATATTAATTAATGGAGGATTATGAGCATTCTCTAAAACGAATGGGGATTATGCAACAGTGACTACTGTCCATATGTGCAACTTCCATATAAACGAAGAGGAAATAAATAAGAAAGTATTCTGATGGACAAATCACTAGCCCTAGTAAAGGTATTCCCATTTTTGTGGGGCATAGTGGGTCTCCTTGACGACATAAAATGAAATTTAGATAGACAAGACCTCATAGTGTATGAGGTCCATAAAGGGCAGAATTCAAGACTATACAAGTACAGGTAGTCCTCTACTTATGACCACAATTGACCCCAAAATTTCCATTGCTAAGCAAGACACTTGTTAAGTGAATTTTACCCCATTTTACGACCTTTCTTGCCGTATTTGTTAAGTGAATCCTTGCAATTGTTAAGTTAGCTGTTAGATGAATTTAGCTTCCCCATTGTCTTTGCTTGTTAGGCCACAAAACGTATCACACAACCCTGGGAGACTATAACCGTCATAAATACATGGCAGTTGCCAAAATGTCCAGATTTTGATTACGTGACCACAGGGATGCTGCAATGGTCATAAATGTGAAAAAGGTCATAAATCACTTTTTAAAGTGACATTATAACTTCAAACGGTCAATAAACAAATGGTTATAAGTTGAGAACTATCTGTATAGGTTTCAAAAGACTCGTGGGTGCAAATCATGTGACGTTAGCCCAGCTTTCCCAACTTTGGTCTCCTGTATGTGTTCAACTTTATTTTCTAGTAACAGATAATCAGGGTTGGAAGGGAAGTCATCAAGTCTAACCTTCCCGCCCAAGCAGGAGACCCTACACCATTTCTGACCATCCAATCTCTACTTGAAGGTCTCAAGTGATGGCACTCCCACAACTTCCGAGGGCAGGATGTTCCATTGGTTGATTGTTCTCACTGTCAGAAAGTTTCTCCTTGTTTCCAGGTTAAATCTCTCCTTGTTCAGTTTCTAGAAGCTTAGGAAAGACTTTACCTGTTTGAAGGATGGTTATACTGTAGATTCTGATATAAGCATTGCTGGTTCTTAATCCAGACACTTCACTGCTGGCATGTACCAAAAGAACTTACTCTTTAGCTTTACATACCTTAAGACCAAGTACAGCAGCTCAAATTGTTCAGCTTCTCTTTTAGATTTAGTGTCCATTGTTAACTTAGGGTTTAAAGTTGATGTCAAGTTAATTCCATTTCAAGTAATTTACAGATTTGTTTAAAGCCATGAACTCCCACTCAGTTTAGTTTTGTTGGAGTCTGAAGCCAAATGTAATTGTAATCTTACAAAATATCATTTTGTAATCAGTACATTTGAAATTTTATCTGCAAAATATATACAGATGTTTATATAAAATCACACCGATTTATACATTCCACAGATTTTTTTTTAACTTCAAGTAACAATATACTGTACCAGAAGACATCATATATACAACATACACCAATACTGTACATTCAACTACAAATTAAAAGCATTAACAACCCTCCTGGTTCAAAGGCTTAACTATTCTGATATGTTCTTCTCCCATAAAGCCAAGTAGATTTTAAAGAATCCTTTAACTCAGACACTGTCAGACTTCGTACCAGACTTGAGGCTAAATCTTTCCAAGCCCTCAGGGGCGTTAGCTTCTTGGCAGAGATCTTATCTCTAGCAGCATGACTAGATTAGTTTCTTTACTGTAGGCAAAAATGAAGCTATAAGTCCAGAGTAAGTGGGTGCACTTGCTTTGTGTATATATACATATATGCTTCCGTATACGTAATTGCACCTATCTATAGGCCAGTCCTCCAGGGTTAAAATCCTAGACTTTTCCTGTCATTTTTCCAAGTCAGTGGAAATTGTTCTCTTTCCTGCTATCAAGAGATACTGGGCTATATTGATCTAACAATTCTTGTAAGCTTGGGGACATCTAGTTCACCTTTCTACCTAGAGTTTAGAAACAGAATGTTTATAAAATTAGAAGATATAGTATTGCCACTATGAATAGCATTCTTTGATACCATTAGCCAAATCAGCTGTGATTTTAATCAATCTCTGGTAAAAGAAAAAAAATCCACAGAAGAATTTCTTTGATCTGTCCTAAGTTTTATAGTATTACATTCCATCGGATGTTTCTGCAGTTGAAATATTGAAGGTTGGTGGAGTCCATTTTCTTATATCATTCAGTTGCCATGACTTAAAAACAAACAATTTTTGCCATTTTTCTGTATTAGGGAATTGGAGATCATCTTCTTGATAATTTAATCAGTCTTTTCTCCAATTTCCTCAGTGCTACTGTGACATTTTGGAATTATAGCAACAAAAACTACTGCACAATAGATTTTTATGAAAGCAGTATAACATTGGCAGTTTTATTTTTCAGCCATTTCCTAATGATCTCTAACACAAAATTCACATTTTTCACAGCTTTTTCACAGCTTGCTAAGACATAATTTAGCCTGTACAGTCTCTTCTATAATGGCTTTTCTTAGAGCATGAAAATTTGCCAAGTGTGCTGCGTGGGTGTATTCTGTTTAGGGAAGAACTGGTGAGTGTGAAGATAAAATTAAAACACCTTTTCCCAGCTTTGCAATATCCTTTTCGAGGAGAAGTGGCTAGAACTGTACGCAACATTCCAAGTATGGTGGCATCATTGTAAATGTATATCTGCACTATGATACTTAAAGTTAAAATTTTGAGATGGTCCTTAATACAGAATTTATCATTTTACAATTTTCACATGCTGGTTAATTTTAACATCCTTTTCCTGGTTAATATCATTTCCTAATTTTTGATTGAGGATTTTTACTTCATGACACAATGGGCCTGTGTACTATAATCATATTTGATACTTTAATGCCTATTGCTCCAATCTGGCAAATTTTTTTCAGAGTTTTGTATGTTGATTCTCTCTTATTTTACACATGCACATATATACACTTTCCAATAGTTTAAAACCACTGTCCTAAAATGTGCTTTAAAATCTATCTAACGGACGTATAGCAAAAAAAAAAGAAGAAGTTTTAATAAAACTATTTCTGAAAAAGTATCATTTTAAACAATTGATTGAAAAAGTTTTCCAGATGTTCTAACTCAAATGTAGGCTCAATCTGGTAACCTGCTAGAGCAGGGGTGTCAAACTCATGTCATCAAGGTGTCATCACGTGACGTATTGGGACTTTTTTCCCCTTTGCTAAACCGGGCGGGAGGGTGGCCAGTGTGTGACACATCCAGCCCGTGGGCTGCGAGTTTGACAGTCCTGTGCTAGATGTTTACTAGAAAACAATTGAACTAACTGTTAACCATTCTCAAGCAGAGCAAGGTATGTATAAAAGATATACTGGAATATAATGACATTGTACAGCGTTGTAATACAATCAGCAAAACTGAATGTTGTCATATTGTAGCATTGATTTCCAGTCTTTAAAATAGAGCCAGTTTATATATCTATATCAATATATGGTGTTTCTCCCAAAGGAAATGTCTATTAAACCAGAACACTAAACTTGTTCATCCATCCCAACATAATGAATTCACACAAACAATGGCTGCTTAGTGTCTGTGGAGATTTCCAGGTCATCGTTGTCTCAAAGGTACTTTTTCAAAAGGCACCTGGACTGTTTTTTCCATGAGGAAGAAGATGTTTGCTTCTTGTCCAAGAAGCTTCTTGGACAAGTAGCAAAATATCTTCTTCCTCCTCAAGGAAAAAACCAATCCAATTGCCTTTTGAAAAAGCACCTTTGAGACAATGGCTGCTTAGAATTTTGAACAGATCCATTTTTAATCAGCTGATAAATGACTCTTTTAACTGGAGATATCCTACACTGAATTAAGGACTGTATGTAAAGTATTTACCACTGAACTCTGCTGAATCTTATTTCTGCTCTTATACATGCAGAAAGATCTTAAAAACTAACGCTATGCACAATGACTTTAGAGGAAGCTAATTTTCCTTCTACAAAGTTCTTACCCAAGAGCATCCTAGTTTTGTTTCTCGTTAATCTGCTCTGCTTGTAGACAGCATACAAGGTTCTTGTGCAACACGGCTGCCCAGTATGAACTAAAATATGTTATATAGATCTGTGATGATTGATCTTAACTGAGGAATTTAGAATCAAAGTTCCCTAACATACAGTCTGAGGAGCCCTTGTGGTGGTATATATTGCTAGAACCGAGAATAATGTGCAACTTCCGAAATTAAGTTTATGGATTTTAATTTTATTGCTCATCTCTTCCAATGCTTGTTTCATTCACCATTTCTAATGCTGACAGTCAAAGTAATTTGGTACTTTACTGTCTCACTCATCAGTATTTGGGTCATTGTGACCAAATACTTCATCCTCCATTGTTTTTTCATGATCGTGTATATTATTTTGCTTCTCTTATGTCTCCTCACAGTTTCAATAACGTAATTGTTTCATCTCAATGCCTTAATTAGATGTTGGTTTAAAAATGTTCTTTGAGTTTCCCTAAGTCAAATTTCTTATCGTTGTCTATTGACCACACGAACTTGTCTGTGCAATTTTAGTGGCAACAGGAAGGAAGTGATTAGGCATTATCGATTAATTAAATCAGGCTGAATTATTAAAAGGTTGTCATTTTGGCTAAATTGATTATTGGGATCTCCTTGCCATCATCCTGTACCATGTTTCTGCAACCTAGTACCCTCCAGATATGAGGAACCATGGTTTCTAACAGCATGTCCAGAGATAAATGTGGACAGATTCCCAGTAAATCATTCTGAGTTCCCAGCATGTTCTTGGTGAAAAATTGAAAGGATTCCTCTTGAATAGATCATAGTCTCAAGCATGTAGACCAGATGCATCAAACCTGTTGCCTTTCAAATGTTTTGGACTTCAATTCCTATTTGCCCCAGCCAGAACTGGGAATTGTAGTCTGAAACATCAAGAAGACAGTGAGTTACCTTCCCTTAATTTTGATTGCTAACTTGATCCCTGGACACTTATTTCTTCTGCAAGTAAGTAAAAAAAAAAACCACATGAAACTGGGGGTGCCAAATGCCTAAGAATGGAATTGATGGGGAAAAAATATAGCTGTGATTTGATGGTAAGGATTTCCTAATCCAAAATGAGAGATAAGATTATATTGTCCCTTTTGAGTAGATCATGAAATAGGCAGTTAATAGTCTTTTCCTCAATATGTTTATTTACAGAAATCCACAACAAGATGAATGGACGTTTTAGAGCAAATATTTGGTTTTAAAGATTAATTATAGAAGAAACTATTGTTTGGGGAGAAGCTTTGTTCAAACTGATTCACAGAACCAGCATTTCCTGTTTGGCTATTTATTTATTTTTGGTACTTTCCAGCACTCCATTTTCATTTAATATGGATCATTCCATCATTCTTATTTCCTGCAAGAATTTTTTATAATATAGAGGAAATTATTGCAAACAAACCTTCAACCTATGTCCAGGACAACCATTTCCCAAAAGGTTATTCAAGACTTGATCATTCCCACCAGGCTGGAAAAATGGTTGACTGTGAACTTGAGCAATTATATGACTTACTTCATAATAAATCAAAGTATTCACATTATTGCAGGAGGAGCTTTTGACTGAATTGTGAAATAATGAGTAATTCAATAATAAGTTTCACATGAGCGATTGAACAGATATGCAAATGGAAACAAGAGTTTCTTCAGACAGAAAGTGGTTTCATTTTTTTATTCCAAATTTAGGCTATACGCTTTTTGTCAATTTTGGAATTTTTCTTTTATATTTTGTGTATTGTAGAGAGTAAACTCTAGAGAAGTAATACTCTAGAGAAGGGGGAATTAAAGTTCTTATATATTGTGGGGTTTTGTAGCTGTTCTAATCTAGAAAAAAAAACTTTATAAGACTGAATAATCACAGGATAGATTGATTTGAGCAATTAAGTTTACTCCAAGCATAAATATTGTAGCTAATAAAACACAAAATATTTACAATCTGTCTGGAATTAAATACAGAAGTGATAGGCTTCATATATGGGGTTCTTGTCCAAAAATTATTCTTGTCATTTAAGTATCACAGAAATGTTTAATTAAGGATAGCGTGTATCTTTTTCTACTTGTGTAAATGCCATTTTTAATAACTGTGATGGGTCTCTGCCACAGACATCAAGGACTTGAAGACAGAGAGAAAGAAAATTTCCTGGACCAGCTCGCAAGGTATTTTCAGCTAAGATACATTGTATAATACAGGGGAGGCAACAAAAATAGATCATAAGCTCACTTGACTGGCTCATTTTTTTAATAGCCTGCCTTAATTGCCAATACAGTGGCACATTCCTAAAAACATTGGCCTTATTTCAGAGATGTTTGCAGCACACTGGTGCACATGAGCACCTGCCTTTGCCAGCCCGGATGCTGGCTGTTGCATTATGTAGTGGGGGGGAAAAAGAGGGCATCTGGACAGAAATTATCTCAGTGATGGATTGCACTGCCTAAGTTGGTGACACCGATGATGACAATGTATTTGGTTTATTCATTTATTATAAGCATTTTTATCCCTTTTCAAACATGTGAATCTAAATAGTTTAAAGAATATGCAGTCACACAGACACATGCACACACAGATATACATCTATAGATCAAATAAATTCCAATGAATGACTCATACTTCAGGCGAAACATATGATTGTTACAGCGGAAGTTACTTTATACAATCTAGCACAGTGTAATCTATCCTGACCAGCAGTGGTTCCTCAGGGCAGCATCCTTCAACAAGTTGTCCTCCAGTTGAGTTGGAGTAATTCCCAATTTCAAACAGGTATTAGCAAGTAGATGTTAGGAACTGAATTCCATACCTCAGAAGTCCTGTGCAGTGGAAAACAGTTTTATGTTCTATGTTTTGCACTTAGTTAGTTAGTTAGTTAGTTAGACAGTTAGATAGTTAGATAGTTAGAAAGTTAGATAGTTAGATAGTTAGATAGTTAGATAGTTAGTTAATGAAGTTAGCCCTCAACAGCCACTGAGAATTTTGTATGAGCTAAATAAGATTTTCTCCAGCAAAGTAATAGGAAAATGCAAAAACTGGCATCTAGACGAAGCCTTTCTCTCTCACTCAATTCTTTGCTTGGCACATTTATTCTTGTGACTCAAGAAAATGTAACAAAAGACATTCATTGGATGAAATTCCACCCCGGTACTCTATTGAAGTCCAATGTGAGGGTTTGATGGCATTAAAATTGTGGAGAAGGAAGAAAAACAAAAAGCAGAGGATGGGAAGGGAGTCATTTCCAATGAGATAATGGTTCCTCCCAGCCCATCCACAACCCCAAAGCCCTGCAGATCTTCAGTGTTGTAACTTGTAGAACAGAAGTTTTGCCGCTGGTATTTGAGGCATATGTCAGCTGGATGTCAATCACTTCCAATATCAAGGAGAGTGTACAATTAGGGCTTTGACCTGAAAGGGATAGCTAAGCCTCATTTGGAAGTACTCTGCATGTGGACTCTCTTCCATTCAAGCATATACTCCACCCTTGAGGTAACTCCCTTCCTAGCCCATATACCAACATACTGAATATTATACTGTGGACACAAGCAAGTTAAATTGGCTTCAATAACCATCTGCACATTTGTTTTGCAAATACGTGCTTTCAAATGATCACAGCATATGGGCTATGTGGCACATGATGGAGAGGCAAAAAAAGCCTCTGCTTCTCATTCATGTGTACATACTGCAAGGGACAATTGCTACATCCCCAGGATATAACTGCACAAGCATTTCTTTACATTTGAAATGGTTTTGTTTGGTGAACATGTAATGTGTGAAGGAATGCTTTGTCAACCTTTCACACAGCTTTATACAGGTTTACATCAAAAATTCCCAACAAAATATACATGGAAAAGAAACTAATTATTCTGTACATCAAGAATGTCAAATTCAATTTCATTGAGGGCCGCATCAGGGTTGTGTTTCACCCTGGGGGGTGGGCAGGGGGGCATGGCCAAACTGGGCATGGCCAACTCAACATCACTCATGTCGGGGGCACCTGTGGTGGCCTGAGCACTCTGCCAGTGAAAACAGGCTCCTGAACTCTGTTTTCAGCTGCAATGGTCTCCTGCAGCTGTCTGCCAGTGAAAACGGAACTTGGGGGGGTGCATGTGGCCCTCACAAGCTCCATTTTTGGCTGTGATGGCCTCCTGCAACCCTCTGCCAGCAAAAACAGAGCTCAGGAGGGCTGTATGTGATCCTTCCGAGCTCCGTTTTCACTGGCAGAGGCACTACAAGCCGGTCCTTCGCTGTTTCCAGGGCAGCCCAGCAGGTCAGATCTGGCCACGAGGCCTTGAGTTTGACACCTCTGCTCTATATTAATTAAATGCATAAATACTCATCTTCTGTGTCTCCCCCTCCCACCACCTGCCATTTATATAAAAAAGAATACGTGTGTGTGTGTGTGTGTGTGTGTGTGTGTGTGTGTGTGTGTCACTATCAGGTAAAAGGTAAAAAGAAAGGGGTCTTAATACACTGTTTGAGTGAGACTTGGCATTATAATCCTTCTTTTTTTAAAAAAAAAAACCATACAGGTTAGGCAGGAATTATTTTATTAATAAGGTAAAATTAAAGTTAAAGGAGTCTCTGCGGATTTTATTCCGCTAGTCCTTGCCAACTATAAGGGGCGGCGGTCATCTTCATTTCAAGTTGCTAAAGCGAGATGGTTGTTAAATGAATTTTGTCTCATTTCTTGCCACCATTGTTAAGTGAGTCCCCGCAGTTGTTAAGTTAGTGACACGGTTGCAAAGTGAATCTGGCTTCCCCATTGGTTTTGCTTGTCAGAAAGTCACAAAAGGCGATCACATGACTTTGGGACACTGCAACCATCATAAATATGAGTCCATTGCCAAGCATCTGGATTTTGACCATGTGACCATGGGGATGTTGCAAAGATCGTAAGTGTGAAAAATGGTCAGAAGTAGCCTTTTCCAGTGCCGTTGTACTGAAAATGATCTGTTGTAAGTCGAGGACTACCTGTATAGCTTTCTCACATGCTGTAAGATGTTCTAACCTGAAGCCTCATTAATCTTCATCAGGGGGGAAAAACACAGTGGTTCAATTTGTCAAAACATGTCTTATTCTGGACAACTGTACACCAAGGCCATAAATTAGCCTGAGTCAGAGTCTGCAAACAAATCCGGAAGGGTACATGCATTTGAGTTATAAACAATATCTGGTGACACACATGATTTTTTAGCAAGTTACTCATTCATTGCTTGCACGATAAGTTGGTCAAGTTAGTTATTAGAGAATACCTGTATAAAGTGAGCCTACTAATGAATAATGTGCTTGAGTTTTCTTCATCAGAGACCTTCAGTTGAGCTCTTCTTCTGTAACGCATCTTCCTTTTGCATGCCTGGAGAAAGTTTTGCCAGGCACCTCGAGATATTTTTGGGTAGCCGAACAAACTTAACAAAGCAAATGGAGTGTGATTTGTCAGAGAGTCGTGTGTCATTTCACTGCGAAGTACACAATCCCTTGATTATGAGTCTGTTCGGAAAAACTAAAAAAATAATAAAATAAGCCAATAAAAGGAGCTTTTGGAAGGAGCAAAACCCATTTCAGGAACCTTGTTGAGAGCTGCAGGGGGGCAGAATTGCTCTCACGGTGGTAAATGGTACCCATTCTCTTTTCCATAGAGAATAGAAAGTACTTTTTATAGGGGTTGCAGAGAAAGAATACCCGGAAGGATTGTTTGGGGGCAATGCATAAAAGATGAAATGGTGAAATATGATGCCATCCCTCATCTTCTCTGACAGAACTACAATCCATTCCACCCCCCCAGAAAGACACCCATCCTAACATCTGATATCTCTTTTTCTCTGATTTTTTGGTCTTCCCCTTTGACACGGTAAACCTAAACCTGTTCCTAGTTCTTTAGTGATTGTTCAGAAACACCAGCCATTGGGGTAATGTGTGGTCCAACAAATGTATCTTATTTCTTTCTCCTACTTCATCCTCATGCTACATTGCAAAGACATATTCAAACCAACCACATAGGGATCAGTTGGAGAAAAGATGTTGGGAAAGAAAAGTGGGACTGAGGTAAGAGTCTAAACAAATAACTCTTCTTTTTTTTTTTTTAGTAATGGACTTGCCCGGCGTCATGCTGAATACGAGAGACATGCTGATGGCTCCTATACCAGTGACATCAGCTCTTACTTGGAAGGTCAAGCAGCTAAGGAGTTCATTGCTTGGTTAGTGAATGGGCGAGGAAGAAGAGAGTAAGGAACCATCTGTTTGCTACTATTCTTTTAAAAAAGGTCTTAGCTTTGGGGAGTTTTTGCCAATCAAAACTCAGTGGAGCTGCAATGTATTTTCCTTCCTTTGCTTGCTGTATTTCATACTTCACTTTTGAAATTAAAGATGTTCTGCAGGCGTGAAATGATCTAAATGCCCATTAAAATGTAGGTTTTAGTTTTACTGTGGTGTTACATACATGAATCGGTCAAAATTTCCCATAAGGCCAAGTCATATGGAAGACCAATGGAATTCTCTCTCTCTCTCTCTCTCTCTCTCTCTCTCTCTCTCGTCTAATTTTTTCCTTATTCTTATAATTATCAGATCTGTTATCCCAAATCTCTCACAAGGTGTTTGATTACTTTCCAATATCCTGCTTTTTTTCCTTAATGTGTTTGTTTGTTTCCCAAAGTTTGTGCATATTGCTCCTCCCTGAACTTCTTCTTTCTCTCAAGTATCCTCAAGAAGTTGCTGTGAAGCTTATTATCACACTGTCAGTCTCTTTCCACTCCTTTTAATGTTTTCTTTTTACCTTCCCACTCTCATTCTGCAATATATTGAACATTTACCCCTACCCAGCCTCAAAGCATCCCATAACTTTAGACTGCCAACACCTCTGTCAGTAACCTGTACTCCATCACTAACCACCTACATCGTGTTCTCACCATCTTCACGAAAACAACCTCCCCTTCTTTTTTGCTCCTTGGATCATTATACCTACTGATGACTCAAATCGATCTTTCTTGGCAACTGAACATTTGGAACAACATTTTTCTGGCTTCAATCCCTCCACCCCACCAATCCCACTCACCACAGTCCCCAACACACACACACACACACACACACACACAGAAAGATTCCACCTTGCTTGAAGAGCCTGACCATTGAACATCAATTCATCTTTGTACAGCTTTACAACTTTAGATTGTGAGCTCTCTGAAGCAAGACTTCACATACCTTCTCCCTTGACCTCACTTCTCCATGTCTACAATTATAAAAGTACCATGCATGTCACTCTATAAAATTTTATGATTATCTCCGTCATCAGCATAATAAAATAAGTTCTGAGAGTCACCTGTGTCTCTTGAAATTATGGAGCAAAGCTGCGAAAAGTTATTTCTGGAACACCTGGTTAGGATAACCCAGTGGTCATCCTTTGGGAACATTTCTGACAATAAAATTGGAGGAGGAGAAGGAGCGGGAGGAAGAGGAGGAGGAGGAGGAGGAGGAGGAGGAGGAGGAGGAGGAGGAGGAGGAGGAGGAGGAGGAGGAGGAGTGAGGCAGGCTCCAAATTCATCTATTTATTTTTTGATTAAAAGTGAAGAAGCAGTTTTGTAAGCATCAGCTGTTTTTTTTTTTCATTGCTGTTTTTTTGTTACTTGAAATCTGTCCCCTTGATCTACGGTAATAAAGAGCAGCTATCTAGAACTGACAGGCAAGTACAGAACATAGCAATAGCACTTAGATTTATATACCGCTACACAGTGCTTTACAGCCCTCTCTAAGCAATTTGCAGAATCAGCACCTTGCCTTCAACCATCTGGGTCCTCATTTTACCTACCTTGGAAGGATGGAAGGCCATGTCAACCTTGGGCTGGTCAGGATCGAATTGCTGGCAGTGAGCCTGCAATATTGCATTCTAACCACTATGCCACCAAGCCAACAACATCCTTCTTTGTACTTCTTTGTTGTTTTTATTTCCTTAAGGACACGTCACTGAGAAAATAATTGTTTCACATAAATGATTTCTAATGGACCTCTTTTGTTTAATGAACTAAGGAGGAACTAAGAGAATGCTGGGAATACAAAGCTGTCCTCACTCTGAGTCCTAGGGGCAAAGGATTAGATTGCTGCCATGTATATTATTAGCATTATTATTCTTACTGGTGTTGGTTTCTTTCACACTGTTTGTATGTATCCCATATTTTTAAATCACATCGTTTTGAGATAGATTGGCAAATCTTTGAAATTAATCTTGTTCCTTTGTGTTGGTAAAATCCAAAATCCAAATCTGATGAGAACAATCACATGTAGCTGTGTATTCCTGTTAGAAGAAACATTGTCTGTTAAAAGAAACATTCAGGTTCATAAGAGCAAATCAGGACTTTCTCCTTATATTTATCTTGCAGATCTACAGAAGTATTTAGAAAACAATAGAGCAGCATATTACAAATTCTCAGCAAAACTATTAGCACTATCCGATGATGCTAATAGCAAGATGTATTTATATATTTCTGCCTTTCCCAGCTATTGTTTTTAATCTGAAGTTGGAAAAGATGTTGATGAGTGGCTCAAATAGAAGAACATTTAATTGGAAAATAATTACTGTTTGCAAGAATAATGCTAAAATTGTCAGACTCATAAAATATCTTTTGAGTTACTGACTCATAAGCAAGAACTTTTGTCACAAAATATTAATTCTGGTGCAATTCCCATTATCACATTGGACTGAGAAATGTCATTGGTCAATAATAATTAAAAAGTTCAGGCTTTCTTATCGCACAGAGGTTCTTTCCCGATAAAATAAATAACCTTATCCTCTAAGAAGACAGATTTCAGAGAATGAAGCAACATTTTTTAAAGTATTCTGCAACAAAGTTTCCTAGTTATTAATTGATTGGCACAGAATGTCCTCTCTCCTTGATATGCACTGAATAAAGATTACAATCTATAAAGTATTTATTGCAAGTTAAAAGAAGAGTCATGGGTTGAAATGTTCCCCAGGTCAGCCAACAGGAATTAACTGTTGGAAAAAGAACATAGGATTCATAGGAATTAATAGTGTCACTGCTTTTCGTTCTAGTTAAGAATGGAAATACTAATCTCCAGAGGGAAGTTGATAACTTTAGTAGTAGACAAGTGTGTGTGTGTGTGTGTGTGTCTTGATATAAATTAACAATTCTTCTCAATCTGGGTTAGTTACAGCAAAAAAAAAATCATTTGGATGAAATAACTGGACATGATCTGTAATTCATGCTGTAAAATCATATAGCACTTAGACTTATATACTGCTTCATAGTGCTTTACAATCTTCTCTTAAGTGGTTTGCAATGACAGCATATTGCCCCCAACAATCTGGGTCCTCATTTTCGTGACCTTGGAAGGATGGAAGGCTGAGTCAATCTTGAGCCAGTGAGAACTGAACTGCTGGCAGTCGGCAGAATTAGCCTGCAATACTGCATACTAACCACTGCACCACTATAGGCTTAAAGTCCTTGAAGTGCATACAACATTTATCTTTATTAATTATACTTTCGAAAAGAAGCCAATTTTGATACATGAAATAGTAATCTAGGGATTATTTTACTGAAGGTTGGTTGTTAAGAAGTACAAAAGTCAGTCATATATACTTCTGTTGAGGGCCTTTGACATCTATTTTTTAATCAAGTGTAAAGATATTATTTGTCCATTTTTCCCTTTTAAGTTTCTCAGAAGGAGCCCATACAGGTGAAGATCTTGGCCGAAGACATGCAGATGGCACTTTCACCAGTGATTATAACAAACTCCTGGATGACATGGCTACCCAGGAATTCTTGAAGTGGCTGATTAATCAAAAAGTTACCCAGAGGTGCCTGAATTTTGACTAATTTTGGTTACTATGTTCTTAGGTTGGCTCCTGGGGAGAGAAAATTTTCATTTGTTTCCACTTTGCTGATAGTACGGTATTACAACACTTTCTTAGTACAATTGACTACTATAATATATTTAGTAATTCCTTTATATTACACAAAGTCATGGTTATGAGATGGGTGTCAGTATAAACCATTTAAATAAATAAACAAAATAGTAATCACTCCCATGTACATTGCTTTAAAAGAAACAGTGGCGGCCACTGGGGAAATAAATAATAATAATCCTCAATATAGAGGCCACAACGGCATAATTGATTTTTTTTTTAACTTGTCCCCACCCCGATAGGCCTGAATTGATGGCTCTTATTCTTTAGAGATGCTATTTTAAGAAGAGCACAGCTATTCTCCAGAAGCTTGTCTGGATTCCATGTGTTTTTTTCTACCAGTAGTTTCAAGCTACTGTCTGGTTTCTGTAAAACCACCCTTTTTTTAAAAAAAGTGTACAGTACATTAAAAAACAGTTTTCTTGTTTTTGCATGAAAAGGCTATGGTAGGAGTTTCTGGCAGGAAAAAAAAATGAAGAAGCTATTAGGAATCCTTGATTCTCGGGTTCTTTTTCTCTATTAAGGTGAAGGGGACCTATATCTCCCACTACCCATATTATTTTCACAATAGTCCTGCATATAGAAAATGTATATGTGGTCTGAAATCACACCATTATCTTCTCATTAAATGGAAATTTGGCCTGAATGGATATTTAATCTCGGGTTTCTATAAAAAATGATAATACCATCTTAACATTAGGTAGGAAAAAAATATTCTCTTTTATTCAGCCAAGAGAAATATTTCCTTGTGATTCATCAGTCAGGAAGGATATATCACCAACAAGGGACCAAGAGCACATCTACCAATCTACATGGCCATAACATGCATCTCTTAGCCTCATATATAGAGCACGGACTGGGCACTACACAAGTGCATCCACGGCTATTTTCAAACCATAGTTAATTTTTATTATTGTTCTCTTGCAGAACAGTGACACACTGCCAGAGGCTTTTTAGTATAGGTGTGCTATACACCAATGATGGCTAACCTTTTCAGCACTGAGTGCCCAATGCACAAGCCCCCAAAATGCAATGTGCCCCCCTTGCACATGCACCCTGCCCTCTGTGCATGTGCCCCATTCCCCCCTCCCCACATGTATGCACGTCCCATGGCAGAGACTCGAAGACCAGCTGGCTGGCGGGAGGCATGTGCACATGTGTGGCACAGCTGAGCTGAGGTGACGGCTTGCATGCCCACAGAGGGCTCTGCATGCCACCTCTGTTCGCCATCACAACTACATACCAACACTAATAATTTGAAAAGCTGCAGAAAATACGTTTACGTTTGCAGAAAATAGTAATACTAGCTGTTAGTAAACATATTTTCTGCAGCTTTTCAAATTCTCAAATTTTAAAGGCATCACCCTGGTAACATAGCATTCTTTAATTTTTCACTTGGTATTTCCAACTGTTAGATAGATTACAGTGAAGTGGCAATTTCGCAGAAAGGAAGGACCATGTCCCAAGGAAGGGGGTGAGACAAGAGACAGAAAAGCTCAGAGCTACACAAGAGACAGAAGAAGAGAGTGAAAATAGCCACTCCCTAGACTCTCCCAGGGTATATCCATTAGAGTGAGAGTTGTAAAGGTTTACTCTGGCAAGATTCTGTCTATTTGATGTGAGCAAATGAAGAACAGACTTTTGTTCTATCTCATTTCTTCCTGATAAAGTAAATTTGCTCAATTTTTATTATTTGCTATTATTACAAGCAATAATATTGATTATGGATAAAATTAATACAAGGTTAAAACCTAACACCTGCAAGTAGGACTTAACTTTGGCTACATTGTATGCATTATTTTTAGAATTCAATTTGGACAATTGTAGATATGCAAAACTGAAGAAACCATTACAGTCTTATAAAAGGCATTATCAGCTACTATGTTTTAATTGAAAAACTGTTTGTATCCCTTCATGGGAATTGTATAAATGTTCTTAACACTGTGCTTGTCCTTAACTTTTTATTTTGTTTTGATTCCAGGGACCTTCAGGGAGAGTACCAGTAAGATGCAGTAAAAACATGGCATCAAGGTCTTCTCTCAGCCACTGGATTTTATTTTTGAATTTTAATATTTTTTCTCTGTATTCTAAAACCACAGATCTTGACATACAATGAAATGAATTTCACTATTTTATCCTACTATGGAAGGATTTTAAAATGGGTGTCTCGTCAGCTGGAAACAACTAAAATCTCAATATTACTGGTCAAAAAAATGTTCAGTTTTCAAATATTTCTGAAAGAACTTTAAGGAAGTTCTCAAAAGGAACCCAAGCAAATGTGCTGACAAGACCATTTTTGTTCCTAAAAAGATAATATGCATATGAAAATGATCCATCCAACCAATATGAACCAATATCAACAGCAAGGCTGCCAGTTAAAATTGTGGGGAAATGTCCTTCTTGAAACCTTTGTTATAAAAAGGCTCCATTTTCCAGACCATCAGTGAATAGTTTTGAATAAAAGAATGAATAAATAAAACAAATTATACTGCTGTTTGGGCGTCCAACTTTTTTTTTTTTAAGTTAAACTTTTGCTGTCTCTTTTAAAAGTCCTATAAGAACATTGCATGAATAATAAAAACCCTTATCAAAATCTATTCCGTTCACTATTCTTGTTTTCAAGAATGATGAATTGACCCTTCTTTTGAGAACAACTCATTATTACATTACAACTGTAATACTGTACAACTCACTATTAATACAGTCTTTCCATGCTACTACCCTATGGAAAAGTCCCAATAATTTCCAACCAAGTACAGACTGGGTATTATAGGAGTTGAAAACCAACAACCTAAAAAAAGAGAAATCTACTCTTGAATTTGGCTGACATTTTAGAAGATAGATATTTTCAAACATGCATGCATGCACAAACACACATTTAATCTGATTGTGTTTACTTTACACTATAATGAACTTTAAAAGCCTTCCTTGTTGAAAATACACTAATAGCTTTCTTCCATTTTATAGTCATAGTGTGAGAGGATGCTACAATTAGTAAAAAGGCCCCCTTTTAATGATATGGTTTCATACACTTAAGAGCAAGAATTAGTACCTAGCCATCTTATTTTTCATATCCTTATCTTTATTTTTATGCCATAGAAAGTATTTTTGAAAGCAAGTTAGATTTTTAAACAATGTCTGCAAACAAACCTTACTTAAACTTAAACGTGTTTTTTAATGAAAAGTTTTTATACTAAAATGATATAGTAATCACCCATAAAGACGGCAGTAAGCAGCACATTTTAGCTGAGAAAAAAGAAGAGGAGAGGAAGAGTTTTATTTCTGATGCTGGATAGAAACATTCTTTCTACAACATTTCATTAAGTTAAACTTTTCAGGATGGTGGGTAATAAAGAAGCATTTTCACAGGCAAAGCTAGGCAAAGTTAAGTACAACAGGAAACAGCCAGATGTATGTGGCTCTCTGCATTTAAAATCATGAAGTTTTAAAAACATTAAACTCTGCCAGACTAGTGATCTGAATGTTTTTACAGCAGTTCAGTCCTTCCACAAGATAAATTTATTGAACAGCCTTCTCTAAGCCAAGCTGTTCTGGAAACAACAGTGTTACAATTATAGTTCCCTGGTACAAACTCAACATTCTTAGCCCGACATCTGGAAAAAATTGTTAGGGGTGAGTGGGAAAGAAAACTGTCTGCATCATACTTCCCTTTGCAAACTATGTGAAATTCAAAAATAAATGCACTTTTTTAGAACTTGTGCCCAATAGAGTCATCATCCTGAGGAGAAATAAAACCTCAAGAGAGGAAAAAAAACCAGGATTATGCAATTCTGTCAATTTTCACCCAAACAATAAAAGGTTAGAAAACTGACACCAAAAACTAAGAATGAAAGAAAAGTTGTGCTGCATTTGTTTAAGAAATTGTTTGGTTCAGAAAGGCACAAACTGTCTTGTGCTGCCACTCCTCAGGAGCTGGTATTTAAGATATGCCAACAGGAACACCACAAGACTGAAACAAGAGTCCCAATGTGTACAAAATGCTTAAGAATATCTACTACCTGCTTTATTGTGCAAAGCTACACACAGCCAGGACAGCCTGCACAGGTTTCCCCCAGTGGGATGTAGCTACTATCAACCCTGAAGATGATCTGGCCAGAGCCATATTGGAGCTTCAGTACTGCCACACTAGAACTGAGGGATAGGGAGTGGGGATTAGAGATAGCTGGGGTTGTGTAGTCAAAATAAAATACTTTATCTTGGGAACCAAGAATGTTCTCACCTGGCCAGAGGAAGGCTGCATTGATTGGGCCATGTGACTGTTTGGGATTGAAGGAAATACTTTTAATTAGATGAAGACCAAGGGGCCCCTCAGAGTTGGTTTTCATCAGATATGCCAATATGATATTTCCAATAAAACTATTCTTTTTCACCTGCCTCAGAGTTCTTGCTTTCAATGGATCTATTACTTGGAACCCTGAGAGCTACTTCTGGAGGTTAGCAGTTGATGTGAAGCTGTACCTCCAGCTGACAAACTTCAGGGGCAACATGCCACAGGATATGTTTTTGTGGCTGTAATATGGAGGAACCTTCATGCATATCTACTGTTGGTTGCCATTCCTGCAAAGCACCATGTGCAGTGGTGTTTATTGTGTCCCAAACAATAATCTCTGTTCTCAAATATAACAGCAACAGAATTGGAAGGGACCTTGGAGGTCATCTAGTCTTGCTCTCACAAAAGACCTATACTATTTCTGACAGAAGGCTGTCCGGTCTCTTCTTAAAAGCCTCCTGCAATTTTCAAAGGCAATTTGTTCCACTGGTTAATTGTTCTGACTGTCAGGAAATTTCTCCTTAGTTCTAGACTGCTTCTCTCCTTGGTTAGTTTCCATCCATTGTTTCTTGTCCTGCCTACAGGTGCATTGGTAAATAAGCTGGCCCCCTCTTCCTTGTGGCAGCCCTTCAGGTATTGGAAGCCTGCTATCATGTCAACCCTGATCCTTCTCTTCACTAGACTAGTATACCCAGTTCCTGCAATTGTTCTTCCTATGTTTTAGCTTCCAAGGCCCCTAATAATCTTGTTAACTCTTCTCTGAACTCTTTCCAAAGTTCTCAATATCTTTTTTGTATTGCCATGGTCTTACCAATGGTTTCAGATTGTTCGTCAACTCCTGAACATTTCTTACATAAAATAATTTAATAAATACCTATAGTATTACAAACAATTAGGGCAGCAGCAACAATAATGGATGATCCCATCAACTCTTGGTTAGTCAATATTAACCACTTCTAGAGTCTTGAGAAAACTTTCCTCAAAGGTGTTTCCTCAAAGGTATAGCCAAACCTCTAAGGGCTATAGAGGCCAAGTATTCTTAACTACAAATAATTCTATACATGAAGTTTTGTCTTTTTGCATCTTATTCCATCTTTTCCATTAATTGAAAATATTCAGTGCTTTATGTTGGCTATTTAACTGTCATAGCACTGGCATTCTTTTTACCCATAACAAGAAAAAGCTAAGAGATTGTTTTAAATCATGGACTGGAAATTTTTGCCTTTGTGTCCAAACTCTGGACACAAAGTTGCTGGAGATGGAACTTTCTACTGGGCTTAATTATGCAAATTTATTACCTTTTTCAATCAATTTTCTGTCTAGGATAGGGGACAAAATCAGCACTGGTCATGAATGATCTCTGGCAGGAGTGAGATGGAGGTGGTACACCCATCCTTGTTCTTATTGAGCTCATTGCAATTGCTATCCTTTTGTGCCGCGTTAGGGAGTTGGAGGTAACTACCACCTTTTAATTCTCAGCTTTAACTCTCTTCACCTTTTATATAATTTTATATCTGCAGTTTTCTTATGTTTTATGTTTTACTTGTACATCACCCAGAGTCTCTCTGGGAGAGAGACGGGCATCTACTGAATTTGATAAATAAAGAAATAAAACATACATGTATACGACCACTGAAAATAATAAAATAATAAACATACCAATTATCCTAAAATGGCCAGCAGAACCATTAGGCAAAAGCATTTCATAAACAATGAAATAAATAATAAAACTCCAAATGCTTAAGAGTCAAACCAAGAACTACTCTGGAGAAAGCATGCTGTATCCTTCTAATAAAGGGGTGTCAAACTTGCAGCCTGCAGGCCAGATGTGTCACTCACTGGCCACGACCACTCCTGGTTTAGCGAAGGGGGGGAAAGTTGTGATACATCATGTGACAACAATGTGACAACGCGAGTTTGACACCCCTGCTAATGCAAACCATCCGTTACTTAAATGCTATTCAACAGCAAGGACAAAATAACTTGATGAGGAGGTATTTTACTGAAAAAACAGCTAGGGAAAGAGTTGTTATTACCAGTGGTGGTGACAATACATTTTATTACTTTTCAGCATAATTTCAAAGCTGTTAAAACAGAACAGAACAAACTATGAAAAAAAAACCTGAAAAAGCAAAAAGCAAAGAATAGCAGGGGATAAAAAGCAAAATATAACAAAAGGTTGAAGAAGGGAGAATTTTGCAGCTGGAGAAGGTTAGAAAGCTCCTCTTGTCCTATCTTCAGATTCAATCTCTGTGGCTGCCTTTTGTTTTATTTCTGCTTTTGTTGTTTTATTTTCTTTTTAAAGAACATAACACACACTTTAGACCTTAGTGTTACCCACTGAGGCATTTATCGTGCCCTTCGATAATAAGGGGAAGGAACACTGAAGTTCTTAGAAGGAGCAGTCTTTTTTTAATGATTTCCTTAAATCCACCTGTCAATCAAATTAGCAGCTTCTTCTTTTTTCATTTTTTTTAAAAAATAATTATTTAACATTTATGCAATTAAAAACAAACAATTACACACACACACATATATATACATATATACATTTTACAGCACTTATTGAGCAATGGTTACATTTGTTTTTTCTTATCATTGACGTGTTTTACCTTATTACGATAATTCCTTTGTCCTTTTAATGTTTTTAATTCTCTATACACTTTATAGTTAGTCTCACATCTCCCTTATTTTCACTACCTTGTCCAATTATCAGATATTACCTTTTCTTTTAACCAATCATACCAGATGTTCCATACTTTGTAATAATCGCTGTCTTGATTATTTTTTAATAATTTGGTCAGACTATCCATCTCAGCACACTCATATATATATTTTTAATTACAACATCTTCTGAGGGGATGATGGGTGATTTCCAGTTTTGGGCAAAGCTTATTCTGGCTACGGTTATAATATGAATAACTAAGTATTGATGTTTCTTTTCCATTTTTGGATCTATCATGCCTAATAAAAAAAATTTCGGTTCAAATTTTAAATTTTGTTTTGTTATGTCTAATATCCAATGTCTAATGGTTCGCCCTAATTTCTGTGCATATGGGAAAGTCCACCACATGTGGAAATATGTTCCTTTTTAAATGTTTTCCTTAAATCTGCCTGTCAATCAAATCAGCAGCTTCTTGTTCTATGTGGGGTTCCTTTTATAAGATATTATTTCCCTCACATGCTCCACTTCTTTGACGTTAACTTATTTCCAGGGAGAAAAACTGCCAATTGCTAAGGAAACCCTGTTTTACAAACAGTTTTAAAAACATCTCTCTTAAATCATTGGAAACTTCAATTTTCATTAAGAACCCTTCTACTTATGGTGCAGATGTCACCCAATGGTCAGGACATCAACTGAAAGCAAACAAAAAGTTCAAATCTAACTAAAGATGTTTAAAGTGACAATTCTGATCCAAGCCAGCAAAATTAAACAGGGGTTAAAAATATAGATTGGATAATTTAATATTTACTGTTAACTAATTGCATCTATTATGTAACATTGTATTTGACACAATAAATTATTGATTATTGTATCAATAATTTATTGTATCAAAAACAATTTTCTATGCAGCTTTTTAACAAGAATCTAATTTCTCTTTATATTAGATTAGCACTATCATCACCATCTCTTTTTAGCCATTGTCTATCCACTGCAGGATGAAGGCTTCTTCCACATGTTTCCAACCCATACGGCCCTGAGCTTTTTTTATAGCTGCTAAAGAATGGCATTTATACACATGGGGTTCATATACTTATATGACAACAATTAAAAGAAATCTATAACAAACGTTTAACTTAGATGATAGAAAATAAAGATAAGATACCTGTTGGTTAGTTATTAAAGATAAAGTCAGATAGACATTAATGGATGTTATTTTGACACATATTTTTTGCTTTGAAAACAAATCATTTGGAAAGGAGGGAAGATACCACAACATAGCTTTTACTACATTTTAACTAACCGGCATTTGATTGATTGTATTACTCAGTGTCCTATCAGATAGATAAGATTCAGGAATAGATATCACGCAGGCCTAAAGTTCCTTTTATTAGGGTAGCTATTGTAACACCATCCTTCCCTTCCTCTTTATTTTATCTTCATGTGAAGCAGGGTGCAGCTTTCAGAAGTCTTTTCTGAAACCATTTTTTTGCCCTGGGCTCAGGGAAAACAATCCAGTGGTGGTATTCTACTAGTTCGGCCCAGTTTGGCTGAGCCGAGAGCAGTGATGAGCAGCGGAGACTGAACCGATTCTCTCTACTGCTCTGTTGTTGGGCCCGCCCACTCACCTGGGCTCTCATATTCACCTTTATCTTCTCCTTTTGAAGCACAGCTGTTTTGCACAGCACAGCTGTTTTGCACAGCACAGCAGAGTGCTGCGTGGCAGCTGCTGAAGCGACTGGGAGAGTGCAGGCTTGCAGGAGGTGAGTTGTAAGACCTCTGTGCCTGCGCAAATGCCTCTGCGCAAAGTGCACATTTGGCGCACGCATGCACGCAAAGTGTGTGCACACGTGCAAAGCGCACCCACCAAGCCACGCCCACTGAACTGGTGGTAAAACGTTTTGAATCCCACCACTGAAACAATCTCATTTATTGGATTGTGGCTTTGGCAGATGATCTTCCCTCTGTCCTTCAAAACCATCCTCTTTTTTCATTACAATTAGCCAGCGCCTGTTTCATTAAAACATAAGGCTCTAATATAATTCAGTATATAGCAATTACCTGCATCAGTTATTATTTTCCAAAAGCATAAAGTAGTAATTGATTAAAAAAGAGGAAGAAAGAACTACCACATGGCCTCCACAATGGGGGAAAAAAAACCCTGTTCATGTATTCAGAAATGATAGATGGGACATGAGGTGACGGAAAACAAACCATCATGATCTGCAGAGAGAAAGGAAGTGACAAAACATGCAAAACTTTGGATGTTTGCATGTGATGTCGTAGGGCAACTACAAAAATGGTGGGGATGTTTGCTTAATGTACTTACATACGGTCCAGTCTTCATGATCTGTCAGAGCAGTGGTGGGATTCAATTTTATTTTACTACCGGTTCTTTGGGCGTGGCTTGATGGGCATGGCAGGAGGAGGATACTGTGAAATCTCCAGCCAGAGGTGATATTTGCTGGTTCTCCGAACTACTCCAAATTTCTGCTACCGGTTCTCGAAACTACTCAAAATTTCCGCTACTGGTTCTCCAGAACTGGTCAGGACCTGCTGAATACCACCTCTGTATCAGAGAGAGGAATACTTCATGTTTTTAGCTTGACACCTGCATTCCATTCTGACTGGAAAAAAAAGAGGCAATAAATTGTAAATATTATGCTTCTTCAGCATCCTTTAAAAATAACTTTTTTGGCCATCTTCTTACTTCTACTAATATGTAAATGCAGATCTTTTGTTTGGACAGACTGCTCACCACAACCTGTTATATTTAACATAATCAGATTGGGAAATAAGCCATTTGGTTGTGTTAAGGTATAAAAACCCGATTTGTAGGGGAAATTCTTTGCCAGTAAGGGTGATGTGCTACTGTGAAGAGAAGGATCCAAATTTCACCAAAGTATTTCTGCAGACTGAATATACCTAATACAATGGTGTTTGTCTCTTAGATAGTAAAGTAATGAATATCTTGGAAAATTTGTAATCTAGCCTAAAACGTTGAGTGATAGAGAACCGTCACATGAGAAATTGATTGACTGGTACAATCACAAAGGAAAAATAAAGGAAGCCTATTAAGACAATTACAACACAGCATTCATTCCAGGAGCAGAATAGTTCACTAGGTTGTTTGCCTTGGCAAATAATTGTTATGATAACATGACTTCCATGTTTTTGAATTGATTGTGACAGTTTACCAATGAGGAAGTTAATAAGAGATACTCCATCAGTGAAACGTAGACTTCCTTCCCCACTTTGTTTGCTTCCTACCAGCAGTTAAATGTATAACTCTTCTTTGCATGTTTGTAGAATTAAACCTAACAGATTGCATTTTATTTTGTGGAAGAATCTTTGCTATATTTTAAGAAATTGAATGAATAAATGAATGAATGAAGTCTCCTTCCCACCCCTACCTTAGAATTAATGCCATCAGAAATAAGCATAATTGACTTCCTTCTTCCAGAACAGGATTTGTGCTTTTACTACTGGTGGTTTGTTTTGCATGTCTTGAGTTGTGTGATGCATTTCTTCACCAGAGTGTTTCACTATAAATAATACAACATGGGATATAAATATATACTGTATATTCAGGAGCAATAATTTTGCGTTCTCTCCAGGAGCTTGGCCATGAGAACCGTTATGATGAGCTGCAACTATTGACTGGAATAAAAAATGCCTAGAGAAATGAGGGAAAGAGAAGTATATCTACAGTATGTGATCACATGCATTTGGAGAAAGTACCAGGAAGGAGGGAGGGAGGGAGGGAGGGAGGGAGGGAGGGAGGGAGGAAGGAAGGAAGGAAGGAAGGAAGGAAGGAAGGAAGGAAGGAAGGAAGGAAGGAAGGAAATTTAGGTAGACTTGTAATGAACAAAGACTGATTCTGATGGTCTCAAAATATGAATCAGAACTGAATATAAAAACATAAGAAAACAAACATTCATAATTATTCATCATAATTATTTATCATTTATCGTAACTTTTCACCCAATGTGAATGTTTAATATGAAACCATTGGTTTGTGGTCAGATATCATCAACTTTCCTCAGGCTGAACAGATGCAGGAGTGGAAGGATTGAGAAGGACCTCATAGGTTGAAAAAGACTTAGATTGATTCCTAGCAGGGTGGAGTTGCTGTCCACACAGAAATCTTCTAGTTCCATGGATGCTCCATCTATTGCTCTGCATGGGGTGGTAGTCTCCAAAGCAAGGGTGTCAAACTCAAGGCTCGGGGGCCGGATACGGCCCACGGATTGCTTAGATCTGGCCTGTGGGGCCACCCTGGAAACAGTGAAGGACCAGCCTGTGGTACCTCTGCCAGCAAAAATGGAATTCAGGAGGGCTGTGTGTGGCCGTCCTGAGCTCTGTTTTCAGCTGTGATGGCCTCCTGCAACCCACTTCCAGCAAAAACAGAGCTTGGGAGGACTGAGCTCCATTTTTTGCTGGCAGAGTGCTTGGGCCCACTCATGGCCCCGACATGAATGATGTTGAGTTGGCCATGTCCACCATTGAGCCCCAAGGTCAAACACAACCCTGATGCAGCCCTCAATGAAATCAAGTTGGTATGGAGTCTTGGCCTTTTCCTGGACTCACTTTTTCTGCAGAAGCAGAAACAGGTGGAGAGACTATAGCTTTTGGCCAGTTTTGCCAAATTATGTTATATCCAAGACAAAAGTGCAAAAAGTGCTAAAAACAGTGAACCACGCCATCATCATCTTTTGGTTAGATTACTGCAATTTATTCTAAGTGGGCATTTATTACAAAACAATTGCAGTTACCCATCTTCTGACCTAACCCAACTACTGCACTGTAGCAGAATAACACCCATCTTGAGAGAGTTCCCCCTTTTTTGGGTAGGGGGTTTCCAGGCCTAATTCAAGAAGCTGGTGATTACCTAACAAGGGATGGAAGTTTTTGTTACAGCCCTGACCAAAGAAAGCATTTTAATCATATTGGCTAACTAGTTCATTGCACTCTTAACATGTGATGCCAATTAGCATTGATGGCAACATGGCTCTTTTTTTTAAAAAAAAAATTAGAACATTTTACAAATGATAAATCTATCAAACTCTGGCTAAATGGAAGCTGCATATATATTTGCTTCAGATCATAAGGCTATGATATATGATAATTTTATTTGAGGGAAATTGAATACCTTAATAGCGAAGCTGAGCTCCTATCTTATATAGCAAATATAAACTCTAAATGTACCTAATGTTCACTTTTCTGATGAGGTTTGCTGAAGAAAGAATCTAAGATATGACCCAGTTCATCTGCAGCCTTTTATTGATTCCTAGAATTCCAAATATTTTGATGAGTGGATACAAGTTCACAAATTTGAATATTGTGACGTTTTTGCCTAATACTTGGAATGTATCTCTTGATTTATTTAGTATTTATTTCAATAACAAATTGTAATCATATTAAGCAATCTGTACACTTCTTCGTGCTCTCTGAGCTTAGTTGTTTGCTTGCAAACATTTCATTACCCAGCTAGGTAACATCATCAGTACAAGTCTCTGTGTTTTGCTAAAGCATCAAGTGGGAGAAGATCCTCACTTCACGGAGCAAGACAGCCAATGGGAGAGGGCTGCCCCTTGGAAGGACAATCTCTGGGCCTCTCCCACTCTGGTGGCCCATGGATAGGGACACCGTCAGCCTTGTTTCTCAGATAGATGAGGTAGTGCAGCAGTATAAAGTATGAATTAATACAAAATATAAATAAATAAGCACTTGGTTAAGTGCTTTTAATGACTACAAGCATTTAGTTAACCAAATGCTTTTAGTCAGTCCAAAACCTATACTTACATTAGCAGGGTAGCATTATCCAATATGCATGATACATTGCTCTAATTCTTACTCATTTACACACAGAGATGCACACTTACACATACATCCTGAATTGGACATTCTGTCATCAAAGATCTGAATAAAAGGAGAACTCCATCTGCAATTCCAGAACTGAACAGCCATTCCATTTCTATTTCTGAAGTTTTATCTCAATTTCATCCATAATTTTTCCATATTTATCCAATTTAATATGTATCATTTGTCAACTTCTTTGCAATTCTAAAATAATACCTAACTTGAAATTAGAGAATGTTTCCAAGAAATTTCTCATTCAGATTTGGAGATGCATGGATTGTGTATAAATCTGAATGTGTCAACAGGTGTTTGGATCCTACTGGTGTTTTATTATTGTAGTTTCATCATTCATTATCAAGAATATGTGTGTGTGTGTTTGTGTCTGTCTGTATATATATATATATATATATATATATATATATATATATATATATATATATATATATATATATATTTGTTTTCTGAGGTTCTCGGCCACCCGCTCAGGACATCACATCAGAAAACTCAAGAAATTACACCTCAAGAACTCAAGAAGTCACAACACAGCAAATGACCCAGGATATCACAGCACAAGACCAAGGATACCACAGCAATAAATCTCACAAGGTCATCACACAACCCATTACCCAAGCTGTTACTACACAGGAGGCTAATCAAAAAGAGATCAAAACACAAACGACCCAGGAGATTACAACGCAAGACCCAGGATACCACAACAAAAGAACTCACAAGCCCATCACACAACCCATTACCCAAGCCGTTAAAACACAAGAGGCTAACGACCCAGGAGATGACAGCACAAGATCCAGGATATCTCTACAACAAAAGGCCATTACACAGCCCATTATACCAACATCAACTCCATCAACCAATCAAGAGGCTGCAGCACAGCCAACCAGCCCAGCACACCATCCCCCACCACTTGTATATATAGAGAGATGGCAGCTCCGGTCACACACTGCTTGCACTGGCACTAAGCCAAAGCACCAGCCTGAAGATGGCGAGTGGGACCTCGCCGAAACGCTGCCTAGATACTTTGAATCTTACGCGGGAGAAAACCCGAATAACCAAAGATCCACATATATATATATATATATATATATATATATATATATATATATATATATTTCTTAAGTTTTCGGGTACTTATATATATATCTCATCTGCCATCATCAGACTTCACGATATAGAAACCTGATGATGGCAGATGAGATTCTGCCGAAACGTTGCTACAACTTTAAAAGCACAACTATAATGACGTGGGGAAATACCTGAACAAAGCTGAATACCATACATACATACATACATACATACATACATACATACATACATACATATATACATACACATACATACATACATATATTCTTAAGTTTTCACGGGTATTTATATGTATGGTATTCAGCTTTGTTCGGTATTTTCCCATCGAGTTGTGCTTTAAAGTTGTAGCATGTGCAGAGATCTCATCTGCCATCATCAGACTTCACGATATAGAAACCTGATGATGGCAGATGAGATTCTGCCAAACGTTGCTACAACTTTAAAAGCACAACTATAATGACGTGGGGAAATACCTGAACAAAGCTGAATACCATACATACATACATACATACATAAATACATACATACATACATACATACATACATACATACATACATACATACATACATACATATATTCTTAAGTTTTCACGGGTATTTATATGTATGGTATTCAGCTTTGTTCGGGTATATGCACCCTGACTAAAGTACTGACAGCCAACAGCTTCCACAAAAGCAAAATCACAGGCCTGATCCACAAAAACACACTGAGACATAATGGAGATCTAGAAGATGAACAGACCTATGGAACAGCTGTCCTGCCCTACCTAAGAGGTACTACAGACAAAATCAGTAAGATACTACACAGGCATCACATCAAGACTGCCTTCAAAACAGACAGAAAAATAGCAGCCATCCTAAGAAACCCAAAGATAAAATTGTTCTGGAAAACCAAGGCATTTGTGAAGTCCCCAGCGCATCATGCCCTGCCACATACATCGGACAGACCAATAGAAGAATAAGTACCGCCTGGATGAACACAAAAATGCAGTAAAAAAGCTGGAACACACTTCCTCACTAGTCCAACACATGAAAGCCACAGGTCATAGCATCGACTTCAATGGCACCAAAACCCTAGCCACTGTAGAAAACACCAGCTACAGAATTATCAGAGAAGCCATAGAGATTGAAAAAAGACCTGAAAGCATGAACAGAAGAGATGACTCCACCAGACTGTCAATTATCTGGAAGCCTGCACTCACAAACAAAAAAATCTCCACACCACAAGCCAAGCAAACACCTGGGCACAAACAGACCCCTCCTGATATCTCCAGCTCAAACACACCCCAACCAGGCACCCAGATGAAACCTAGCTTCCTAATAAATGATAGCCATCCATTTACCCAAAGCCAAGCCACACTAAAAGCTTCCAACACAGGAAACACAATGTTGCCAGCCAATCAAGACAAAAAACGCTACAAAACAGACAGAAGATATTAGAAACACCAATCAAGCAGAACACAGCAAACTCCAAGACCAATAAACACAGACCAAGACTCCCAACCAATCAGGATGAAGAAAAAAACATTCTAACACAGCAGTAGGCTAGCACCAAATTTAAAACAGAAACGGCTGTGAAAGCCTGACTCACAGATGAACACAATACACAAGCCTGATGATGGCAGATGAGATTATGCCGAAACGTTGCTAAAACTTTAAAAGCACAGCTAGAATGACATGGGAAAATACCCGAACAAATCTGAATACCACACACACACACACACACACACACACACGTATAAAATTCCTGACACATAGTCAGCAGCTGGAGTTTCAAATATTGTCCCCACAGAGACTTAGCTGCCACTGATAGCATGTTACCATTTATGTGTTAAACTGATTATTCTTGACTTACTTGAATGGATATTTTATGGATTATCTAAATTCTTATGGTAATTTAGGCAGAATGTTAATGTCTGGGCAAAAATAACATTTAATTCCCCTGAATCAAATTAAATTAGTTTTGGTAAAGTTATACTGAATTCAGTAAAATTATGTAATCCTCTCCATGTACTTAATAATTTTCATCTCTCTCATATCAAAAAAATAAATAAATTGGTGGAAACTTTTAGAAGAACTCTGAGAATGATAAAAGATAAAGTTGTCTGACTTTAGGGGGTAGTGCTCAGCTCAGTTTCTTAGCCGAGGAAGCCAGCTTTATCTGAAGACATTTTCCGTGGTCATGTGGCCAGCATGACTATATGCCGAGGCACACAGAGTGCTATTACCTTCCCACTGAAGTGGTACCTCTTTATCTATTCGCATTTTCATGCTTTCGAACTGCAGAAGGTGGGATAAGTAACAGGGAGTCACCCATCATGCGGTACTCAGGTCTTGAATCTGGACTGTCAGATTGATTGATTGGTTTGTTTGTTTATTTATTTATTTTATTTGTTAAACATGTACAAGATAACAAGTATAGGCATGAACATAAACATGAACAAAGGAAGTAAACACAGATAAAATGGGGACAATAAGACAGGGACGGTAGGCATGCTGGAGTGCCCCCTTTAAGGACCTCTTAGGAATGGGGTGAGATCCACGGTAGACAGCTTGAGGTTGAAGCTGTGAGGGTTTGAGGCTGTAACAACGGAGTCGGGTAGAGCATTCCAGGCGTTGACCACTCTGTTGCTGAAGTCGTATTTTCTGCAATCGAATTTGAAGTGATTTACCTTGAGCTTGTATCGATTGTTTGCTCTTGTATTATTGTGGTTGAAGTTGAAGAAGCGCAGGTGGCGCAGTTCCAGATTGTCCAAGCCTAAAATTCCAAGCCTGGAGGCATAGGGAATTCTATTGTGAGTAGAAGACTGGAGTATTCTTCTCAAGAAATACCTCTGAACCCGCTCAATCATAGCTGACATGCTCAGCAACTTTAACCACTGAGCCTTCATACCTCCCCGAGAATTATAGGGCCATGTAATTAGATATTACCATTTGCTAACTAATTAGATTGGTTCTATCCTTTTTGACAGTGCCCTCAAGTCCTGGTTATGCTCCCAGAGAACCAAAGAGTTGCTTATTTGGTCCCATCACTGAGGTAGCCATTTTTATCCTCTCTCTGCCTTTGTATATTCATTTTTAGAATACTTATCTTTGAATATAGATTTTATATTTTTATATCTGTTGTTTAATTCAATCATTGTGTGCCTCTCAGAGTTCTTTTTTATTGTGAGGTGGACTACTATACAAATTGATTAATAAATAAACAAGAGTATCCCTGCTTGGCTGAAGCTCTATTGCCTTTTAGCATGTCATGGTTTTTAAAAGCTATCATCTTTTCTCCAGTGCGTTCTTCTTAAATAAAGAACAGCAGAGAAATGTGTTCATTTTATTCATCTATTGTTATTATTTGTAACTAGCCCAATCTCAGGACACTGGGTGGTTTTCAATACATTTTTAGCAATACATAAATAGCGTATAAATATTTTGACATTATCTACAGTGTATCATAAATCTTTTCATTTATGCTAAATTTCACTACATTAATTTGTAAATGACTTTTTATAAAAGCTACAGTAAAAAAAAGCTGTGGGTTTTACAAAATACATTCCAGAGATCCACAGAGAAAAATGGAAGTCAGTGAATTACTTAGGACTTGGAACTTTGCTATCAGTGGCAATATCAATGAGGACAGAATTTGTCTTTTCAGACTTTCCATTTTGCGGAAGTTGTTAGTAGCATGAAACGAAGGATCCTTATTGCTGTTCTATCACCTGTTTGTTCAGCTTCACTATAATCAGGTTCAGTTGTGTATTTTAAAATAACACCTGCACATCAGGGTTTGGGTTTTTTTTTATAGCTGGTGACAATTAAAAGCAGGTGACTGAAAATATTCTCCACAAAGTATGTTATTCCCATTATGCAATTATGTCTGAAACATTCCTCCATTACTTCATATTTTTCATTCTGGATTACCTTCAGCATGTATATTTCAACAGAAACATCATTCCTTTCTTTTGGATAGCACTTTCTTTTGTATCCTTTTCATAGTTAAACACAACAGATGTTTATTAAGCTAGTCAATTAACAACTTTGCTATGGATTTACTGTATACAATTGACAAATAGACAAGGACCATTATAGAACCTGAAACAAGAGCATTATTTAATTTATCCAGTCATTTATCCAGTCATTTATCCAGTGCAAAATTGGTAATACCATCTGAAATTAAAATTTGGTATTCATACAATATATCTTTCTTTTAAAAAAATGAATTTTATTATTTTTCAACCTAGGATACAAATTCCAATTATTTTCGAATTACCGTAGAAGGTGAGAATTTGATGTGGAGTTAATCTCATAGATAGCTACAGGTCCAGCTAAGTGTTGTCCTGAGAGACTTCGATTGCTTAAATCAAAATACAATTTGAAGAATGGCAGAATTTCACTAGAGTAGTAATACCAACTGCATTTACAGTAGATGATATTTTTTCGCTATATGTCTAAATATAGCACAGTTAAAAATACGGAGGTTAAAAATAGAAGTTACTCCTAGCTTAAAAGTCCGCAACCTCAAAGATATGTAGGATATGTGAGAGGAGGAACTGGGCGACTCTCTGAAGCTGAAGAGATTTGGAAGCGGCAGTGAATGAAGAGAGCAAAGGAAAGTCCTTCCCACCACATAATGTCATCCAGGGCAAGTTATTTGCTTTTTTTTACGATTTACGCTTTGGATGGTTGAAAGTACACCACTCTCTTGATTGTATTATACAATTCTGAAGTGCTATCTTTGTGATTCAGGATGGATACTGATGATTAGAATACATAGGAGCCAGTAGTTTAGGATCAAGCCTGAGTGCTTCAAGGAGCAGAACTGGAGTCTACTTATTCCAGGGAGGCGCAATAAGTGAAAACTGAGTTAGCCCTTTCCTACAGAAGATTTTGCCGGGGCTCCTACCCACAGTTTTTTACACAAAGATAGCTGGAAAAGAACTGCTATGTCGAAGTAGATTACACAACGAATTATGCAAGTTTAATTGTCCTTTGAACAGACATTACCAAATGAGCAGCTATTTGAACATAAGAAAACACAACCTACTATGATATGTAAAAATACAATAGATTGTGGAAAAACAACCATCATACTGAATGATTATTCCTAAAGCATGGGAAGTTAGAGGAAGCCCTTACATTTTTCTGATGTCATTCATTGGATGTTAGAAATTCAAATAATGATGGCTTGATTCTTTTATTTATTTATTGTATTTGTTTGATTTGATTTGTCAAGCGCTTACAATATAATAGAAACAAGAATAAACATAAATATAAATACATGAAATAGGTATGAATAATTGGGGACAATAGGACAGGGACGGTAGACACGATTGTGCGCTTATGCACACATTTAGCTGTTCTGAATCTAGTTCATGAGGAAATATAGTATAATCCCTGGTCTGACCTATTGTATTTATTTTTGATTGGGTTTCATGGTTGTTGGCAAGAGATGGATTTTGCTAAAGTCTGCAGCTTTTCTTCAGATATCACCACCACAGGTGTCAAACTCAATTGCATCACCTGATATAGTGCCATGTATCGCAACGTTTTTTGCCTTTGCAGAGCCTGGGTGGGTATGGCCTGTGCATGACACCTCTGACCTGCAGGCCACCAGTTTGACACCCTTGCACTAGACCAGGGCCCCCCAAACTTGGCAACTTTAAGACTTGTGGACTTCAACTCCCAGAATTCTGGGAGTTGAAGTCCACAAGTCTTAAAGTTGCCAAGTTTGGAGACCTCTGCTGTAGACCGTCACAAGCATTTATGCATCATGTTTGGCTGACTCCCAATGGCTGGTTCATGTGTTGCTCAGGGGTGGGTTTCTACCGGTTCTGTCCACCTCTGTAGAACCAGTAGCTCTGAAGAGCAGCAGACATAGAACCGGTTCTATGTCTGCTGATGTTTTTGCCCACCCGCCCACCTGGGTTCTTACCTGATCTTTATTTTCTGATTTTTCAACTTCAGCTGCTGAACGAGGCACAGCTGCAGTTAAAAAAACAAGAAAAGAGGGCTGTTTCAAAGGCTGCTTCTTGGCAGGCAGCATGCTTATGATGATTTATGATGATTTACAGCCCCCCCTCGGCTCACAGTGGGCAGGGAAGCTCGTAAATCCTGAATCGGTAGTTAACCCTTTCGTATCCCACCCCTGCATGAAAGACACATTTATCTTACAGAGATCCTAGGTGAAAGAGGCTTTTGTTGCTACTGAAATGGAAAAAATGGGATAAAATACTTTTAGTCTGCCGCAATGACCCTGATTTTAATGCTGCTTCAATAGGACTTCTTCGACTCTGATAAAAATTTTAAAAATGACAGTTTTTTTAGATGAATAGCCCATAAGTAAGTTTTCTCCACATGCCCATATCTAAATATGATAATGATGATGATAATGATTTTTTGTCAGATTTGAGAAATTGTTCCACTTTTATATCACACAAAAAAACCAATACAATTCACTCCAGTTCTGCTTCCATAACTAGGAAGAACAATTGTCTCTGACTTTGGATTTATTTATTCTTTTTATTTTATTCTGGACAAACCACAGATCAGAATCAACAGTGTAACATGCCAGATATCGCCTGTCTATAATACCTGCTCATATATTTTATATTTTATTTTGTATATTTCATAGCTTTTTCAATTAAAAGCAAAATAGAAAACATATGGAGATAACTTTGGGGATACAAAATTAGGCGTCAGAATTACTCAACCCACATACCCAGCGTAATGCCATCTTTCTTAGGATTACATTCTGATTTTGCAAAAATGCTTTTGGTATCTGTTTATTTACTACTGAACAACTATGCCTTTGAATGCATGGGTGCTTACTCTGCGGCCTGGAAATTGTTGATTTTGTTTATCAACAGGACTTTATAAAAGAATACTCATGCTATTAATACCCAATCTCAGCTTTAGATATCTATTAGCCAAATGAATTAATCGGGCTTTTTGTGGATAAAAGAGTCCAGCATCAGCCTCCATATATGCTTCAAAAGTGATGACTGTTAAATGGAAGAAGCATAACCTTCATTCCAAAGGGCTTATCTATGGACCCCATGCAAAGCATTGTCAAGGTATCGTCCACTGCACAGATGGACCTCTGGGCATTTCTTGTTTCTTCCTTGCACTTTTCAAAACTACTCATTGCTTGTCTGCCTAGATTGGAGAGAAAACACAGCCAAATGAACTAATTCTACTTTATTGTATGATAACATTAACATAATTTTGCAAATCTTCTCCCTCCCCCCTCTCCCCCCCTCCTCCCTCCCAAGCCCCCCCCCCCTCTCATTCCCATTTATAACCCAAGAAACTAGGGATGGTCTCTTCTGAGCCTCTTGTTCACCACATTCCTTCTGTGAGCTCTGCTGACTTTTATCTGACCACTCCCTTGATTGTGTCTCTTTGCCCTGTCTCCCAAGGTTATTTTCACATACCTTTACACTGCTTCAACTTTAGTTTGGTCTGAGAGAATAATTGGTATTTGAGTACCCAGGTTATAAAAAATGTTCATGCATAAGGTTGAACCCAAGTTTATTAGTACACTAACTCAATACCCGTGCTTCGCTACAAAATCATGTGGTCAGACTTAGTTTTGGGGGAGGAAAATAAGGGGAAAAAATGTGTGCCTCTGCCTACCAGCATCCATCGGTGTTCATCTGGCTAGCATCCTGTCAGTGTGTGAAAGAGTTGAGAAACTGAAACAGTATTTGCTGTGTGAGCAAGACAGAGACAGCAAGGAGCCTGGGGGTGGCTTAGCTCAACTTTACTGAACTAAAGCTGCTTGGTGCTGTGAACTGAAACTGAAACAGAAACTCTTCTCCTCTGCTTGTGTTTTGCATTTGGAACAGATTTCTTTTCAGGTGGGTAGGGGGAGTAGAACTCCTTAGCATCAGAGCGTGTTAATAATAATATACGAAATATTAATGCTCCAGTAAAATCTCCAGTCAGAGGTGGTATTTGCCGGTTCTCTGAACTATTCAAAAATTTCTGCTACCAGTTCTCCAGAACTGGTCAGAACCTGCTGAATACCATCTCTGAACTGGATGGACAGATGGGTCCAGCAATTGCCAATCCTTTATGCAGACCATTCCATCATGCTTTACTTTTGATGACCACATCACACAAAAGGGAGTTTGATGACAGGGTATCAGTGAGGGCATGGGAAGTCTCTTCTCTTCTTAAGAAGTATAATATACTTAACAACAAATTAAATAAACATGCATTTGAAGTTCAAAAACATTAATGCCTGAAACCTCATTTACTTTTGCTGCAACCTGAAATCTTGTAAAAAAATTAAAATCTGAATATCAAATAATAGTGATCTTCCAAGATTTTAGACATTTAAAGAAAAAGATATTTGGGCATCCAAATGATGGGCACTTGCTGGAATAGTGTTAGATCACTAATTCTACCTATTCATGCTTTTTTATTAATACGGTTGGTTCAGAGGTCACATTCAGAAGGTTCTGACCAGTTCTGGAAAACTGGTAGCGGAAATTTTGAGTAGTTTGTAGAACCAGCAAATACCACCTCTGACTGGCCCTGCCCCCATCTATTCTCTGCCTCCCGAGTCCCAGCTGATCAGCTGGGTCTTCTTTTGTTGCCCTGCACAGGAGAACGGAGCTGGAAAGCAGGTTAGTGGGGTGGGAGAGGGAATGGGATTTTGCAGTAACCTTCCCCTGCCACGCCCACCAAGCCATGACCACCAAGCCACACCACGGCCACCAATCCATGCCCACAGAACCGGTAGTAAAACAATTTGAATCCCACCACTGGCTTGGTTGCATAGTCAGCCAGATGTTCAAAGTTGATTTGGCATTGTTTGTCTACCTATCAAGTCCTTCCCAAGGACCTGGGGTAGGCAGCCCTCAGTATTGAAACCTGTAGCCTGTCACTGGACGTCCAGGAACTCCAATGCCTAGTGCAATCCTTGTTGACATGGGCAATCACTGATCTGATATGGGTTTTAGTAAGTTATGTCTCACCATATTGCTTAAAGAATGTTGTTTGTCCTCTGTCCAGTATGACTGAAACTCTGGCATAGTTCTTGCCTTCCTCAAAGCACACAATCCACACAACCACCTCAAGATAGTGCTTAACTGGAAGATTACTCTTGTTAATATGGTTCATCACAAAGTCAGCCAGATGTTTAGACTGGATTTGGCCTTTTTATCCATCTACTAAGTTTTCCCCAAGACCCGAGATAGGCAGATGTTGTCTGATAGTATTAAAGCATCTTGGAAGGATGCATGCTACCCCGAGTAAAACTGTCTTTTGCAATTAACTGATGGTGATTTTGTCAATGCCGATGGTATTTAGTGGTGAGTGGTACTGATGCCAATGGTATTTAGTGGTGGTATGGATCATTTGGGATTGTACCAGAGACACCTATCATTATTGATACATTTTATTTCTTTTGCCACAGTTGTTCTATTTGCAGGGTTCATCAAACAGCCAGCTACATGTTTAGACTGGTTTGGCATTATTATTTTACTGTGTTTATTATTATTAGTTATTACTTTTTATCCTGTTTACTATGGTAAATAGTTTAACTTGCAACACCCAAACTCTACATCTTACCTATTAAAACAGATACTTCTATACACAATTTCTTCTGAAAGAACATTTTTGTATGCTTTTTCTGAAGCTACAAACTGCACTGAAACATTTAGAGAAGTAGTAACTCAGGAAACAAGGTACATTTTGACTGACTAGTCTGAACATGCTTTAGTTTAGAATGACACAGAACAAGATTCTCCAACAACCAAATGAGTCTGGGAATCTCCAGGCGACACCTGACACGCTCCTGCTGGTTGTCCCCATCATCTGGCCTTTGGATCCAAGGAAGTTTGTCCAAATATTCATCAACAGTTCCCATCAAGCCAGTCATGTTGGCTATGTATATGTGGCGCTGGATTGGGAAAGCTGCCTCCAACGGCATCATAGAGCAGCTGTTCTGCATTAAATACAAACATTCTGTGTAAACAGTTGGACTGGAGACTTAAAAAACAAATCAGTAAGAAACCATCAACCACAAAGAAGTTCTACTTCCCATTCAAAGGCTTTCGCTTCTGGAAAAAATTTTTTTTTATTTAGCACACTTTCGCAACATTATCCCCAGAGACCAAACCAAGGAGGCTGTCAGCTGGTGCTCCATTCAAAATCCAAGAAAGAAATACTTAAGACTCTTTTAATCAGAGAAAAGATATCTTTTACTGGAAATCAAGTGGTAGCAACAAAAGAATTCTGAATCTGAGAAAATGGGCGTGTAAATCACATATACAAAGTAATGGCAACGTTCCCACCCCCAATGGTTCAATTGGCTCATCCAATTAAAAGTTGTGTATATCATCATGTGGGCATCTCCCACATGATGAGGCTTCTGTCTGTTGACCTTGACATAGTTTGATAAAGGGTTGCAGCTGCGCATAGCATAGGATAGAAACCTAAGCAAAAATGTACCACCCCCCACCTTACACAGTTCTGGTTTGTAACACCTCCAGCTCACTTCCGTTACTTATGACAGCCGAAAGATGCAAAGCAAAGGGAGAAAAATCTTGAAGGCTGACAGGGGCCTTTTTTCTGGCGACAGGAAGGCTCAGAGTCACTCGGCCAGACGTCCAAGCCCTGGTTCGCCCTTCGTTTTTTAGTAGTCCAGAAGTTGCTTGGACTTGTCCTCCGTGTGCACAGCACGTTAACTTCACTTCACTTCACTTCACACGCGCGCCAAAACCTCTGCCTCGTCCCCACACCCAGTTCTACCGGTTGAGCGGCGTCCGCGCGCTCTCCAATCCGCGGGGAACTTTCTGCCTTTGTGGCAGGGGCGGGCGTTTTGCTTTCGTTCTTTTGGGGTTGCCTTTCCCCACGCCTTGGCACCTCACCCCCATATTGTCTTCTCCGCCTTCGGTTCCCCCTCCACCTTTTCCTGACCCTCTCGCCCAACCTGACTCCTCCCTTCTCTTCCTCCCTCCCAGGTTGCTTTTCTGCGCCCGCGGTACGCCACAGCGGGGCCCCATCCTGACAGAGAGTGGCAGCCAAGAGAAGATTTTTGCCCTCCGTCTCCGAACTTCTCTAATGTTTAACTTGGCGCTGCTGGCGGCCCAGCGTATCCGGGACGGCAGGGCAGGGAGGGAGGGACGGAGAGAGGGAGGGAGCCTGAAGAAAAGTCGCCCGCCGTTGTTGTTTTCTCCCTTTTACACACTGATTTCCCTGGAAGCCAAAGGACCGGCAGGAGCTTCCCGCAATGAAGGTCAGTAAGCGGGTTTCGCCCCTCGCGTCTAGCTCAGCAGCGGCTGTTCACGCGCGGAAAACTGAGGCGAAACTCCTGTAGGTGTTTCCTTGCGCGAAGGCAAGGGAAGGCGACTCGGTGGCGCTCGGCTCTCAGCCCGAGGCTTTTTGGCTTCGCCGTTTTCTGTGTTGTTGCCGGTGATTTAAGGCGCCCCACGACTCAAACGTTTAGCCTCCTTAGCCGGCCCCGCGCTGCTGCACACGTGGCGGTATCGTTTCCAAAGAGGGCGGTTTTGCTGTGAGCATGTGGATGGAACATTGCACCTCGGCACTGCTGAACAACGCATAAGTGGATAGCCTCGTCCCTTCAAAAGAGCCTCCCAGCTGTATCTTTAAAAGGGCAACAAAACGTCAATCAGTAGCAGAGTTTCTTAATCTGGGGCGAAACTCTTGAGGCTCAGATCGATTTTGACAAACATTAAAAATGCAGGAGTGCTTTTCTCTTGCTTTCGGACTAAACAGAGTTCGGAGTTCAATTTTGTGCTCGTCCTTGGGTGAGCCACATATTCCAATCCCCTTTGGCAGGAGACAAGGGCCACAGAAATACTCCTGCCCTTTGTTGTTTGTTCACAGCATTCAGAAGTATATTTCTTTTTGAAACAAGAGACAGAACCTAGTACAAAAAAGAGGGTTGATTTGCGTGCCTACAGTATAAATGTGTATGATTACAGCATAGACGTTCTCATAGTAGAGAAATTGGCAGCTAAACCTTATGATATAAACACAGGTCCAGACAAGGATCTGCAGTATCGAATGGGAGTTACCAGGCAAAAGGATTATATGTAAAATCCAATATAATCCTCGTGGACAAGTTGCTAGAATAAATGTATAACTCTTGAGATTCTACCACCCCTTAGAGAAATAAATTTCATATTATAATCTTACTATTTACTTACTATCTTACTTGATAAGAGTGTTACATGGGACTTCTGGTTTGAAGGGATTGGCCGACAGACAGGAATCTGCGATCGTGCGTGGTTTCTGCCTGGGCTTGCCGCTGGAGCGCCCCGAGCCGGCTGGTTTTGGGGCTAAACCACCCCATAGAGGTGGTGAAGAAGGGGGAGACTGCCAGCAGGGTCGAGGAGAGCCGCATCTCTCCTCCTCAGCTGGTCAAACTCCCTTTCCCGAAGGCGGTTGCAGCGGTGGTCAGAAATGGCCACCTCAAAGAAGTACTCAAACGGAAAAGAACGTGCAGGAGGAAGATAAGAAGTGAAAGTTTTGGCTGACCGGGCTAAGTTGAAAAAGCAATAACTAAGGTACCCTGGAATTTAAATTTTACAAGAAATAACATCGCTCCCAAAGAAGAGTCGGAAGCAGCGAAAGAAAGTGAAAAGGGAAAGGTTTGACTTTTTTTTCCTTCTCTCTCCTTCCTTATATTGACAATTAAGAATAAGAAATTGGAAAAATGTGCTTTGGCATCAATAGGCAATTAAGCTGAAAATATAACTAAATGCCAAAGGGACAATAAGGATTTCTGGACATTAAAACCTTTTTCTTCTATAAGCAGGTAGGGAGAGAAAAAGAATAAGGGCAGGATCTGGAAGAGGGAGGAGACTGCCTGGAGTTTAAAAGAATCTAAAGTAAAATTTCAATAAGACTTCTAAAAGATACATTTTAACTGAAACTTTGCAACTAAATAGTAACCCCAGGAAGAGAAAGTGGAAAAAAAGAGAAAGAGTAAAAGGAAACAGTTTGTGTGTATTTTGATTACTTGGTGATTTTTGGATTTTTGGCTATTATATTTGAATGACTAAAATCAATCGGGTGGTTGTTTAAAAATTTCTACAATGGCATTACTTTTGGACGAATTGAAAATGGAACTTAAAAAGTATAAAGAAGATGCACAAGAAGGCAAGGGCTTCGTTTTTCAATTCTTAGAAATGGAGATTTGGAACTATGAGCAACAACAAGAAAAGACTTCAAAGCAAGAAGACTGGGACAAAGAAGAAGCCATCTTTAATGAACAAGTAACTCTATGTGGGGAAGAAAAAGAAAAGAGGGGAAAGAGGATGGAGAATTTAAGACTTAAAAAAACAACCAAAGAAAAGAAAAATAATTCGAAAAATAAGTATAATACTGGAAAGCAACAGAAAAGGGGAATATAGAAGAGGGAAGTAGAGGTAGAGAGACAAGGGGTAAAAAGGGGAGAGAGAAGAAGAGAGGGAAGAAGGAAAGGAAAAGAAGTTACAAACGATCCGGAGCAAGATATAGAGAAACAGGACCTATTTAGAGATAATGGGTGAAAATTTAACTGAAAGGGGATTCTGTAAAGGTACATGAGGTTGTGTTGTTATATTTGAAATAGAAATAACTTTAGAAAATTGGAAACAACATATGATTAGAATGAGGGATAGAATGGTTAGTGTAACTTAGTAAAATGTTTGTGAATAAAGTAAATGAAATAAAATAAATGAGAAAATTGAATTAGGAAGGAATGGGAACACTTTAATTAGTCAATGTTTTATAAAATATAAGTGAAGGGGGGGGGAATTGATTATGGAAAGTTTATAATTGTTCCCATAGAAGTATGATACTTAATTGAAAAGTAACGTGAAAAATCTTAAGACTTTAATGAATATTAATATTAATGATAGAATAGAATTGGAATGGAATGTTGTTTTAATTATATACATTTATAATGTTTTCTTTTTCTTTTTTTCCTTAAGAATATTGTGTGTAGTTTAAGAATGTACCAAACAGAATCCGAATGGAAGCTATGTATTATATTGAGTGTTATAACTTTAGGGGAAAGATATAAAGGCATCATACTCCAATCAGTAACTACAGGAGAAATTTTGTTTAATGAGAAAAGATAATAGACAATTGAAACAGGACAGACAAAAAAAATATAAATATAATGATTTGAATTGAGATGAAATAAATACAATAAAATTGAGAAAATTAAAAGAGGGAAGAAGCTATGTAGAAAATGTAAAATTGTAATAAGATACGGAATAGAATATAAAAATGAGCATGAACTTGAAATTGTGTCTGCACGAAGAAATGTAACCCTGGATTATGCTGCTTTCAAAAAAGATGTTTTAATTGTGTTTTTCTTTTTGTGAAAACTCAAATAAGATTTACAAAAATAAAAAGAGTGTTACATGGCAGGTTGTTTGTATTAAATGAGTAATCAAAGGAGAAACAAATCAAATAGCTAAAATCGGTGATAAATTAAATACCATCAATTTGGGGCAGTAGTTAAAGAAGGAATTCTAAGGAACTATAGGAGTTCTAAACCTCCCTTGGGTGTGAAGTTAGCTGAATGACCATTGACCAATCTTAGTCCTTTGAAGGAGGTAGTGACAAACCACTGCTGAAAATCTTGCCCAAAAAACAATAAAGACTTGTGCATGTACACTGAAGAAGAACCTGATTCAAAGAAAGTAATAATAATAACAATAAATATAACTGGAGAACAATCCTGATTATTGGTGGGGGTGTTCTTTAAAATCTGCCAAGGCCTGTTGATAATCTAGTTGTATTTAGCTTTATTCTCCATGAAAAACAAGCCCCTCCCCAATCCTCTGAATATTGTAGCTTCAAGGCTAATTTTATCAAAAATGATTGGTAGGATGATTGAAGGAAGTTTTTGTTCATGGATGCTTTTAAAATGCATAAAACCTAAAAGTACTGTGAATTCAAATAATGTTAACATAAAATTAAAATAAACCGCTCAACTGAGAGACAAGAAACCTGTTCTATTTGTTTGTGCAGATGAGGGTTACTACTTTATAATGTCATGGCTGTGAATTAGAGAAATGAAATTCCTAGAATTTTTGAAACTTATTAGGAAAACTACTGGGGTTTTGGGGGGGTGGGGGGTGGAGTTTAATTTGGAGGGAATTTTGGAGGGAAATTGAATTTAGTTTGAGCACCCTTTATGAATGTACAATCATTTGGTTACCTATGAAATGCATGACAGATAGTTTGGTTTGTTCATAAAAGTATGTTTGATGTACAGTATAAAATTGAAAATTATGGTTTATTCACTCAATAAATGTAAATTTATATTTTGAATATACTTTAAAAAGTTTTTAACATGTTACAACTGGTATTACAAAGTGGTATATTCTAAGAAATCTAGTACTATATCTCTTTTATGCCTTTGTAGGAAAAGGAAGCAAGTTCAGAGTAATGAAAATACAGGAAACCACCAATGTTGCAGGAAAAAAAAGTGTGCATTCTGGACATATATCAAAAGTATTAATTTTTAGAAAATGAGAAGGAGAGAGGCACAGACCAAAAAACCTCATTTTGTCACATGAAATATTTTCTAACCACCTTCCTTTTTCTGAAGATGAGGTGGTATACTTACTAACAGTTTCTAGTTTTTCCAATCCTTTATTTTTAATTTTACAGTAGACTTCTAAAAGCTGTCTTGTCTTGATACAGGTTCTTCTATTCTTTCACATGTTAAGTTAGTTAAACACAGAAATAGTGCATCTTCAAAAGACCTTCACATTATAATCATTGCATAAAAATGTAAAGAAAAATATTTGAAAATTTTTTTATTTTGTGATGAGAAAGTCCTCGGGAGAAAAATTATATAATTTTTTCCCAGGCCTCCCTATGTCTTACACATTTACTTCGTTTTGATAATATGGGAGATTTTGCTAACTTTCATAACATTACAATCCTGGGCTTTCCAGTAAAAATAAATGGAGATTTGGGGTAGTTTAAAGGACAATGTTCCTCCTACAAGCACACAATTAAATTACAGAATTCACAGTAAATGTGGATAGCTTTTGAAGGGAATTACTAAAACTTAAGGAAGATAAAAGTTACCAATGGTTGCTATCCATGCCAACATAGTAGGTATGCTTTTCTGGATCACCACTGTAGTAGCATTCCATATGAATCCGAAGAATCATTGTTGGAAACCGGATGTTGTAGTAAATAAGCCCTTAGCTTCATCAAGAAGATCTTTCCCAGTTTCTAACATGCATTTAACTTCTTGATTTGTTTCTTTCCAGACGGTACTGAAATGCTTATTAGGGCTTCTTGCTCTTGGAGTTATCATTACAGCCATAGTTGTTCCAGTAGTTTTGCTAACAAGGGATGGTAAGTTTAATCATCACTTCCTATTTTAGTATTGTAAAAAAAAAAAAAAAAATTGAAACTCTGCCTTCTAAAGCCTTCTTCCAGAGCCTCTTTACCTAAAACAGAGCCAAAAAATGTATCTGGTGTTATATAAATCAGGGTTGTAAAAACTTTGAAAATAAAATATTTTTAAAAATAATTCAAATAATTCAGTGTGTTTGTTATAGCTTGAACACAGCATCTGTCTGCTACTTGTTAAAGCAGCCTTTTTTAGTTTCTGTGTAAATCTGACAAAGGGCAGCTGTTCCAATAAATCATTGGATGTAATGCTACACCTTTAAAATTATTGATATAGTTTTCTTTGTAATATATTTTCAAATAATATAAGAAATAGGTTGTAGAAATAAGAAAACCAGATATAAATAGAGAAATGCAGGTGGATGAGCAACAAATCTGACACATAAAATTAAGACATTCTGAACGTAATAAGAAACTTTCAGTATTATCAGATATTTCATGTCCATTTTCTGGTCAAACTTCATGTATACCTGTTAAACATTATAGTTGAATCAAATTATTTTTATAACCATAATGCCAGGTGCAAAATTTAAACTAAATTTATTGGTTAATTATATTAATCATTGAAAGAAAATGATCATTTTACCAATATTATAAATTATGTATTAAAATATGAGCTCTAAACCCCAAATATCTCATGTGATACAATTCTTTGTATAAGATTGCAGTTCAAGAATAGATTCCAATTAAAATTAAATTCTCATTGGATCTCCTTTTTCAATACAAAATTATTCTGGACATTGAAGGCACAGCACCACAATTTAATTAATCATTTTTCTGAAAAGCTTTTTTCAATAAAAGGCATATAAAATCTAAGCAGCTGTGCTGATATTAATAGTTTAGATTTAAACAAACTCTTTTTGTCTCCTTGGGTTGTTTTAATTTTTTTTATTAAAGATTATAATTGCAATAGTAAAATCAATGTAAATTTAAATTTTAGCCAAAACGGTATTAAGAGTTGTTAACCTAATCCTACGTAGCTTTTTCTCTGGTAATATCACACTACTAACTAGAGCATACAAAACATTTGCTAGACCAATACTTGAATACAGCTCATCAGTCTGGAACCCGCATTACATATCTGATATTAGCACAGTTGAGAAAGTCCAGAAATATTTCACAAGAAGAGTTCTCCACTCCTCTACTCGTTGCAGAATACCTTATGCCACCAGACTCGAAATTCTAGACCTAGAAAACCTAGAACTACGCCGCCTTCGGTCCAATCTAAGTATAGTATATAAAATTATACATTGCAATGCCCTACCTGTCAATGAATACTTCAGCTTTAACCATAACAATACAAGGGCACACAATAGATACAAACTCAAGGTAAACCACACCAAACTTGGTTGCAGGAAATATGACTTCAGCAACAGAGTGGTCAATGTCTGGAATACTCTACCTGACTCTGTGGTTTCTTCCCCAAACCCCCAAAACTTTAACCTTAGACTGTCTACTATTGACCTCACCCCTTTCCTAAGAGGTCTGTAGGGGGCATGCATAAGCGCACCAACGTGTCTACCATCCCTGTCCTATTGTTTCTTTTATTTTTCTTATATGTATCCATTTCATGTATTCATAACTATGTTTATACTTATACCTATTATCTTATAATTGCTTGACTAACTAACTAACTAACCAACTAAATAAATAAATAAATAAGAAAGAATAAAAAGCAAAGGAAAAAGGACATAGAAGATAGAAGGTAAATAAAGTAAATATAAATTATAAATATAAAAATATGATAAAGAATTTCAACTGGAGAGATCTATGAGAACAGCCTTTTCTGCTGTGGCTGCCATCCTTTTGGGACACCTTTGCCAGAGGTGAGATATACCTCCATCCTTCTGGCCTTTCAGAAGGGCCTTAAAACTTGGTTCTGCTTTTAATTAAAATCTTTAGTTCCCTCTAGAATCCAATTTTAAAAATTGCTTATCTCTATTATGTCATAGAAAAAATTCAAATCCACTTTCCCCAAGGAAGAAATTATGATTAATTCCCAAATTTTATTGCAATTTAATCCATTTATAACTTTCTAAAATCCAAATTTTAATTAGTTTTTTACTGGGTTGGGTTTTTTTTACAGAAAAATCATTTCTAAAGCTTGTAGTTAAGTATTTTTTTTCTTTAAGGATTGAAGGCAGAGTCACTCAGTATTTTCAGATTTCTCTATTCAAAGATCTCCAATAGCTGAAAAATAGTTTATACCAAATTTCCAAAAGTGATTAGAAAAATAAGATGATTAGAAAAGAATTTAGCATGTTTTTAAAGGCACTGATCATAATCTGAGCTAGATAGTTATTCCCTCAATTCCCAGAAACTCTTAAGTCCACTGGAGACCACTGTTTTACCGTCTCCTGGTCAGAAGCTTGGAGCGCTTGTAGGCAATCTCACATCCTCTTTTATCTAGAGAGATTCAAAGAATCTATCTATTTACTGGCTATTTTTTCTTTGCTACATTTGTCACCTTCATTTCAGTCTTCCATTTCCTTCTCCAGGAGTCCCACATTGGAATCAATGTTTGGTTCCTAGCAACTGCCTCAACTAGTCTCTGCAGTTTTCTTGGCAGGGTTTTTTTTTTTTTTTTTGTAGCTGTTTGCCATTATCTGCTTCTTCCTAGGTCTGAGAGAAAGTGAGTAGCCAAAGTCACCCAACTGGCTTTGTGTCTAAGGCAGAACTATAACTCTCGGTGTCCTGGGTTCTAGCTTTAAAAACAATCTCAAACTGGCATTCGGATAATTGCATTACATTTAGAATATTTATACATTAAGATGCTCTGTACCAGAGCCTGGGGGCCAGATCGGGCCTGTAGGGTGCTTAGATCCAGCCTGTGAGGTCACCCTGGAAACATTGAAGGACTGGCCCGCGGTGACTCTGCCAGCAAAAACAGAGCTTGGGAGGGGTGCCCAAGGCCTTCCCAAGCTCTGTTTGCTCTGACAGAGGGTTGCAGGAGGCCATCACAGGCAAAAACAAAGTTGGGGAGCCCATTTTCGCTGGCAGAGCATTCGGGCCACCGTGACATTGAGCTAGCCATGCCCACCCTGGCCACGCCCATCCTGGCTCCTCAAGGTTAAGCATAACCCTGATGCACCCCTCAATGAAAACGAGTTTGACACTCCTGCTCTATACTAAAACTGGAAAGAGGCCGAAATTCAGGCTCAGTTATTCAGAAATTTTGCTCTGAGCATATAGGGTGTGGAGAGCCAGTTTGGTCTAATGGTTAAGTCACTGGGCTAGAAACCAGGAGACTGTCAATTCTAATCCCACCTGAGCATGAAAACCAGATGGGTGACCTAGAGAGAGACATTTCTCTCAGCCCAACTCACCTCAGAGTTTAATGTTGTGGGGAAAATAGGAGGAAGGTATTCAATATTTTTACAGACTTTAATTAGTTGTAAAAATAATAAAGGTGGGATACAATTGAATAAAATATGATGCTAAAAATGAATCCATAAAAAATGAATCCACTTGTAACATAAATTTGATCTCATTTTTGTTATATCAGATGAAATTGGTTATTCATTACTGTATATTTAACTTAAATCAGTTCAGTAGCTATTTATTAGAATTTGTATAACATTACACTTATTAAACGTCAAATCCTGAATGAATTTGTAGTCAATGAACATTCACAGTTCCTGTGTGTTTTAGAATTTATTATCCTTGTGAATTTTAGAATTTATTGTTCACGAGAATGTGTGGATCTGTAAAGGAATCATTGAAACAGCTTCTTACAGAGTGGAACCTTCTTTTTGTGTCTTATATATGAAACTGTGACAGAAACTTGGCATATAGAAAAAAAGGGAACTTATCTTGTTTACCATATATACCGTGTCTCAGTAAAAGTCTACTTAAATCTCTTATCTGAAAAGCTATAAACTTTTCACAGCTGATGAGATTTTATTAGACTTTTATTACTTTTATACTAAAGTTGAACTTTTGTCTTTTATTATGCCTGTTTTTTTTAATGATTGATGACTCCTGGTGTTTCTGAATGAATCTGTGATCTGAATGATCTCTGATTATAGGTAGTCCTTGACTTATGACTGTTTAATGATGGTTCAAAATTACAGTGCCCTAAAAAAATGACTTATGACCCATCCTTGAAGTTATTACATATTGTATCACTTCTGCTGTCATGTGATTGCAATTTGGGTATCCCATTTACAATGCAGCATTGTGCAGTCATGTGATCATGACTTGTGACCTTCCAGCTGGATTCTGACAAGCAAAGTCAATTGGAGAAGCCAGATTCATTTAATGACCATGGTTAATGACTTAATGACCATGGTAAAATAATCATAAAACCAGGTCCAATTTGCTTAACAACTTAGCATCACTTAATGACTGAAATTCTAGCCCCAATTGTGGTCCTCAGTTAAGGACTACTTTTAGAGCCTCTTTAGAGAAAATATAGAGTTACAATTAATTATGCCAATAAGCCATGGACTTCATTGCCTATACATGATGCTTTGAATTTATAGGCAACTTTGTTTCTCAGAGCTCATGTCTACAGCTGGCTTCCTCACACTTTTTTTTCTGCAATACCTGTTTATTTTGTTGTATTCTTTCTTGTCCTTTTAATAGAATTGGATTTTACAGCTTTTTTAAAAAAAATACTATAAGCTGAGAGATAAAATTATAGAAGAAAGGCAGAATATAATACTGTAATTTTTATTTTATGTATGGATAAATAACATGGTACAATAAAAGCTGTTATTAGATCCATACAATTGATGAAGCTGCTAATTTTTAGCAAAGCCTCTCTTGGGAAATTGAGTGAAAAGCCACCTTCAGATTGATAAAGCAGCATATAGAAATTACTTAGCAAAAATATTTTTAATTTTTTTATTTTTTATTACTTTATTGTTTCAGAAACATCAAACAGAAGAAAGATAATTCAGAATTGTTATGGGACAAGAATTACAATAATAATCAAATAAATTATGGAATAGAATCATTAAAGGATGCAAATGGATGGACAGAATGAAATGTGAATGACAAAAATTAAAATAATTTTCAATTATTTCAATTATTTTTATATTTTAATAAATAACTAAATTGAATTGTTAAATTGTCCCATGGAGAGTTTTCTCGTAGCGAGTTGGCTGTGGTGAGTTGGCGAACTGGCCATGGTGAGTTGGCCATAGTGAGTTGGCTGTTGTGAGTTGTCCTATTCCATTACAATAGGGTGATAGGATCCTTCAAGGTGAACCTTACTTTTTTTTCCTTTTGTTTTATTAACAGATTCCGATATCCGCAGAAAATTTTCTTTGGAGGATTATCTGAATAATGATTTTCAGTACAAATCATACAATGTGCGGTGGATGTCAGGTAATGAGCGTAAGCTTTTGAAATGCCTTAGAGCGGTTTCTTTTTTTTTTTTTTTTTACAAATATATGTTGGACAATGAATGAGAGTTGTGCCCAAATCACACAATCTTTGGGAGCATTATTCATCACAGTCTCACAAGATTTGTTTACACAATCAAAAGTGTACATTCTTTCTCAAAGCTTTATGTCAGTGATCAGCTAACCAATCACTAATATGGCTAACAGCATACAAAATTCATCTAAGAAATATTTGAAAAAATTGAATGCTGTTTTGCTTCTCATTGTCCCGACAGCCTCGTGATGAGCTTTTATCCAAATTTGATTGTAGCCCTTTTTTCAGTGAGAAGCCCTAGAACAGTGATAGATATATACTTTTTTATATATACTGGACAGCGTTTGAAGATTATCCAGAAATTATAGTCCTTTCTGGCATTTGAGAGTTGCTTCAGCAATGGAACCCCTGTACTGTAGTCAGTACATGGCTTACCAATATGTTCACAAGTAAATTCAGAGTACTATATTGATTGGTGAAGCCTTGGATTGCTTGGCTGCCTATATGAACCTCTCTTCCAAATAGAACTGATGAACTCTGGAAGGGATGTTATGGGTCTGTTCCTTCTGGGTGATTGGGAAAGCAGGAAGAACCCAGGAATTTTTTTTTTCATGACTCTTTTGAGCACTGTCCCCCTTGAGATCTGTGTAGCATCCATCTGCTTAACATTCTGTAAAGCAATGAAAATCTGGCAGTTCCACCAAGCTTTTTGCAACTGGGACTGGGTACAGGGCAGTGTGACTTTTAACATTTTGGTTGTGATTATTATAAGCTCAGTTCCTGGGGTTTTAACTTATTGTTAAAATGCACTGTTTTAGATATTTAACTTTATGCGAACTTCCTAAAACTTGTTGGAAGTGGCAGGATGTAAATCAATCTACAATGGTTATAGACTAAGCCAGCATCTCTAAATATTTCCTTTACTGTAACTGGGATGTGTCCTAGCCAACTAATTAAATCATTTTTGCCCCATCTTCCCCACTTCATTTTTTATAAATTCCACTTCATAAACATGGAGTGTCAGAACTCATTTGAGCAGAATATTCTCCAACCACATAATAGACAATTTAAAAATAAAGAGTTCCCTGACTCATTTGAATTCATACATGATAAATAGACTGTTGTGACAATGAACTTAATAAATAATGCAGGATTTTTTATTGACTTTGTGTGGAGGGGAGAGATAAGGTTTTGTTTATTGGCACTGAATGTTTTCCTGTTTTTCTTCCCTTTTTAGGTCATGAGTATGTCTACACAAATCAGAACAATGTTTTTCTGTACAACATTGATGATGGAAAAGAGACTATAATCTTATCAAATAACACATTAGTACGTGTTTTTTTTTTAAAAAAACTACTTCATCAGTTCAAAAGTGCTCTGAACTGAACATTTTCTTCCTTAAACAATGTTTTATTACTAATTTGTTTTGTTTTATCTACAGGAAAATTGGAATAATTCTGTTGCAATATTGTCACCCGACAAAAAATTTGCTCTTCTGCGATACAGTTATGAGAAGGTAGCAACGATATTATGCTTTTATATGCCGTTTAGTATATTTGTATTGATAAAAAATTGTTTTAATCCTTTACAACAAGGGTCTCCAAACTTGGCAACTTTTAGACTTATGGATTTCAACTCCCAGAATAACTCAGCCAGGCTGCTGAGGAATTCTGGGAGTTAAAGTCCATAAGTCTTAAAGTTTCCAAGTTTGGAGATCCTACTTTACAACGTGAATATGGATTCACTTTGACATTTAGATAGGCGAGGACTTGAATGGCCCTTTGTGGTTATTAAAATCTAGCTAGTTCTCCACACTGCACCAATCTCTTTTCAATGATTTTACTTTAGTAGTTATCTTCTATTTAATTTCTCATTCATTCCTAACTTCTTGACCACTAACACAATGGTTTTTGTAAACAATGACAAATTACTTATTCCATACAGATGGTCCTCAACTTAGAGCCATTTGTTTAGTGATCATTCAGAGTTACAGTGATACTGAAAAAAAACCTGCAATGATTCACTCAACAACTGTGGTAAGAAAGATCGTAAAATGGGCAAAATTCAGCTAACAATAGTTGTGCTGAGAAATTGATATTTTGGGCTCAGTTGTGGTCTTATGTTGAGGATTACCTGTACCTTGTTATTTTACAAAACTTTAGGACTGCAGGCATGAGAGTGAGACAGTACTGAAGAGAAAAAATCCTGGAGAAATATTAAAGATATAAGTACAGTACAAAGAATGCTGAAATTATAAGCATAAATAAAGGATTGTCACACCAGCTGTCCCTATAGAATGATATAAATGATATAAAGTCTTTTCTGAAGGCATCCTATTTGTGTAAGATACCCCACACTTTGCTTTCCTCTGGGGAATATTTTTAGAAATAATTAGAGGTTTATATTCCCAACTGTATAAACTGTATTTAGCCTTACCTATAGGTTGGGAAAACAAGCCAACAAGCCAATTGTGAATTGTGGTTTTCATAATTTTACATTAAAATGGGCAAGGATTTTGAGGGCTCCTAAAGCTGACTTGGGAATTAGAGATGAAGCAAATAATTAAGAAGGCCTAATAACTCTTAATGTAGTTCTGGTTTGATTCCTTGCAGGGAGTTTTGAAGTTAATCTTGGCTTCAAGCACCACCATAGTTTAGGAGTTAGATGGTATTAATTTGTTCTTAATTGAAAACAAAAGCAAATTCTCAGGGCACCTTTAGATGACAGCTTTGCAACAGTTCAGAAGACACTATGAACTTGACCAATATATTGCTTTATTTGAAAAGGGAACAGGGCTGGTTTTTTCTTTTGGACTACTGCAGTGCTGAGGAATGTATTTCCTCTTTGGTTGAAATTTTTGCTTTGCTGATTTCTGAATTTAAGTCAACCGTAATTCCCACTTCTCCCTCAGCATTTCAACACCATGTGCTTGTGAGTAACTCCTGAGAATATATTTCCCCCACTATGACTCCATGAAGCCATAGATATTAGGGTTGTACTGTGATCTGGATTCAAAATAAAACAATGGATTAGAATATGTGTAGCTACATACATCACTCCTTAAATCATGTCTGCCTTTTCACTGCAGGTAAAGCTGCAGTGGTAGATAGAAGGTGTATATCATGCATACTCCAAATCGCATTTTTCTCTTTGAATCCAGAACATTATACAACTGTAGTGGTTGCATCTTTTGAAAAACCAAAACACAGATACAGTGGTACTTTGGGACTCATCATTAATTCATTCCAGGAGGTGCAATGAGAACCAAAAATGAGTATCAAACAAATTTTTCCCCTAAGGAAAAATATAGAAAGTCACAAAGTATCCAACATCAACAAGCCTAGCTTGTGCATTGAGTAGCAACCAAACGATGAATACCAGGACAAAATTTTCATATCAAAATGCGCTGAGTACCAAATTTGGTGAATTTCAAAGCAGTTGAATATGAAGGTACAGGGAGTACCCTTAAATTTGCCTCAACTCTTAGTCTGCAAGGACAAATGACTTCCATCTTAGCCTATGGCTGGTTGGAGTCCACAACTCCCAAGGATATATTCCAGTGAGGTACCTGATCCAATCCATCCACCACAACCATTGTCTATTGGAAAGAATGTTGCAAAATGCTGACTTGTTATCATCTCACCTTCACCTAATATTTCCATTCATGTTTTAAATGCAACGAAGGAACAACCCTTTGTAGTCAGATTCTCGTCACAGTAATTGCCCATAATATTCTTGAAATGGTGTCACAAAGAGGTATTGAAAAATAAGATCATGTGTGTGGGAGTGGTAACTATTTATTTGCCTTTTTGTAAACCTGAAATAAGGAGATTTTTTTTCCTTTTCTGAAGTCTGTGGTAAGAGTGCCACTCATTTCATATCACTGATTCTGTTGGTCAGTCTGCATGTTATCAGAATTCCAAGATTGACAAAAAATATCGTTATGATTTAGCTACACATTGCTTTGTGGAGAACTGGTAAAAAGGACCAGAGTAGCGTAGAAATACCCTCAATGTGTTTGTGATAAGGGAAAAAACAATCCTTAATCTTGAAGGGTTATTTTATGTCATAATAAATTATAGTTTAGCAGTATAGCTAAATATTGCATGCTATATTGTAGCCATACACTAGGACTGATATTTATTATTTGAAGTCTTTATTTCTAGAAGGTATCAAGAGGTCTGAGTTAAAGTTGAATTTTGTTTATCATGAACTTATGATCATTAAATGTAATATGGGTAAAATTCATGCAAACAGGACTTTTTAAAAAAATATTAACTTTGAACTACACTCTTGTTTTTTAAGTGTTTTTCTTTATATGCAAATATGATTTTTGCAGGTGTGGAGGCACTCATACACAGCATCATACCATATCTATGATCTAAATAACAGGTCAGTAACTACATTGTCTTTTTGTGATGTTTCAATGGCTTACATTATGTTGATAATTTTATTTATGTTTCTTCATAGAACCATAATAACTGAGAATCCACTTCCTACAACTATCCAGTACATATCATGGTCACCTGCCGGACACAAACTGGTGAGTAAAATACATAGGGTTTTGCTTTCTTATAACTAAGGCTTTCTTGTAATACCAATTCATATATTCCTGTGCACCATTTCTATAATCCAAACTGCAACAGAAATTTCTGGAAGATTTAGAGGAGAAAATGTAAGAGGAGAAAGGAATGTTACAGAATATTTACATAAGGACTCCAGTTCATTTAATCAGATTAAACGTTAAATATACAAAGAACTGGTGTCATATATATTTTACAGTAAATGCGTAGAGGCCCAGTTCAAAGTGAGGCAATTAGGGAGTGGGGGAGCTTAATTCTCTCTTGCCTCCTTATTCTAAAAGTCATCACATGCACATTTTTTAAAATCAGCAATTTGTGAAAACATAAACCTGATTTCCCAGGTTAATCAGAGTGAATTTGACTCTGGGCTTTAATTCACAAACTTTCTAGGTTTAAAAAAAATGGTAAGATAGTTGCATGCTAAATTTTTATGATGTGGTTTAACTCAATGGCATGACAAATTGACAGGAAAAAAACCCCACTAGCAACTGGTTGAATTGGTAATAGAAGGAGAGGGAAGAAGGGACTTGATCTTAGAAGTATAGAATCTTATATATAAACATCAAGCTGCAATGATACTTTAAGGGGCAAATGCAAGAAGTTAATGAAAAGAGAACCAATATTTTAATGTGGAGAAAATTGGATAAAACAATGTTAAGATTTCTTGGGATTAATTAGACAAAATGCAACATTCTAGGTCTTTCTTGTAAACCATTCTGATTTTTTCTTTATTCTTAAAATAACAAGGGTAAAAGAAATTCAATTTCCTGTATTTGGATAGGTGAGAAGAATCTTACAGTATTAAAAAAAAATATCCGTTTAGAGTTGATGTGTGTAGAAATAGAGGAAATGAAAGTAAATGTAATTTGTTTGATCTAAAGTAAAGGTTATAAAATCATTTTCTGATGGTAAATACTGTAATGTTTGTTTATGGCAGGCTTATGTTTACCGTAACAATGTTTATGTGAAAACAACACCAAATGCCAAACCTGTTGAAATCACTGAGAATGGAGCCGAAAACAAAATTTTAAATGGATTAGCAGACTGGGTATATGAAGGTAACTGTCATTGAAAGGGGGGAAAACCCCTTAAGAGCAACTTAATTGCCATCACAAACAGAAATAAAATATTAGGTTTATGTAAAGTTTCTTTTGAATTCACTGCTTGGAATGAAGGGGGGGGGGGGCAACTTCACCTTTGAGTCACATAACCCTTTCTAGCTTTCAAAACTCCCAGTGAAACAATCCCAGTGAAAGTGTTATCTGGACAGGGACGAAGTAGCCTCAGAAAACCGAGAAAGAGCCTTAGAAAATTTGATACCCTTTAGAAATACAGCTGCAAAGCATCAAATCCAACACAGTGTATTCTTTATTTGGACAAAAAAAGCCCTCCCCAATGGCTTATGAAATATGTCTTGCCTTGGTAATAGCTGTATTTTGGTAATAACTGTGGATTGGCCTATTAAACAAGCCATATTTCATATTTTACCTCCTCTTCTTTTCTCTTTCATTCACACATGATTGATGAGTAGAATGCTTCCAAACAGTAGAAAATTACTCTCTTCCTCTTGTGTTTTTTTTTCCCTGGGATAATAACAACACAATCCAGAATCAAACCGAAGTATTGCGATCAAAGTAGGTGATAAAAAGAAATATATGTATGGTGAACCACAGGTGAACTTTCAATACCATTTTTATTAAAGAAATGTTTAACGAAGTAAAATCATAAAAGGAAATAAAGATAATAAGAATAGTAAATAGTGAAAAAAGAAAAGAAAGATGATTAAAGAAGCAGCTTCCAATCTTACTGATAGTGGTTATAGATACATTTTTACTTTGCTGTCTTTCTCTAAGGTTACATCCTCACCACAGCTGAATCTTTCACAAGAAATACAGTGTTATTATTATTACAATATTATTTATAGTTTGTGTCACATATACATAATCAAGAGATAAAATTTAACATTATTGCCATTTTTTGGAGTGAAATATGCTTCCTTCTAAATTTTCTATAAAATAATCCACATAAATTGGCCAAACATTTCATAGAACGAATACCATACTATATGAGGATTGATTTTACTTTTACGGTTTGAAGAGAATATTTGTAGCTCAGGATTAAACTGTGGGGTCCTCTGAGCTTGGTTGTTTTCTTGCAGATATGTCATTACCAAACTAGATTGCATTATTGGTGCACAGTTGCACTCCTAGCTTATGTGACCAAGCAGCCTATTGATCAAATAGGGATACTATCAAATATCCCCAACCATTAACACCAAGAAGAAAACACTGAACATAGATGGAAGCCCTTCTTCCATCTAATATAGGGTATTAAATAAATAGCTAGCAGTAGACATTTTCCCATGTGGTTCTTAAAGATAGAAGAACTGCTTTTATATCAGAATCTGATATCCATTTTTAATGATCCTCTAGCTCAGATCATCTCCCATGAGGTCAAAATAAGAGAAAAAAATATCCAGTTGTGCATGTAACCTCCTGGTGGAAGATTATATGAAGAGTTGGTTGTAATATTTTTTTTCTGTTCTTAATTTCATGAGAAATGGTCAGAGCTACAGGACCATTAAAATGGATTAATGAATTCAAATCATCCTGAAAGGCTAAAAATGCACAAGATTATTTTAAATGTTAATTTAAGCCAACAATATACAATAACTCATTCTGGTCTCAGTGGATATCACTGCAGATTTAATTAGTAAGAAAGTAAACCATGTGACATTTTAAAAAGTTTCTTTTATTAATTCAAACTGGACAATTTGCAGGGGCCTAAAATTTAGAGAGTTGCAAATTACTTTGGGTCTGAATACTTTGAGGGCATCTCTAATAGACAGGCAGTTCAGGATAGAACTAGTACAATTGTAACTTGGCATATGTAACTTGTCTAGACCAAGAATCAGAAACTGAAACATGACTCCTATAATTATAATTACCTCATAGTTACCTGTTCCTGTTTATTTCTCAAGGTCTCTTGGAAAAATGCATCTTCTTGTATTTTTTTTCTGATGATTTCCTGTTAGGTATTCTGCCTCACAGAAAGTGGCAGAAACTTGAATTGAAGAACTGACTTCTTAGGCCTATTATATTTGTTGAGAGATTTGGCACATCTCCCACATACTAGAGGAAGATTATTGCTTTGCTTGTTGTTTTTTATAATTAGCTTATAAAAGTTTTTATAGAAGTTAAACAGAAGGAAAGGCAGTGCATAGCTTTGCTTAATCCCCATTGAATTAAGATTTCACTAAATATCCTATCTAAGCTGCATTAAAGTATTTCCATGTTATATTTTAATAGCAACAGCTGTAGATTAATGAAAGAGTTTTCCAAACTCTTCCACCATCTGTCTCTAGGGATAGAACCAAAAGCTGATTTTTAAATCAAAAAGATAACCCAAAGGATATTTGCAGAATAGTTGAATATTCCTTTGCTAAATGTTGACCCCTAAAAGGTTTCTTACATAAAATGTATTTGTAATGTTCAAAAATGAATGGAGGAATTCTTAGTAGTCGTTTTATATTTCTTTTATGTTAAAACTGTGATAGTATTCCAGGCAAGATGGGTAGAATACAACTTTAACAAACAAATAAACAAATGAATAACTATTCCAGTTCTGAAATATACTAGATCACACGTTTTTTAATTATTTCAAAGGGTTTTTCAGCTGTCAAATTAGCATTTGCTCTGTAATGGAGTCACAGGATCAAATGGTCCTGGTTTAATTGTAAAATATAATTTAAGTTAGGATGCGACAACAAGCTAAGGCAAATCATAAGTAAAAGCTTCTTATTTATTCTTACCTTATTAACTCCCAAGAGACACATGAAGAAGAAGAAATGCAATATGTGAATTTTTTAAAAAACAGAAGAACAATTATTCTGTCAAAAAAAAAAAAGGAGTGCAATTTGGGTATCCTGGCAACGCTTGATGTAAATGCCAGTGTGAAAAAACACTGTCATCTACTGGAGGATAGTGGCCCCATCTTTTGCCAATAACATTGATAGCTCTTCACTGCATATACCAGCCAGTATATGGGAACACCATTTTGTTACTCTTTATTAACCAGGCAGAGAATTCCCCGATTTAGATGTGACCTCTTTTCCACATTGGCCTCTGGTCTCAAGTTCAGTAATCAGAAATATAATTAAACAATTTAAACCAGCTCAGATTTTATTATGTATGTAATAATAAAAATTCTTTGGAATGGTGGGTCCCAGTGCTAGTTTCTTGGCAATAGGTTGTTCAGCCATGATACCAAGTGATTGAGAGTTTGACTGTTATAATAAAAATATGTAAGAAGGGCAAAAGATAACACCCCACCAGACGAGGATGTAATTCGGAAAATACTAGATTGTGCAGAGATGGATAGATTGACATTAAAAATAAAGGATAAAGAAGACAGAATATTACTTAACATGGAACAGATTTTACAAGTGGCTAGAGATAAGAGGTGGAAATTAGATTAAGAAAGTCTTATGTAAGAATTAAATACAAAGAGGGTTGACAACATGACAACATGTTGATATAATTAATAGACCTATGAACAAGCTAATACAAAGAAATTCAGTTAAAACTATTTTGTTATACTATTATTATTATTATTATTGTTACTAGTATATATATATTGATATCTCTATTTGTTTTTCCCTTGCTGCTTCATAAATGATATGCCCTGACAATACACTGTACTCAAAATGTTTATGAATAAAAATAAAACATATACTAAAAAAAAAAGAAAGGCAAAAGAGATGATTCTATAAACTATTGACAATCAGTTAGCTAAGTCAGGTCAGCAAAATGTATGCTAAATATCAACAAGAAAAACTAATTGATTTGTTTGAATCTGAAGATATTTTGAGGGATGAGCAGGACGATCAATATTAGGCCATGCCTTAGTGCTGCATTGCTTAGTAGAAAATATACCAACTCAGAACAATCTCTGCATGCAACTTTTATTGATTTCAGGTCAGTTACGGTATTTCAAACTAAACTTCAGCATAAATTGTTTAAAATACCACAATTAATACAAGTCTACTCCTGCTGCTCATTAAAATGCATGAAAATACAAGATTAGAAGAGAATATTTGTCCCTTAGGGCTGAACAGTGGAGTCCTTGGGATCTCTGAGCTTGGTTATTTCCTTGCAGATGTTTCATTACTAAACTAGGTAATGAAACATGATGTTACCTAGTTTGGTATAATGAAACGTCTGCAAGGAAACAACCAAGCTCAGAGACCACTGAGGACCCCATAGAATACAAAGGAAATATCCCTAAGGAAGGAGGTTAGACAGGAATGTGTATTGGCTTGTTTTATTCAACTACTATATGTTTCCATACCACCTACGGAAACAATTTCGTCCCATTACATCAGCCAGTCATGCAGGGAAGATGTGCAGCCGATCCCATCAGTTAAAGAACTTTGACTGGTGGGGTCCAAGGAAAAGAACCTTCTCTGCCATTTCACTTGCCCTGTTGAATATTCTGTCCCCTGAGAACCTCTCTGAGGGAGATAGGCAGTTCAAAAATGTGAAAAACATCATAAGTATTGTGTTCTTTACTTAAGTAACTCTATTTTTCATTCCCCCCCCCCCATATTATTCAATTTATTATTGTATGCTGATGGTGCAATAGTTTTTACTTTTTCTAAACGCCCAAAACAGAGAAACTGGAACTTAGATGGGCATTCCATTGAGCAGGTTATGATTTTTAGATATCTAGAAATAGTTTTTTCAAACTCCAGGAAGCAGAAATGCCTGTCTGGACTATATGTATCCCACAGTGAACAGATATCTGTATCAGTTTACGAACTTATTATTTTCCCCTTATTAGGTTCATCTGTTGCAATTAAGTTGTTTTTATCTATAGTCCAAGCACGGGGCTATATGGGGCTCAAATAGGAGCCTGTAACAGCATGATCACTGCAGAAAGGATTCCAACAAAATTTCTAAGTATCTTCCAGGTTACCTGCTGTGTTCCAAATCAGTACTTCAGTGAGAAGCAGGAGTCAGTGAACTTGAATCTATTCTCTGATAAATATATTTATCTACTGGTTAAAACTACATCACAACCCTAGTGGATTGACCCGTGTAATATTGGCAGACAGCTACAAACCTTCCTGGGAAACAACGGTCTCAAAGAAACTGAGCCCGCTGTGGTTTCTTTGGTGATGCCATCTTAACCTTAGAGTCAGATCAAGTTAGACCCATACTAAGACAAAGGGTCTTAGATATAAAAGATCATGTAGAAATTGCTTTCTCTCATAATGTAATTGCAAATGAACAAGGTTTAGTCCCTAAACCAGTCTCTTACTTATATCACTGTTCCTAAATTCAGGAGAGCTTTATCTTTGGTTTGATTTAATGCTCTCTCCACAATTGTCGTGGAAGGGAAATATAAGAAAACTCCACATGAAACCCAATATTGCCCTTGTGATATGAGTACCATAGAAAGAAGATTTTGTGTTCTTCTGTATTGCCGTCAGATGATTACCCCCTTTTTATTTAAATTTCCAGGGCACTCAGATAATCTTTATTTGCAGTATCTATTAAACAATCAAAATAAATGTATTTCTATAAAAATAGCAAAGTTTTGCTACATTATGTGTAAATTTGGCCCACAAATAGTAATTCTTGTTAGAAGATATTTGTGTTTTCATTTTCTTGAATATGTTTTTATTGGACAAGGACCAAAATAAAGTTTCAGTTTGTCTGTCTGCAAATCCAGTGCACTGAAAATCCTCCAGGCTATTAGAAAGTGGATCCACTTTCTAATTTTATTATATTTCTGTATGAATTATCAACCATTCCTTTGAATTCATTAAACAAGCTTATTGCATGCAGGTGTTGCTCACTCTACTTTGTATTAATATAGTTTTTAGTAATGAATGATTGAAAATGAAAAAAATGTTGTATAAACATACTTCTCTTTATAAAGTAATTAGGAAGTCTTCAACATTTATATTGTTATTATCACCTCCAAGACAGCCCATAATAATTGTACTTATTAAAGTGCCTTTTTAGGAATAAAATATTCAGTTTAATTGTTTAATTTGTACTTGTATATTTTCTTACAGAGGAATACTAAGTTTGGGTATATAATTGGAAAGTTATGTTTCTTTGCATTTATTATTGTTCATTATAGATGATATATTTGAAAATGTTATAGTACAAACAAGAAACAATTATCCATAATATTGAAATCTAAGATAAATCAAAGTACTATTTAAAGCCAGATTTTTATAAAGAATAATTTCCATAGCACCGTATTTCTATAAAAAGGCATTTCTGAGAGTTGGCTTAACTGTTTTGGTTGCAAAACATTGCAAGTAATCTGAATTTTAGTTACTGAACTTCCATTTGAAATTATACATGCAAGTTATTATGAACAATGTTTCAGAGGGAAAAGCCAACCTAGCAACTATTGCTTCAAAAGAACACATTTGCATCTTTTTCAGAGGAAATGTTTGGCACCCATTCTGCTCTGTGGTGGTCTCCAAGTGGCAGGTTTTTGGCGTTTGCAGAGATTAATGACACCGAAGTTCCTCTTATTGAGTATTCGTTTTATTCAGAAGATACACTGCAATATCCAAAGACCATTAAAATCCCATATCCTAAGGTCTGTGTTATTTCTTAAACATAGTTGTTGAGTGGCTTGATTAAGAGAATAGTCACATTTAATCATTTGCTGCTAACAAAAATATTGTCTGTCTCTCCTCAACAGCTTGCTGTGATTACTGTGACTTAAGTCAATAGCATCTGGCAGCTCTGAAGTATTCTATTATCTCTAGGGAAACAGGAAATGAAAGCAATTGAAGGCTATGGAATATCTGAGTTTCTAAGATGATTTGTTGAAGAGCACTTGGGTGATCAATGGCAAAAGGAATACTTCAACTCAATGAGTTGCATAGCTAATAAGGGACTAAGAACTATTAGCTCTGTCATGAACAGGGAGGAGTGGGCTAAGTAATAGCTATTTCTCCTTTGGCAGACAGATTTCCAGGCTGATATATTTGCCAGGGCAGATGTCAATTGTTCCTTTTTTTTTTTTTAATGGAACTATACTTGGTTTCAGTTTTTTCAAACTTTAGAAACTGGTATGTTCTCAATAGTTCCAAGGGCAGTGGTGGCTAATCTTTTTGGGCTCCTGTGCCCAAAAATATGTGCGCATTTGCATGCTCGCACTTGCGTGCCAGCACCCAGAAAGCAATGCGTGTACCCCAATGCCCTCTACACATGTGCATGCAATCCCTACCCACCCACCCACTCACCGCCTCTGCCCCCTTACCTGCACTGTGCCTCACAGCTGATTTTCTGCCAGTTTGAGGCCTTTTTTGGCCTCCCAGAGGCTTGAGGGAGGCTTCTGCAGGCTTCTGCAGGTTTTGCAGGCCAAAAAAACAGCCCCGTTTTGTCACTTCTGGTATTTTCAGAAAAAACAGGAAGTGATAAAACAGGCTAGTTTTCGGCCTGCAGAGCCTGCAGAAGCCTTCTCAAGCCTTTGGGAGGCTGAAAAAGGCCTCAAACTGCCCAAAAATAAGCTGTGAGGCGCGCGCATGTGCAGTGAGGTAAATTTGCCTGCAGCTTGCATGCCGGCACAAATGGCTCTGCGTGCCACCTGTGGCACGCGTGCCATAGGTTCACCATCACAGTTTTAGGGTCTTTGCAGAGGCTGTTTTCTTTGATCAGCTCCATAGACTGATCATGTGGCTGTAACATGCCATGGCTAGTCCAGGAAGTGATGGGGAAGAAGTCTGAATGTAGAAAGTATGATATTGGCTTTAAATGTGCTAGAATTTTCAGGGGTTCACCAAAGTGAGGATAAATGTCCCAACTTGTCATGTATTTTAGAAAGTAAATGTAATTTCTTTTCTGGAGTAGAATGAATATGAGTGGGACTTTATTCCTGCTGCCATTCACCTTGGCATGGAGCTTCTGAAGTATGTCACCCATATTCACTTTCAGCAGAATCTTCTTAAAAGATTCTGTCATGGGACATATGTTGCTCTGTTTATTTCTCAGAATCATGTAACTGAAAATATTTGATATATCTTAAAGTTAGTTCTGGAAGTCAGAAAGGCAGTACAATTGTTACAGGGCAAAATTAAATTAGGTTTTTATGCATATTTGCAATTGATTCAACTTAGTCCTGATGAGATTGCTTCCATCATCAAGATTAAAGCTATGGTTTGTTTCAAGATGAAGCAGTTGTGGATCAAAGATCAAGAATAGTTCTGAGAGGAATTTTCATTGGATTGTAACGTAGGAGGATTATTCCCTTGATCAGTACTTCAATTAGATTTGGGGGCACAATGTACTTTTCAATAGAAAGTACAAACAGAGCTGTTGGTGTCCCCCTTGTCATCGTCAGATCATGACCTAATTATTATGAGACTCTCTGGTGCCACTATCCACTGCAAGGAGTCTGAGCTCATTAGATTGGTCCATCCCCAGCAACTGATGGTTCTGGAGAAGCTTCATCTGAAGTCTTGGTTGTTGCTTGGAATAAAGGGGCAGCAGAGACTTTGGTTTGGATTGCATCCTTTGTATTTTACAGAGAAGTTGGGAGAAGAAACATCTAGAGGAGCAGACTCCAACCTTTTGGGCACCAGGGTCCTTGTTCCACGGAGAAAGGTTTTTCCTTTCCTGGGGGGGGACATAGTTTTGTGTGCTGCCTGCATCATATGAATGTGGCTTCACTTGCTTGCATGGCCCAGTTGTTGACATGCTATGGACCAGTGGCAGTCCGTGGACTGGGGGTTGGGGACCCCTGGTCTAGAGTGTCATTAAATTCAATGAAGAAGGAACTTGATTGAATATGGGCTAGAGTCACTATTAAGGCCTATCTTGTGGCAGTATGATGGCAAAGCAGCAATATTATCCCACCCTTATTGCAGATTGGCATCTGCAGCCCTATTTCATCCCGTTTACCTCCTGCATAAGCGGGTGCCAGGAATGTTTGGCAGGGATGTGTGAAGGAATTTGCTCAGCATTTTAGATTCATTTGCAGTTTGACAGTGGCCTTGTTTGCAGGTCCAGAGCAGATGCCTAAGGTGAAATCTTGCCCAGATATCTGGGAATGTTTTGAAGCTGTTGGAGCTGAGGAAGTAGACAGAGATGTGAGTTAAACCCCTTCTATTTAGATCTAAGCCACTTCCTGGGGTATGGCATGTGAGTGAATTCTAGTGGTGGTGAATCCTTCTTTGAGTGAGAGGTTTTTTTCCCCCTTTACCTCTTAAGGAAGCTTTGTTCACCATCTCTTCAAGAACCCATCATTGGACCTCTTAATACTGGGAAATTTTTGCTCAATGTATTCTTTTTGAGGGGGGCGATTAAGAAGGTGGTTGTGCAGCATCTTCAAAGGACCATGGATGAAACAGATTATCTGGATCCTTTTCAGTCAGGTTACATTACCTGGGTATGGAATAGATACATCACTGGTTCAATTTTTGCATCCTCTCTGACATGGGAGGATGGTGGTTCCTCCTTTGGGTGGTGCTTGCATTGAGGATGTTCTCCCCACTGAAACTCTAGTGAACTTCCAAATGTCCCTCAAACTTTGTTATGCCAGCATGCCTGGGGACCCACAGGGACAGGTAAACCAGTGAGGTGGCTCCATTGATTAACATCCCTTGTATAAGAGCCTCAGTGGCACAGTGGTTAGCGTGCAGTACTGCAGGCTACTTCTGCTGACTATCGGCTGTCTGTAATTTGGCAGTTCAAATCCCACCAGACTCAACATTGACTCAGCCTTCCATCCTTGCGAGGTGGGTAAAATGAGGACCCAGACTGTTGCGGGCAATATGCTCACTCTGTAAACTGCTTAGAGAGGGCTGTAAAGCACTATAAAGCAGTATATAAGTCTAAGTGCTATTGCTATTGATATATTATTCTTTGTTTTAGCTCTGTTCCTATAGTTCTTAAAAATGGTTTTTAATGATTTAATATTAATGGTTTTAGATATTAGTGAGATGGACAGCAATATAAATTTAAATAAATAAATAAATAAATAAATGATATGCTCATTGTTGATTTTTTCAGAGATTAAAAATTATAAATTAATAATGGACCAGGACTAATGTATGAAATTCTAATTTATTATAAAAGGTATGTTTAGTGTTTTTAGTCTTAATCTGAAAATAGAAAAATGTTTTCTGTAATAGAAATTTTTACTAAGTCAAGTGATGAGTTAACGTTACATTGATCTCTAAAAGAATAATCGTTCACAAAATGTGGGTGGTCATAATGTATACTGTATTGACTGTTTTTACCAACTTAGAAAAATTACATTATTTTTATAAGCATTGAACTAAATCTTCAGTACTGGCTTTCAAATTTTTATCTATGAACCTCTATAAAACACACACACACACACACACACACACACACACATATATATATATTTTACATTTTGTATTGAGCTTTAAAATCTAACTTCTTTGTAATTTTCTAATTAACATTGCCATTTGTACAGAATCTGATTTAAAATGTTTTAATTTTATCCAGGCAGGTGCTACAAATCCAACAATAAGACTATTTGTTGTGGATATTCTAGCCCTTCCTCAAAAAAATATATCGGAAATTGTTGCACCATCTAGTATAATATCAGGGTAAGTTTTGTTACGGTGAGTGTTTTAGATTATTATTGTTATTATTTTACAATTATTGAGTAATAATATAAGATTTAAAAAAAACATTCACTTATTGCATTAAAAATCCTGTGGAGAGTTCATTTATTAATATGTGACCTTATTTCCAATATGTACTCAGCTGGATCATTCATTCTTTTTATCATATTTATTAAAACTGCCCAACTCCAAGAAGATTCTGGGTGGCAAATAATAGGATATACACATAATCGTCCAAGCTAAAACACTGTAAAAAAAATTTATATTGTAGTGACAAAACGTGGGTATGTGAAGAGAAATATACAAGTTGAATTACTTGAGAAGTGTGTTTGATGTTGTAGAATATAAAGGATATTACATGCAATGTCAGGGGTGTGCATAAGCGCACAATTGTGCCTACCATCCCTGTCCTATTATCCCCAAATTATTCGTACCTATTTCATGTGTTTATACTTATGTTTATTCTTATTTCTATTATATTGTTAGCATTTGACAAATAAATAAATGAAATAAAATTTTAAAAAAACCACATAAGCAAGGATGAACCACATCAGCTTCCATATTTGAACACATTCTTCAAACACAGAGACACATATACAAATGCTAATATAAATATACTCTCTTTAACTCATATACATACATACATAGTACACACATGGACAGGAAGAGAGGGTGGACCCTTCTTATCTACTAGCTAGGTTGGAAGAAGTCAAAGAATTATTTGTAGGTAAATCTCAACTTTCCAAACCACACTTCTGACTTTTATATTCTGTGAATGAATCATGGTATCAGTTTTGAGTTTATATCCTTTATTTTATCTTGTTCCACCCTGTGCTCCCCTGTTTCTAGTCATAGAATGCTTCCAAAATCTGTAGTTCCTTATTCTATAGAACTAAAATTTGAATTTTATATGTACAGGTAGTCCTCAAGTTATGACCACAATAAAGCCTAAAATTTGTGTTGCTAAGTGAGACATTGGTGAAGTAAGTTTTGCCCCATTTTGCAACCTTCCTTGCCACAGTTGTTAAATGAATCATTGCAGCGGTTAAGTTAGTTAACATGGCTGTTAAGTGAATCTGGCTTCCTCATTGACTTTGGTTGTCAAAAGGTCGCAAAAAGTGATCATGTGACCCTGGGACACTGCCATGGTCATAAGTATGAAGCAGTTGCCAAGCGTCTGAATTTTGATCAGGTGACTATGGGGATGCTGCAACGGTCGTAAGTGTGAAAAATGATCATAAGTCACCTTTTTCAGTGCTGTTATAACTTTAGAAAGTCACTAAATGAACTGTTGTAAGTCGAGGACTACCTGTACAGTACCTATTGTAAATATCGAATGGCATATAAATGATAAGCATTCAGGTATAGAATTCAAGTGAACCTATATAGAAAAATGCTGAGTAGCCCCCCCTCTCTCTCTCTTTTAATCTCCAGGGATCACTACTTGAGTGTTGTAACATGGGTGACTGATGAAAGAATTTGTCTGCAGTGGCTTAGACGGATTCAAAACTTTTCTATGCTCACCATCTGTGACTACTCTAGCGATGTGTGGCAGTGCCCAAAGGTACGAGTGGAGATGGATTTTAGGAGGTTGAAGGGTGAAGATTAGCTTGACGGTGCAAACAGACAATTGTAGCCTTCTTTTTGTTAGTGGGGAGTGGGGGTTGGTAGGTGGAGTAAATAATGGAATTGGTGGAAAGATGCTTCGGGAAACGTGACTTAGCAACGGGAGAGGCAGATTTGTGGAGTCCTGAACTTCATTGTTTTCTTGCAGATAGCAATAGCACTTAGACTTACATACCTCTTCAGTGCTTTTACAGCCCTGTCTAAGAGGTTTACAGAGTCAGCACATTGCCCTCAATAATCTGGGTCCTCATTTTACCGACCTCAGAAGGATGGAAGTCTAAGTCAACTTTGAGCCTGGTGAGATTCGATCTGCCAAATTGCAAGCAGCCGGCAATCCGCAGAAGTAGCCTGCAGTACTGTATTCTAACCACTGTGCCACCAGGCTGTTAGATGTATCATTACTACACTTATACTTATTATCTTGTAAACAATTGGCAAATCAAATAAATAAATAAATAAAATAAACTAGTTAACATCATCACTGTTACAACCTACAATGCTACCTACTAATGAAATACCTGCAAGAAAAAAAAAACCCAAGCTCAGGAATTGTCAAGAATCCCATGGTTCAACCCTGGATTACAAATATTCGCTTCTAGAGGCAGATTTCCACAGTAATCAGCAATTTAGGCTAGTTACCAAATTTAGCCCTATCTGAACCATGAAGGCTTGGCAGCAGAGATTTTCACCCTTGTCCCCTAGAGTCTGTAAAATGCCCTGCATGGCCCTTCTTTTGAAAACAACTTGGAAACTGTGGTTGGTACAAAATGTAATGGCCAGGGTATTAGCAGGTAAGCACTGCTATAATCCTGGTTCTCTGGTTGCTTCATTGGATATGAACAGGTTTCTGAGTTGAATTCAGAATGCTTTAAAAACATACGTAGCTTGTTTCCTGACTACATAAGGGACTACCTCCTTCATATACATAACGGCTCATGCATGCAAAACTAATGGGTCTATTTAAAATAGGGATTCTGTAGTGGTTGTCTTTTACAATTCTGTTTTTAAGATTTTAAGGTGACCGGGTTGCTGATATTCAACTGGGTAGAGTTTATGTACTTATATACATGCTTTTGTCTGGGTATTGTAATTCCCTCAGTCTTGGGAGCGGGGTAGTGAATCAATCAATCAATAAAATAGTCGTCTATTTGCAGAAAATTCTGAAAATATTGCCATTCATCTTGAAAGAGAGAAGAGCTAGATTAACAGACAGAGGTTACTTAAACAATGACGATCTTTCTCTTTTTTTCAGAACAGGGAGCATCCTGAAGAAAGTAAAACTGGCTGGGTTGGCAGAGTAAGTACAGTGATTTAAGGATCGATTTACATGTTGTATGGCAGCCAAGCATCCTTTCCTGCAGAGAGACCACAGCTGAAGAAATATCTTACAGAGAGGAAAGGGAGCATTTCATTGTACCTGCCAGCTGTTTTCTATCAGAAACATCTATACTCTTTTCTTCCTTGCCACATTCCAGCCCCGTATTAGTAAAATAAAAACAAGCTTCGAACAGTGTTAGAAATATTTCTTAGCATGTGTATATATGTGGGTTTCACGGCAGGAAAAATAACTAGTTGAGTAGAATTAGAACTTCTATTTCTATGTTGCTTCTTAAAAGCACTTGGCCAACAAAGAACCTGGCAATACTGTATGTTACTATTTTGTAATGTATAGTTTAATATACAGACACAAAGTTAGCTCTTAATACCTGTTTTTCCCCCCAAGTAAAATGTTGAGGACTTTTTTCAAGGTTATTTAGCATTGCAATTATATCTCCATCCCCTGATGTGTGAAATACACTGGCTTCTCAACTTTTTAATTAACCCTGTAACAAAGTCTTTATTATAGTCTTTGTTATACTTTGTAGGTCATATAGAACCCACATCTCTCACACATTTCTGTTTGCAATCCCTAATTTTCTAAAAAGGATATAATGCCTTTGCAGTCTTTTCTAATTCTGTTCAAGCAGTAGTCAAAGAACCAAACATTGTCCAAGATGTCAAGTTATAGTTATATTAATCAGTTGTTACAAGTGCACATGAAAAGATGAAACTGGATAGGAACTCAATTTTTGTGAGATATCATATCAATTTATTTTTAAATAAATTGCTAGGACTTCATGTTAATGAAATTAATGTAGATTATTATTTGCTGATATGGATATTCATCCTGACGTTGGCAATTTGTTCTTCTCTGATGGGATTCAGCATAGCAAACATTAATATTTCTGATTTCATATTTAAGATTATCTTTTGTTGGTTGGCATGTTTAGTTAAAAAGTAGTACATTGCTTCAATATATTAAGTGGAACCTGGCATTTTCATATCTAATGCCTACAACTAGTAGTTGTTCACATTTATCCTCAGCTTACAAACATTTGTTTAGTAACTGTTTGAAGTTACAATGGCACTAAAAAAACTTATGAAAATTTCCCACGCTTATAACCATTGCAACATCCCCATGGTCATGTGATCAAAATTCGGATGCTTGGCAGCTGGCATGTAATCACCTTCTGACAAGCAAAGTCAACAGGGAAACCAAATTCACCCAACAACCATGTTACCAACTTAATAATGCAGTGATTAACTGAACATCTGTGGCAAGAAAAGTCATAAAATGGGACAAAACTTACTTAACAACTGTCTTGCTTAGCAACAAAAACTTTGGGTTCAATTGTAGGTTCCCCCATTGAGTGTTCTTTGCCTTGCACAGGAGAATGGAGCTGGAAAGCAAGTTAGTGGAGTGGGGAGAGAGTGGGGATTTTGCAGTATCCTTCCCCTGGAGTGGGGTAGAAATGGAGATTTTGCAGTATTCTTCCTCTGTCACACGCACCAAGCCATGCCCATCAAGCCATGCCCACAGAACTGGTAGTAAAAAAAAATTGAATATCACCACTGGACAGTGCAACCATCATAAATACATGCCAGTAGCCAAGCACCTGAATTTTGGTCATGTGATCATGGAGATGCTGCAATGGTTGTAAGTGTGAAAACCAATCAAAAGTGACTTATTTCAGTGCTATTGTAACTCTGGATGGTCACTAAACAAATGGTTGTAAATCAAGGTTGTAAAATGAATAGTTGGGAACAGGTTTATAGGAACAAGGAGTTGTACAATAACACCACTGAATCTATATGTAAGAATAATGCTTTTTTCCCCTTTATCATTTGCTTAAAAAAGTCATGATTTAAAAAAAGCATCAAATATAGACCTACCCTGCAAAATAAGGGAAGTTAGTATTTTCTGCTGTCAAACCTGATCAGAAAAGAAAGACCTTAATATAGCTAACACATTTTAGCTCTACATGATAAAATCTCAGGAAGCAACGTGATAAGCAGATTGTTTATGGTGTGTGAACAGTGAAGCAAAAAGAAAGGAAAGAAAAAAAGGAGGAGTATAAAACTACTATAAAATAGGAAAAAATAGGTTAACATTATTATTGTCATACTTGTTCCACTATGGTTTATGTGCTCAAATAAGTCAGTTGCATCAAGAAAATACAAGCCATCTTATTACTCTATAAGACAGATTACCTGAAACATCCCTTGTTTTAAATGTCCCTAAAAATTTGATTGGGATAGAATCAAAAATGGGTAGAACCAGGAATAAAATAATTTGGATGGACATGAACCTCTCTTCGTGTTGTTGAGCTACATCTCCAACTCCCATCAATGCTAGCCAACTAGTGGAAATGGATGCTATAATGCTTATTCGTTACAAGAAAAAACTTTTTTTTTATTTTTAAAAAATTAAAAAATTTTTAGAAAGACAAAATTAAACTAAACAAAACATTTAAAAATGTTCATTAAAAAGACAAAAAGACAAATATGTATATTGTCCCCCCATTTGAATACTGATAGATGGATTACAATAATAATAGTATGGCATTTTTGAAGAAAGATATTCCAATAGATTTTTTTTATTCAGTTGTATTTCATCTCTTTACCAAGTATTTAAGATTAAGTGTATATGACACTCTAAATATTGTTGTTGAATGCAATAAATAAGAACAAACTCAATTCCAAGAATGAACTATTGTTCCAATAGCTCCAATAAGATAACAGTGAGCAATTTGTTCACTGGTGATTTTATGAGGATGTTAATGGCTTTTTAAAGGTAATTGCTTGACATGTTTTGTGGAGTTATTCAAATGGATATTAGCGTTCTACTGTACTGAAATAAATTTGTTGTCTGTAGTAAATTATGAAGCGTGAAAAAGATGGTTTTTACTCAGTTGGAATATTTAATGAGATTAAATTCAAGTAATTTAAATTCAAGTAACTTCAAGTAAGATGGTAAGATGGTTGCAAAAATGTTCTCTGCATTTATCAACAAAATAGCTTTCCTCAGGCAAAATGTCTTCCAGAAAAAAATATGTCAATTCCTAAAAGTTTTCTAAAGACAAACTTAAAACTGCTGACATAGAGACACTTGAAGGTAACTTAGAATTGGCCCCCTGACTCAATTTTGTGAGCTAATCAATTTGAAGATTGCTGTGTGAGTGATTAAGCCATTCAAGCTATGTGATATAAATGTGTCAAGAGGATGACAAATACACAACCAGTTTCAACTGAGAAGTTTATTTACACCACTGGTAGAACAAGATGTCAATGATTGTGGTTAATGCTAATTTCCCCAATTCATACATTATTGAGACAGTTTAAGTGCAGTCATAATCTTTTTTTAAAAAGAAAGCAGAAAGAGTCACAAGAAGAGTTCTCCACTCCTCTACTCGTTGTAGAATACCTTATGCCACCAGACTTGAAATTCTAGAACTAGAAAACCTTGAATTACGCCGTCTTCGGTCTGATTTAAGCATGGTATATAAAATCATACATTGCAATGTCCTACCTGTCAATGAATACTTCAGCTTCAACCATAACAACACAAGAGCACACAATAGATACAAACTCAAAGTTAACCGCACCAAACTTGATTGCAGGAAATACGACTTCAGCAATAGAGTGGTCAATGTCTGGAATACTCTACCCGACTCTGTAGTTTCTTCCCCAAACCCCAAAAACTTTAACCTTAGACTGTCTACTATTGACCTCACCCCTTTCCTAAGAGGTCTGTAGGGGGCATGCATAAGCGCACCAACGTGCCTACCGTCCCTGTCCTATTGTTTCTCTTATTCTTTTATTTTTCTTATATGTACCCATTTCATGTATTCACAACTATGTATACACTTATACTTATTATCTTGTAAACAATTGGCAAATCAAATAAATAAATAAATAAATAAATCTCACCATACTAAATTGAAACCCTAACAGTTGTTCTCTTGGTAAAGAATATCAAGCACTAAATGAAATGAAAAATAAGAGAGACATTAGTTTAATATTGTTTCGAACAGCCCTGTAGCACTGCAGCCTGCACACCACTCTGAATACCAAGGAATTTCTGAATTTTGATATTTTGATTAACAACTAGAATTACCTTAAGAAGTGGGGACTGTGTAAGGACAAAATAATAGGACTTCGTTTCAGAATTCAAGTTATTTCTTTGAAATAGGGAACTGCCCTCAATAGATACTGCATTAGAATTTGATTTCTTTTGTCTGTGTGTATTAAATCTTGTTCTCTTTTACTTCCATTTTTGTGGACATGTGGACATTTTGCGCAATATCAGATTGAGTTGAATTTTTTTTTCTTTGTTAATTTCTTGGGAGCTGATGTGTAACTTGAAAATCTCCCCATTCCTGAGATAAAAATATATTTTTGAGTCATTTTTTAAAATACAATGTGATTTTGTTGTTTATTTATTTTTATTATTATTCAAATTTACATATTTGTAAATATTCATTTGTAATTGAACTGTCTTTCAAAGGGGGGGAGAAACTAAATCCTAATCATGTTTTTGTACTACAAAACAATTTTATGTGCATTATAGAATTGTTTTACTTTTACCTATCAGAAAGCTGTAAGACAATGGGAGCCTAATCTTGAGAGATCATGGTTAGGGGAGTGACAGGTAAAGGACCTTGTGGCATTGGTAACTGAGAGGCAAAAGACTTCTGGCAGGGTCTTTTTGGTGTTGTCTAGGGTAAACCAAAGAAGGTTTCTGAGTGAGGAAGTTCGAAATCCTAAATCTTTCACATAGACTCATTTATGCCATTTCAAATATAATTTCATTTGTTTTGTAAATAGGTTTCTGTGAATAACAAATTCATTTCCTTGAGATTTGTTAATATACTATTTAGAAAATTTTACTTAAAACCTAACATTAATAAATATAATTAATGATTGACTGTACCAAAATCTAGCAACTTAACAACAGTAACGATTTAAAAATTAGAAAAAGTGACAATTTCTTTGCGTAGTACAGTGTACTTTCTGCAGATATAAAAATATTGAACAACTAGGTTTTGTGCCAAAAAAGGCTGAAGATCATTGATCCAACTCTCCAAGATTTCTGTTGAATGTACGGAATTGCAGAATAGTATTAAATCAATGATATATTCAGTTTACAGAAGAGCGACTGGACAAGCCAGCCTTCTCAGCAGAGTAACATAAGTAAACATGCTCAGTATAAAACAGTTGAACTGAATCTTTTGGTTAAATTTCAGTGGTTGTAAACTTTCAGGTATCAGAACTTGAAACACAAAATTGGGTAGAGCTAGAATGTTTGCATCTCTTTGCTTCCTTCAAACTATTTATTGTTTTGTAAATATTCAAAAGTCTGTATGTCGACAAATCATAAATTATAATTTCCTTTTTAATTACCTTCCATTTTTTATATTACAAAAACAACAAAAGAAAATAAAAAGTAAAGAAAAATGAATTGTTAAAGAGCTAAGTAACTGCAATTTGCTAATGTTTCATATTGAAGAGTCCTGTAAAAACAGTAGAAACCTATTGCTTTGTTTCATTTATTTTGAAAACATTAGGAATAACTTGACCTTTGGAAAATAATTTGTTTTTTAATCCCTAAACAAAAATGTGATCATCTACGTATTTTTCTGAGAGGTTAAAATTAATAAACCTATGAAATAGAATACTTACTAATCATTACATCTATAAACATGTTATTGTTCTTTTTTGCAGTTTCAGCCATCGGAACCTTACTTTGCTTCTGATAAAATTAGCTACTATAAAATTATCAGTGATTCACAAGGATATAATCATATTCACTACACTGATAGCACAGGCGTAAGTAATGATTATTTGTGCATGTTTCTTTATGTTTGTGCAGGGTTGTTCATAAGGAGGAGCAAACCTGTGTGATGTCATCATTCAGTGCCATGGCTTATGTACTTGCATAAGACATAATGGCAGCAATTTTGTGATAATGTTGTTAGTTTGGAGTTATCAGAGTTTGCTACAGACATTGTTTTGTGTATGTATGTGTAACCTTATATTTATGGAGATTCATATTTTATCTAATCTTTATACTTAGAATGTTAAACCTATTACAAGTGGAAAATGGGAAGTAATCAGTATAGCTGCTGTAACAAATAACACCCTGTAAGTATCCATTGATAACTTTTGAATATGTGTGTTCATGCAAATGCATAAATCATCCCTTTCTAGAAATAGCCTTTTCTGTTTGTTCTGGTTTTGTCTGTTGTATTAAAATTGAGACTGGATGAAAGCTTAGCATAAGAACTTTTGCATGGCAATGTTATGCTCCCTTGTCTTTACTATTTATGCTCCCTTGCCATACCGAGTGTGCTGACTTTCCTTTCCTTTATGTCTTTTTGATAAGCCAAAATCTCATGATTTTTCAGATATAAATCTTCTATCCCAATCTTATTAAGGCAAGTTTCTTTTTACATCCCACTGAATTCTATGTGACAAATTAATCATACTAATTTAAGCTTTAAGATTTTTGCAAGACCCAAGTGCCACTAATTTTAGTTGAACTGGGAGCCTATCTGTCAAAATAATCCATGCTCAATGAGTAATATTCTACAATAGAATGGCATTGAGGTACATTGTCTTCTATCCATGATTAGGAAAATATATTCTCTTTCCTCCATTGTCTGCTTTCCTTACATAGGACCCACTGTTAGTACTTTCTCTTTATTAGAATGCAATAAGAAAATGCAACACTGCATCATCAAATAAGTATAACAAATATATACAGAAGCACAAATATAAAATGTAGATGTAATACAAAGCAAGAATAAAATGCAATGTAATATAAACATGCTAAACCCCTCCCCCATTGCATACAAATCTAAACAAAGTCAGCAACAGATTGTAGCTATGGTATTTAAGAAATAAGTCCTGGAGTGTTTCATCAATTTGTTTCCCACAAGCTAGTCACCTATTATATTTTCTCTTGATGATATGTTCTACAGAAAGCACATTAAAATTTTTGAATACATTCCTTTGATTTAATATTTATTTATTATAGCTGCTAAATACCTAATATATTCTCTAAAAGTACTCCACAAGTTCAGTGGAAAAATGGAAATTCAGAATTACAGACCTATGCTGGCAGTTGTCTATTAAGTAATTAGTGCACTTGTTTCTCCTTTATTTAACACATTTATATTGCTGCCCAGTGACCCTTGAATGGCTTACAAAATTTAAAACTCACCTTACAATAAACTTTCTCCTTTGCCTATTACTTTCTGTATAATGATATACTTTCCATTTTTTGTGGTAACATAATGTCTTTTCCAGTTTAGAGACTCATGTAGAAATGAACTTTATTATTTAACCATTTAACCTTTTATAGCTACTTCTGTATTATTGTCCTAGGTGATTTTTATTACAATAATCTAAATGATTATCAAGTTCATGAATTAATCCATCAAAAACCCATTTGCTTATTTCACAGATACTTTATTAGTAATGAATTTGATGGTAGACCAGGAGGAAGACATCTTTATAAGTAAGATGCTTTTTTATTATGGTTCTGCTATAAAGAGCATACATAGCATATATCTTTATTTATTTTTCACATTTTTGAATTGCCTTCCTCCAGTTTGCTCTAATGGTTAAAATGCTAGCTTAGGAACCAGGAGACTGAGTTTTAGCCCCACCTTATGCATGACTGGGACAGTATATCTCTTTCATGGTTATTGTTGGGGGGAGGGATAAGAGGAAGAAGGAATATTAGGTTTGTTTGCTGCCTTGAGTTACCGTAGTTATTAAACAATAATAAATATGGGATAAAAATCAAATAAATAGTACCCTAATGCAAGGATGATAATGCTGATATAAAAATTATAAATTCAAAATTAAATTTATTTATTTATTTATTTATTTTATTTTGTCAAGCAATTATAAGATAACAGGTATAAGTATAAACATAGTTATGGATATATGAAATGGATACATATAAGAAAAATAAAAAAGAAACAATAGGACAGGGACGCTTATGCACACCCCCTACAGACCTCTTAGGAAAGGGGTGAGGTCAATAGTAGACAGTCTAAGGTTAAAGTTTTTGGGGTTTGGGGAAGGAACCACAGAGTCAGGTAGTGTATTCCAGACACTGATCCCTCTGTTGCTGAAGTCGTATTTTCTGCAATCAAGTTTGGTGTGGTTTACCTTGAGTTTGTATCTATTGTGTGCTCTTGTATTGTTATGGTTGAAGCTGAAGTATTCATTGACTGGTAGGACATTGCAATGTATGATTTTATATACTATACTTAGATTGGACCGAAGGCGGCATAGTTCTAGGTTTTCTAGGTCTAGAATTTCAAGTCTGGTGGCATAAGGTATTCTGCAACGAGTAGAGGAGTGGATAACTCTTCTTGTGAAATATTTCTGGACTTTCTCAACTGTGTTAATATCAGATACGTAATGCGGGTTCCAGACTGATGAGCTGTATTCAAGTATTGGCCTAGCAAATGTTTTGTATGCTCTCGTTAGTAGTTTGATATTACCAGAGAAAAGGCTACGTAGGATTAGGTTAACAACTCTTAATGCCTTCTTGGCTATGTAGTTGCAGTGGACTCTAGCACTTAGATCATTGGAGATGAGTATTCCAAGGTCCTTGACAGGGTTTGGATCATCAACAAGGTCTTGACTATTCAGCTTGTATTTTATTTTCTGATTTTTTTTGCCAATATGTAAGACAGAGCATTTATTTGTTGAGATTTGAAGTTGCCATTTGTTTGACCATTCTGATACATAGTTGAGGTCTTTTTGAAGGGTAGCAGTGTCATAAACTGATGGGCGAAACAAGTATGCTGCTGGTAGAGTAAATTGGACACAACTTGAATTGAATTATTTAGATGAGAAAAACTAATAATGAATTTATGGAATGATGAATCCATGGAATGGTATTGATTGACAATATTTAGCACTAAAACACTGGAGCTCTTGCTTTACTGCAGGTAAAGTAGACAACTGAAGAAAAAAAAGAAGAGAAATCTGAATTAAGTAATTACATGAAGGCAACTGTTCAAATTAGTTTGCAAAGAAAACACCCTCAGGGTAACAGAGGCAAAAATTGTGTATAAAGGTGAATTGTTGGAAAACTGTTTAGAAAACTCAAGATGTAAACCATGACATTGTCAGCATATAAAACAAAACATGAAGCATTGGTGCACACAAATATAAATTATTCTGGCAATCATAAGGATGCAAAGAAAAAAAAAACCCTAAGGAACGGTCCTGTTGAAATCAAACATTTTTGTAGTGGTGTGTGCCTTTATGATGTGCAATAGAATACACATTTCTTCTACTTTTCTCTTTCCCTCATTTTTACAGAGTGGACTTAAAACATGACTTGAAAAAAACATGTATCACTTGTGATCCAAATGAGGAAGCATGTCAGTATTTCTCTGTATCCTTCAGCACAGATGCAAGATATTATAAACTAAATTGTTACGGCAAGTATTACAGATCCCCCCTCCCATCCTTACAGAAATGCAACTTAATCTTTAAGATCCTCATATTTACATGATGCTTCTCCAATCCATGATTCAAAGAATTATTGTTGTTTGGATGGTTTATAAGCACAAACTTTTTCAGGTATTTCAGAGGATACCTGGGTCACAGCCATCACCATTTGGCTTTTTTTTTAATTGCATTTTTATTCCTGCTTTTCCTTTAAGAAGTCAAGACGGATGATGCTGTTAAAACATATTAACCTCAGAGGAACAATTTTGTGAGAGAAATTGGGCTGAGAGAAAGGGATTGATCCAAAGTCAGCCTGTGAGTTTCAAGGTCAAGGGAAGGTTTGAAGCTCGGTCTCCCTTCTTCTAGTTATCACTGGAAGCATTATGAGAACTAAAGGATGGGCTGCAATTATGCTCTTCTTATACACTGATGTAAAAGTTTCCACTGGTTTAAAAATGAGGAGTATCACAGTGCATCATGAAACATAAATTTATTTTTAAAGACCTACTAGAAAAACTACTTTTCTTCCATTCCACTTTGGTTGCTTATCTGGCCACATGAACCAGAACAGGAGCAGTTGGTTTGGCTGCTGTTGAATGACAGTATAAAACTCTTGAACCTGATCATCTGCAATTTGGCAGAATTTATCTCCTTAAAGGAAGCCAGTATGCCTGAATATTTACCACTAAAGAAGTAAAATGATATTGACCATCCCCATATATTTTGTAGGACTATTGTTTGTGGAGAGAGGAAAGCAGGGACCAGTTATTTGAACTGTGTATGTGTGTGTGTGGGGGGGGGGGGGGAATAATATTGGAATGAGTTAGGCCAATGCTACTCTAGCACTAGGCCAATGCTACTCTACCCACTATGCTCAGTGTGGAAGATCCCTGGAGGGAAAGCTATACTGAGAATATGGCAGCTCCTTTGCCTCAGCAATAAGCAGCCGAGGGCAGCTGCAAATGTTTCAGGAGGAGTACAATCCTGTTCCTGATACTTTAGTGGAGATGACTTTCCACCCACATACTATTAGGAGACATGTTCCTCCCCTAACCACATTTCTTGGAATGTGCTGCCTCTGTTGCCTCTCACATTTCCCAGAGCATCCATTCTCTTCTCCCTGAACAGCTGCAGAGTGCAAGGAGCCCCTGACAACTGCTCACCTCTCCTTCCTTCTCCTCTTAGTGCTGTGAGGACTTTTAAAGGCAGCAGGGAGTCCCCCTTGTTTCCTGATGTGATGACAGAGGGGATCCATAAGCAGCCAATCAAGATTGGCAAGTTGCTGGATCACTGGAGGTTTTTTTTAAAAAAATGACTGAACATTTTCATTTGTCTGAAATGATATAGTGTGATTCCTACTTGAGCAGGAAGTTGGACTAGAAAACCTCTAATAACTACACTGTACTTTGGACATCCATAAAACAGATGTGAAGAAGAAAATGAATTTTAGGCTGGTCAGAACAGAAAGACAAAAAACCCTTCCCTCCAATTTCCAATTAATTGACTGATATGACAATTGGTATTAAATTGTTGAAGAAAAAGCATTTTTGTTGACAGAATTATGTGTTGTCGAACAGGAAAAAAAGATATACAAGTGACCAGCTTATTCCAAAATCATAAAATTAGTATAACAAGTGGTATTAATTGATTCAATTGAATGTAATTTTTATTTACAGTGTTCATTTATTTTAAATATATTTATGGATTACATGTGGCACCTGATTAAATAATCTTTCCACTAAATCCAAAGCTGCAAAGAAAGAAAACGCAGAATAAAATGCAAAAAATAAGAAAAACTCGGTCAAAACACATTGACAAAGAAACAATAGCAATAACTGGAATAAAATCAAATTCAGTGAAAAGTTAGCTTAATTAATTGGATTTTTTTAACACTCTGTGAATAACAGGTCCTGGCATGCCCTACTTCACCTTGCAAAACAGCAAAACAGACAAAGGTATTTTTTAATTTTCCCCCCCTGATTAGAACAATGTGAATGCATGTCTACTCTGGGATATTTATGATTTAGAGTTTGTAACATTTTGTCCATACATATCTTGCAGTAAAATCAATTATACATAATTAGCTTTATTTCTGGTATGAGTGCATGAGATTACGTTTTGGTGATGTAATTCAGTGACCTCCCCCAGTTGGGTGCAGTACATGTGATGGACTTCAGTTCCCATCACACCTGAAACCAATTCAAATTGCTGTTTGGCTGTTAACAATGGGACTGCTAGCCTAACATGTCTGCAGGGCACCAATTTAAGAAAGCTTGATTTTATTTGTGTAACGCACACTATTTAGAAGTAGATCCCTGAGGTAGAATGAGATTCATTACTAAGAAGCTGTAACCTTTGTGTTAAAGGCATCAACCTAATATGTCATTATCATTTATATAACTTGATGAAAAAAAATGATAAGAGTTTGTGTGTGTGTGTGTGTGTACTGTGTATGTGCACGCATACTTGCAAGGAGATCAAATTTCCAATAATAGTTGGCAAAAGGGTACAGACCTAGGACAAGAGTCTGTGATTTTTTTTTTTTTCTAAAAAAAAAGTCCCTTCTGTGTGTAGCAACTCTGACAAGATGAGATTGTTGCCAGCTGAGCTCATATTTTTGAGCTGGTGCTACTTAGATCTTGAATGTTACAGCATTGTTGAGAAACACTCCAGTTGGTATGAAAAGAAATATATTTGTGGAAAAGAATCTCGATTGTTCTTTCTGTTGATTTATGTGTGTGTCTTTTGCTTTTCTTTTTCCTTCCCTGCTTGTAATTAATGTTTGAAATCAGAGGCAATTTTTTTTCATCAATCATCTCCTACGCATGTTTGCTAGGAAGTAAGTCCCACTTCCAGATAGGAGGCACAATAGCTTAGCAGTTAAAGAAGACAGCCTGGGTTCGAGATCTGAGTGCCACACAGTGGGGATAAGCTCCCGTTACTTGTCCCAGTTCCTGATCACCTAACAATTCCAAAGCAAGCAAGTGCAAATAGATAAGTAGGTACACTACTTCGGTGGGAAGGTAATGGCATATAGTCATGCTAGCCACATGACCATGGCTCCCTCAGTTAAAAAAAGATGAGTGCCATTCCCTATGTAATTGATTTTTAAAACCAGCTCTCCATGTTGTTTTAATTCTTTCACTTATCAAATATATCTGTTTTAATCCTAGCTATTAAGATCCTAGAAAATAATGATAATTTGAAAAATGTATTGAAAGAAATTCAGATGCCCAGCAAAAGACTGAGAAATATTACTCTGCATGGACAAAGTAAGTTTGCAAACAAAATGTAGTTTTGTAACAAAATGAAACAAATCATTTTTTTAAAAAAAACTGAATGAAGCAGTATATTTGCAGTTTTTTGAAATCGTAATTTTGAATGACATAAATGTTTTGCAGCTCATAATTATTATTTAATTATTATCAGCCATGCCTTAGAAAAACAATTTCTCCTATGATTCATAACAGGAAAGGAGCCATTAGGTTTAAAAATGTCTAATATGAGACTTTGTAGATGAAGACCAAGCAGCTTGCTCAGACAGCATTGCTGAAAGCAGGGTTATCTTTTTCTTGATACCTCCATGAATTCCTGCTTTCATTTGGAGGCTATAAACTGTTTCAGGTGTGCTGATTCAGGATATGACTTCTGCAGCCTGAGTGTGATTCTGATTATTGCCATGCTGATACCTGTCAGTTTCAGCTTGCACTTTGGACTGGGAAGGTCTGTACTGCCAGCAGCACACAAGAGTAATGATTGCTCCGAAACATTTGTCTTAATTCAGAAGAGGGGAGAGTGAGGCAATTGAATGTTGTGCTTACAAAGTTGCTTCATTCACCCATCTCCAAATCTCCCTCCCTCCCTTTTTAATATATCCTAAAACATTTCATTTTTCTAGGAGAGGGGTGGGTTTTATTTTCCAACAATTATCCCCCCCCCCTTTTTTTTTACAAATAACTCAAGACAGTGAACATATCCAACACATTCTCCTTGTTCTTATTTTCCCCACAATAACAAGGATCCTGTTATTCTGAGGGGAGTAAAGGTGAGAGAGAGTGACTGGCCTAGAGTTACCCAGCTGGCTAAGGTGGGACATTCTAGCCTCATGCCTTAACCATTAAACTCCTCCCTCCCTCCCTCCCTCCCTCCTTCCTTCCTTCCTTCCTTCCTTCCTTCCTTCCTTCTTTTCCTTCCTTCCTTCCTTCCTTCCTTCCTTCCTTCCTTCCTTCCTTCCTCCCTCCTCCCTCCCTCCCTCCTTCCTTCCTTCCTTCCTTCCTCCCTCCCTCCCTCCTTCCTTCCTTCCTTCCTTCCTTCCTTCCTTCCTTCCTTCCTTCCTTCCTTCCTTCCCAACATATTGCTTGTCCCTCCTTTTTGTCTATGCTTCCTTATCCACTCTCTTTTTGTATGCATCGAACAGCTTGGTTTCCTCTCCCCCTATTCCCCACCCCATCTTTCTACTGGAATTTGTCCTTGTCACCTCAAACATCGTCTTTTCCCAGTCCCACCTGATTCTTCCCAGTGTACTCACTCTCTTAGAAAACCCATACTGCCTTCAACCCTGTAGCATCTTTTCAGCCAGCCAGCCCATCTATTGGAAGGGTGCAACTTCTTTGCAGTGTTGTTGTTTTTTCTTTAGTAAAGAGAATTCTGTTCTTAATTGATAGCTTCTGCTAGTAATGAGAAAAAAAAGGTTTCACCTTTCTCCCCCACCATTCACTTTGGAATAATGAGAAAAAGCAACTTCCTTCTTTCCTTTGTTCAAAAAGGAGGCAGCATTTTTTTCACCAGCAGGAGAGGCTATGAACCAAAATAATAGTGTCATAGCACCCTCTATTGATAAAGTATTTAAAAAGCAGAAACACAAACATCACTCCCCAAAGTAAAATATAATTTAGTGATCATTCAAAACAGAAAATTAAAGGGAAAAATTAAAACATCAGTGAATAAAGTATGAAACAAACAGCGTTTGGTCTGACCTTTTTCATGTTGTGTAAAGCACAGGGCAGCCTTCAAGCTGATGGAAGGCCTCAAGATATGTCCTTCCTTCCTTCCTTCCTTCCTTCCTTCCTTCCTTCCTTCCTTCCTTCCTTCCTTCCTTCCTTTTTTTCTTTCTTTCTTTCTTTCTTTCTTTCTTTCTTTCTTTCTTTCTTTCTTTCTTTCCTTCCTTCCTTCCTTCCTTCCTTCCTTCCTTCCTTCCTTCCTTCCTTCCTTTCTTTCTTTCTTTCTTTCTTTCTTTCTTTCTTTCTTTCTTTCTTTCTTTCTTTCTTTCCTTCCTTCCTTCCTTCCTTCCTTCCTTCCTTCCTTCCTTCCTTCCTCCCTCCTCCCTCCCTCCCTCCCTCCCTCCCTCCCTCCTTTCTTTCTTTCTCTCTCTCTCTCTCTCTTCACCATGCCTTCCAGGTGATAATGCAACACAAAACTGATTGTAAGAGAAATTGGCATTTGGAGAAAGTCTACTTGAAATTGTTCTCACCTATTTTTTGCTAATTTTGCAATGTTTTATATGAATGGAAATACAGGTAGTATCAACCATTCTTTTTAGTGACTGAAGTTAGAACAGCACTGAAAAAAGTGACTTATGACTGTTTTTCGTGCTTACGACCATTGCAATTTTGCCATAGTCACATGATCAAAATTTGGACCCTTGGCAACCCGGCATATACAGTATTTATGATGGTTGTAGTGTCCCAGGATCATGTGATCACCTTTTGTGACTTTCTGACAAGCAAAGTCATTGGGGAAGCCAGGTTCATTTAACAACCATGTTATTAACTTAACAATTGCAGTGATTCACCTAACAATTGTGGCAAGAGTGGTCGTAAAATGGAACAAAACTAATTGAACAACTGTCTTGCTTAGCAACAGAAATTTTGGGCTCAGTTGTGGTCGTAAGGCAAGGACTACCTATGTGTAGTTTTCCATTTGCCTGATCAGTGCAAGTCAGTAGCACCTGGTCTAATTTTGCATTCTAGTCCCCTTATTCAGCTGCCACAACAGCTATCCTTTTTGTGAACCTTGATTAATATGGGGTAACTGTACTTTTCTGCAGCCAATTCTTTCAGATGACTTCAGATGACTAAATGAGTGTAACACTGAAAGTTATGGAAATCAAAGGCATCTCCTTACATGGAAATGTGTACAGATTTCAACCTTTACATTCATTGTCCAGAAAAATTAATTATCTAATGTATTATCACAGAATCTGAGAGTTGGAGGAGACCACAGATCCTTCCTGCACAGTGCAGGATCCAGTATAGCATCTCTGACCATACAATTCCATTAGAAGACCCTCGAGTGAAGGAGAATCTTGTGACGCTCCTAGTGTCAGGAAGCGTTTCATGATGTCTAGTCTGATTTAGTTTTCTGTAGTTCTGTAACCCTTTGTACTGATCGTGTCCTCTGGGACAAAAGAGAATAAGTTCATTCCCACTTCATATATTTGAATGGTAATTATATTTCTCCATCATCATCTTTTTTGTAAACATACCCAGATCCTTTCAACTGTTGTAATATAACTTGCTGTCCAGACCCTTCCACGACTTCATCGCTCTTCTCTAAACTTACTGTAATTTGTTATGATCCTTTTTGAAGCTGTGGTGCTCTGAATTGGATACATAAATCCAATTTTGGTCATAAATATTGACCTAGGCAGAGTGGACTGAAACAATTACTTTCTATGAACTGGACTCTATGCTCCTGTTAATGCACCCCAATGGAGCATTTACTTTTTCATACCTGCATCATACTGTTAGCTTAGGTCAACCAGGATACCCAGATCATTTTACAGTATACCAAACCAGCTCCCACCTTATTCTTAGTGGCTTAGTTTTTTAAAAAAATAGTCAAATGCAAAACTTTACATTTCTTTACATTTCATTTCTTTTCTACATTTCTTTTCATATATACATATACATATATACATATATACATATATACATATATATATATATATATAATTTGTTTTCTGAGGTTCTCTGGGTATTTGTATGTGGATCTTTGGTTATTCGGGTTTTCTCCCGCGTAAGATTGGAAGTATCTAGGCAACGTTTCGATGAAGTCTCATTCATCATCTTCAGGCTTCTGTCTTCAGCTCTGTGCTTCTCAGAGTGATGTGAGCTTGCAGCTGCTTCTTCCTTTTAACTGCTAGTGGGGTGTGACTTGATTGGGTGGGGGCTTGGCTGTGTTCTGATTGGTTGGGGGTTGGCCATGTTCTGATTGGCTGGAGGTGTGTTCTGTTCAGGTGGGGGCTTGGTTGTGCTCAGGTTGGTCTTAGTTACTGGGGATTTGAGCTGGTGAGCTGTGATCTTGCTGTTTGGCTTCGAGTTCGTGGTCGTGCCGCATCTTCATGGTGGGGGTCAGTTCGCTTCATGTATGGCTCAGAGGGGTTTGAAGTGGGTAATGATGCAGCTGCAGTGCGGCTTCTGGTCTGTGGTCGTGTCTCATCTTCTGTGTGGGTGTGAGTCTGCTTTTACGTGGAAGTGTGGTGGTGGCATCTTGTGTGACCCTCGTGGGTGTGGGTCTGGTGTCATTCATCATGTTAGGTACTCGTCTGTTCATGAGGGCGGGTTTCCAAATGGCTGGTAAGCGGGAGGTGTCATCTCTTTTATTCATGCTGTGTGGGCGTTTTTCTATCTCTATGGCTTCTCTGATTATTCTGTTGTTGAAGTGTTCGGTTTTGGCGATAGTTCTGGTATTTTTAAAGTCAATCTCATGTCCTGTGGCTTTGAGGTGTTGGACCAGGAAGAGGTCGGTTCTTCTTTTTGATTGAGTTCTTATGTTCTTCAATGCGTGCACTTATTCTTCTGTTAGTTTGTCCAATGTATGTGGTGGGGCAGGTGGTGCAAGGGATTTCGTATACTCTTTGGTTTTCTAACTCGATTTTGTCTTTAGGGTTTCTTAGGATGGTGGATATTTTTCTGTTTGTGCAGAATGCTGTTTTAATGTTGTGTTTTTGGAGGATCTTGCTGATTTTGTCTGTAGTGCCTTTTATATATGGGAGGAGGGCTTTGCCATTCTCTTGTTCTCTGTCTTGGATTTTGGTTGGGGTTTCTTTTTGGATTAGGTGGGTAATCTTCTTTCTTTGGAATCCATTGGCTGTGAGTACGTTGGTGAGAGTGTTTAATTCGGTTTTTAGGTGTTGTTCATCAGCTAAGCATTTTGTTCTGGAGATGAGTGTCTCAGCTACGGAATTGATCTGTGCTGGGTGGTGGTGTGAGAGTGCATGTAGATAGCGGTTTGTATGTGTTTTCTTCTGGTAGATGGTGTGTCCTAGGGAGCCATTGGGTTTTTGTATACCAAGACATCTAGGAAGGGAAGTTGATTGTTAGCTTCTGTTTCCATGGTGAATTGTATTTTGGGGTGTAGGCTGTTGAGGTGTGTGAGGAAGTTGTTCAGTTTTTCTTTCCCGTGTGGCCAGATTATGAAAGTGTCATCTACGTATCTGAGCCAGAGTTTGGGTTTGTGATCATATTTTTCTAGAGCTTGTGTTCCATGTAGAGGTTTGCGATGACAGGTGAGAGGGGTGATCCCATGGGTGCTCCTTCTATTTGTTTGTATTTTTGTCCATTGTAGGTGAAGTATGTATTGGATAGACAGTGGTTGGTCAGATCTAGGATGTGCTGGGGGGTTGTATTTGTTTTGGATGGCTGTCAAGGCTTCTTTTATTGGCACTTGGGTGAAGAGGGATATGACATCGAAGCTCACTAGTAGGTCGCTGGGTTGTAAGTTTTGTTTCTTTATGATCTCGATGAACTGGAATGAGTTTCTTACATGTGAGTTGATGGATTCTGCATAGGGCTGTAGTTGTTTGGCGAGAAATTTGGCTAGGTTTTGTAGAGGTGAGCCTATGGAGCTGACTATTGGTCTAAGTGGAGTTCCTTCTTTGTGTATCTTGGGGAGACCATAAAGCTTAGGGCATCTGGATGATTTCTCTCTGGGTATGATTCTTTGCTGGATTTCTTCACTGATGGGGAGGCTTTTATTTTGGATCTGGTGGTTTTTTCTAGGTAGGTGGTGGGGTCTGTCTTTAGGGGTTTGTATGTGGGGTCTAGGAGTAGGTTGGTTAACTTGGTTTGGTAGTCAGATGTGTTCATAACCACTGTGGCGTTGCCCTTGTCTGCTGGTAGGATTATTATGCTGGTGTCTTCTTTCAGGTTACGTAGTGCAGTTTGTTCTTCTTTGGATAAGTTGCTTTTGGGTGGTTTGCTAGTGCAGAGGATGTTGGTGATTTCGAGTCTGATTCTATTAGCATCATCAGGGTTGGTTTTGGTCAGGCTGGTTTCAACTCCGCATATGATGGTTTCTGTGGGGATGTGTTTGGGAGCGACAGCAAAGTTGAATCCTTTTGAAAGGACCTTGGTTTCGCGTGAGGATCTTGTCTGAGATGTTGTGCACTGTTTGTTTCATGTGTGGCTGTGAGGGGGGAGAAGTTGGTTTCTGGCGTTGTTGTAGTTTTCTGAGTTTGTTGGTGTGTGTGTCTGTCTTGAGGGTGGTCTGTGTTTTGGCTCTCCAGACAGCGATCAGAACACACCCCCACCCAATCAGAACACAGCCAAGCCCCCACCCAATCAAGTCACACCCCCACTAGCAGTTAAAAGGAAGAAGCAGCTGCAAGCTCACATCACTCTGAGAAGCACAGAGCTGAAGACAGAAGCCTGAAGATGATGAATGAGACTTCATCGAAACGTTGCCTAGATACTTCCAATCTTACGCGGGAGAAAACCCGAATAACCAAAGATCCACATATATATATATGGTATTCAGCTTTGTTCAGGTATTTTCCCACATCATTATAGTTGTGCTTTTAAAGTTGTAGCAACGTTTCGGCAGAATCTCATCTGCCATCATCAGGCTTCTGTATAGTGTTCGTCTATGAGTCAGACTTTCACAGCCGTTTCTGTTTTAAATTTGGTGCTAGCCTACTGCTGTGCCAGAATGTTTTTTTCTTCATCCTGATTGGTTGGGAGTCTTGGTCTGTGTTTATTGGCCTTGGAGTTTGCTGTGTTCTGCTTGATTGGTGTTTCTAATATCTTCTGTCTGTTTTGTAGCGTTTTTTTTTTGTCTTGATTGGCTGGCAACATTGTGTTTCCTGTATTGGAGGCTTTTAGTGCGGCTTGGCTCCGAGTAAATGGATGGCTATCATTTATTAGGAATCTAGGTTTCATCTGGGTGCCTGGTTGGGGTGTGTTTGAGCTGGAGGTATCATAGGTCCTGCCCTACATAAGAGGTACTACAGACAAAATCAGTAAGATACTACACAGGCATCACATCAAGACTGCCTTCAAAACAGACAGAAAAATAGCAGCCATCCTAAGAAACCCCAAAGATAAAATTGACCTGGAAAACCAAGGCATATACGAAGTCCCCTGTGCATCATGCCCTGCCACATACATTGGACAGACCAATAGAAGAATAAGTACCCACCTAGATGAACACAAAAATGCAGTAAAAAAGCTGAAAGACACTTCCTCACTAGTCCAAGACATGAAAGCCACAGGTCATAGCATCGACTTCAATGGCACCAAAACCCTAGCCACTATAGAAAACCCCAGCTACAGAATTATCAGAGAAGCCATAGAGATTGAAAAAGACCTGAAAGCATGAATAGAAGAGATGACTCCACCAGACTGTCAATTATCTGAAACCTGCACTCTCAAACAAAAAAAATCTCCAGACCACAAGCCAGGCAAACACCTGGGCACAAACAGATCCCCCTGATACCTCCAGCTCAAACACACCCCAACCAGGCACCCAGATGAAACCTAGCTTCCTAATAAATGATAGCCATCCGTTTACCCGGAGCCAAGCTGCATTAAAAGCCTCCAATACAGGAAACACAATGTTGCCAGCCAATCAAGACAAAAAAAGCTACAAAACAGACAGAAGATATTAGAAACACCAATCAAGCAGAACACAGCAAACTCCAAGACCAATAAACACAGACCAAGACTCCCAACCAATCAGGATGAAGAAAAAAACATTCTGGCACAGCAGTAGGCTAGCACCAAATTTAAAACAGAAACGGCTGTGAAAGTTTGACTCACAGACGAACACTATACAGAAGCCTGATGATGGCAGATGAGATTCTGCCGAAAGGTTGCTACAACTTTAAAAGCACAATTATAATGACGTGGGAAAATACCCGAACAAAGCTGAATACCATACATATAAATACCCGTGAAAACTTAAGAAAACAAATATATGGCTGGAACCTTTTGAACCTTCTTTTTTAACCCCCACTTAAATATTAACTACTGTTCCCAGCTTTTTATCATCTGCATATTAATTCAGTGTCTTCTCAACTCATTCATTCATCTGAGTCATTTAGTGTCTTTTCAACTCACTCATTGATCCAAGTCATTGATAAAAGTGTTGAATAGCACAGAATCTAGTGGCACTCCATTCAGTACTTTCCTCTAAGCTGAAGTGGAGCCATTAATGAGCACTTTGAGTGCAGCCGCTCAGCCAATTGTGAATTCCTCCACAGTAGTAACATGTAGCTCAAGGGGAATATTATGAAGATTTGCTGAGGTCCAGGTATTTACTAAGACATTTTTCAAAGAGGGAAATAAGGTCAGCGTGACACAACTTGTTTTTCAATAAGCACATGCTGGCTTTTGTTAATTGTTGTAGGGATCACACACATGCTGCTTGATAATCTGTTCAAAGGCCTTGCCCAGTATAGACATCAAGTTGACAGCCTTGTAGCTTCTTGAGTCCTCCTCCTTTTCCTTTTTGAAGATGGAGATTACATTTGCTATACTCCAATCTTCTGGGACTTTGCCGGGCCTCCAGAGGTTGGAAGAAATGACCAAGAACAATTTTTCAATAATCTCAGCTAATGCTTCTTCGGTACCTTGGGGTGTAATCTATTTGCCCCTGGAAATCTGAAATCGTTTAAATTAACTAAGTTATTAGCTCTGCTATTCTGTCCCTTGGCTGTCCTCAATGGTGTGACAATGACCTGCTAAGGTTCCTGTTCCTTTCTGAGAAAAGATAAATGTAACATAGGACTTTAAAAGCTCTGCCTTCTCTGCATTGTAACCTATTCATTTTTCATAACAGTAGATCTACAATCTCTTCTCTGGCCTTACTTCTATTTCTAATGTAGCTTTTTGTTGTTTTGGGATCTCTCATAAGCCTCAGCACTTTCTAAGTTCAGCCTTTCTAAATTTGTTCCAACAACCTCTGGAAAATGAAGTACATAATGCCTCTTCCATAGTTCATCCTCATTCTGAGATGCAAATGCGAGGCTTACTATGGAGTTAGCAACTTATTCCACCATAAAGATGCGTCCACACTTATTCACTGGGGGAGTTGAAATTAATATTCACAGTTGCTGGTTCTGATGTAAGACTATACCAGAGGTTAATTTGACTATTAAATGTGCTTTGGAGTGTTTTTATGGTCATGTTTTCCCTGGATTTTTAGTTCACAATTTCATAAAGCATTTCCTTTTATTGTAATTAACACCGTCACCAGCTATTATGGCAATCAATTTTATCTAGCAAAAGTTTGCAGCTGGAAGACTTTTCCTATTAAAGTGCAAGATTTTGATCCTGTGAACGGGGCTGTCAAACTCGCGTTGTCACAGCAGCATCATGTGATGTATTGGGACTTTTTTCCCCTTCACTAAACCGGGCGTGCCCGGCGCATGATGCATCCAGCCCGTGGGCCACGAATTTGACAGCCCTGCTGTAGAACTTTTTCAGTTCCTGTCCCTCTCCCTGCCTTTCCTAGTTCAAGCTAATTCTGCATATGTTCTTTATAAATATTAATGCATATGTTTTGTGCTGTCCCAGCCAGTCTGTGGGAATTGGATAGTTACTTAGGAATTATGAGCTGTCCCCTTAAGGGAATGCATCATGGTAAATGTAGTTAAAGGTATCTTGGGAAATGCAGCTCATGTCACGTGGCCACATCTGTAATCCTGATTGGTCACTGAATTGACCCTCGATGGGTTTTTTCCCTTCACTAAACCGGGCGTGCCCAGCGCATGATACATCCGGCCCATGGGCCACGAATTTGACAGCCCTGCTGTCAAAGTTTTCCTTACTTTTGCCCGAACTCCCTAACTCATGGGAGCTGCTTTCTATCGCTACGAGATGGGTTAGGAGATAACCATCTATTATTACAAGGCAGATATACAAAGGATTGGTCCTTAAAGAAGAACTTCGTCACAAATGTGAGTTATGAGGATACCTGATGAACCAATAAATGTACTTTGTTATGGACGTCTTGTTGAGTTATCTATCTGCATCTGTACAGCTTATAAATCCACCTCTGTGCAGAGACAGAAAAATGTTTCATATTTTTGTTTTGCTTTCCTATTTTTCAGCATACTGGTATCAGATGATATTGCCTCCAAATTTCGATGAGTCAAAAAAGTATCCCTTGCTCATTGATGTGTAAGTCAAACTGCCCTTTTTTACCTTTAGTTATTTATGCTTAATTCATGATGCCAATCATGTTTATACTTATGTATTGTCTGCCTAATGCTTCGTGGGTGCTGTACAAAGATTTAAAAAGCGAGACAAGTTTGGCAAAACTCAGGCCTCGATTCTGAATGCTGCAGATTGTTCCCCTGAGAATCAGCTTGGATGCAGACAGCTCAGGGAGATGCAAGCCATCGTTCAGTAGGCTGATGGCCCATTTCTTCCACACAGAAGGCATTGTTGCTAATAAATTCCTAGTTGAGGAAGAGGAGGGACTTATTGGCATCTGGTTTCATATTCTCTTGGAGGACTGTGATGCAGTCACCAGATGAATACAAGCAACAGCTTTGTACTAGTAAAATTAGAAGAAAAAGAGCAGCCAGGATAACAACAAAAAGATTTCCAAGAAATTTAATTGACAAACATTTAAGACTTGAATGTGCTTCAAGACTTGTCGCCTTTACTAAAAGAGCTTGATTTGGCTGTTGCTCTGCAAATTATCATAGTGACAATTAATTCAGGATATAGAAAAAAGCATAGTGGTTCTGAAATAGGGTTATCAGATATAAGTTATAAAAAGCCAAACCATGGTTATAGGGCAGTGAAGAGTTTTCTGAGTTTCACTGGTGCCATCTAGTGTTTGATCAGAAACTTTAGTGATCATTAAGAGTGCCCTGTTCTGAAAAAGTCATAGTGATGATGTTAAGAGGCAAACTTCACTCTTACATACATATGCCTCAGACACAAATGCATAAGCCTTAGTAATTGCATCATGCCACATATTTTGACAATCCCTCAAAAGTCTTGCCTTCAAGTATTCCCAGCTGTTCCAACCAATGAGATACAGACAGTCCTCACTTAATGACCACAACCGAGTCTGGAATTTCCATCATCAGTTGTTGCAGTCATTAAGCAGGGCACCATGAGACCTAATTTGATTTTATGACTGTTTTTATGGGAATTGTGAAGTGAATCATCATTAAGCAAATCCATTGTCCCCAAATGGGCTTAAATCTTAACATGTGTTGCTGAGCCTATTTAAATAAATCGGTGTACTCTAGGTCAAGACTTCTGTACAGTTTGCCATTAAATAAAAACAATTGGCAAAGGATAGCTACCATTAGGAAAATGTGGATTGGACAATTGTACACATACCAATTTTACCGTATACGTACATCTTTACTGAACCTGACCCTGCAAATATAATATATATTAGTTTTTTAACAAAGAAGACACATTTCCTGGATCCTGAACATATGCTGTTGATGCTATTCCTCCCTCACACTCCTTTGCACATATTAAAGGATTTGCATTAATTAGCTTCCTCTTGTAACCTGCAAATTATAAAAATTTGCTTTTTATAGTAAATATAAAATGCAAATATTCTATATTTGGTGAAAATTAATTGTAGAAGAAATGTAGAAGAAATACAGTAGTTACAAGTACTTAATTTCTCTTCATCCTATTAATTCATATCTGTTAGGAATATGAGTCACCTAACAGCTATTTGGGTTAGATATATATAAACCAGGATAAACATTTTAAAACTGTAAGAAAATGCAAAACTGTAATTAGGTGTGGTTTCTCAAATGGCCATAAGATGGAGACAGAAACCTGGGTTGTTTAGTCTTAGTCTCAGAAGAGAGTGTGTCTGAGTGAGTATCTGTTTCCTTCTGTTGGAAAGTATTGCCGTTCCTCCATTTTTCCTAATTGACTGATATTCATGGATTTAATGTAAGTCTGATACTGAACTGTTTTTGACACTGGACTTTGTTATTTAATTATCCTTGGATTGGAAAAAACTGACTGATTTACCTGTGAATGATTTTGGATTGCTTGTTTGGACTTTGCTTAACGTTTCTGGAAGTAAAAACCTACATTTACTGTACAGTGTATCTGTGTGCTGTATGTGTATTATTCAAACACTACTCTCAAATACGTCTCCCTGTATGCGCTCATTCTCCTAACGGGGAATTACCTCAACAATATCTTAACATAATATATCATAATCATTAGAGTTATTAACCATTTTACTAATTAAAATTTCAGTGAACCATAATGATCAAAGGCTTATTAAGATTCTGAACAAGAAAGGTGGATCTTGGTACACTGTTTAAATGTATTAGAGATTAGCATTTGGATTTTAGGGTAGTATGCAGGGGGACATGAATATGACCATGAGTCGTAGATTATTTGTCTTCAATTATGTACATTCTTCAGATGATATATAATTAGCTCTCAGATCTTTTGCGAGGGGGAAAAACAGACTTCTTCATTTTTGCACTTGACCACTTTATTAAAAAGCAAAGGTAAAGGTAAAAGTTTCCCTCGCACATACGTACTAGTCATTTCTGGCTCTAGTGGGTGGTGCTCATATCCGTTACAAAGCCGAAGAGCAGTGCTGTCGGAAGACATCTCCGTGGTTATGTGGCCGGCATGACTAAATGCCAAAGGTGCACAGAAACTTGTTACCTTCCCACCAAAGTGTTCCCTATTTTTCTACTTGCATTTTTACATACTTTCGAACTGCTAGGTTGGCAGAAGCTGGAACAAGTAATGAGAGCTCACTCCATTATGCGGTGTTAGGGATTCGAACCACCAAACTGCCAACCTTTCTGATCGACAAGCTCAGCGTCTTAGCCACTGAGCCATTGTGTCCCTTAATTTTTTTATTTTATTTTATTTTAAAAGTAGGGCAGTGAAAAACATTGAAAGAGGAGTTTGCTGTTTTTGTTAATGATAGTAAAGTAGGCATCCTCAAAACATTAAAGCAGCTGCATCTTTCAGAAGTGCAGCTGCCTTGAAGGCTGATCACAGTGTTTGTACATGAACTGTGTATGCGGGTACAGATTCTTTGTCTCATTGGTCCCACAGTACACACACCACCAAAAGCAGGCTTTGAAGCAACCATACAAGCCTTCTGCAGGATGCAGCTGCTTTAATACATTGAAAAGGATGCTATGCCTATCATTCTGAACAAGCTTTTCTGATCTGAGCCACATAGCTGCCATCTTGCACCTGATCAACATTTGTGTCTGGCCTCAACATGGGGACTTTCATTTGGGGAGATATAATTGGGCAACTGATTAAGGGTGTTTGCTCTTCATATATTCCAGAAATGTTAATATTCTCAGATAAGTCTATTCAATGGGGAACTGAGAAAGCAAGTGTGTTGGACCATGGCTGTAAGTGCTGTAGGAGCCCCAGTAGCTATAGGCAAGAGCAGTACTCTCATGCAGCAGCTCAAAAGCCACTAATTATGTTTGCTGGACTTTGATGCAAGAGCTGATGGGTATTTGAATGTTCTGGATAAGGCAAGTAATCTGTTAGCAAATGTCACAATGGCAAACAATATTCAGAAAATGAATAATTGAGCATCCCATGCCTTCTATTATGGAATAAAGCAAAAAGGTGTGAAACATTGAGACATTCCTGCAGTGAAGCAAGAACAAATGCTTACAGCTTAAACTCAGTTTTGTTGTATTTACACAAAGGCCCAGGATGAGAGTTGTAATGTAGAAAATATAGATTGAAATTATCTCCATGGGCAGTCATTTCAATAAGATTTAGTCATGAGCATTTAATGTTATTTGAGATTTCTTCCAGGAGTTTCATGATTAGCCTCAACTTCACAATAAATTAGATTAGGTTGGTCCAAAGTTAGTCCTTGTGTTCCATGAGAGAATGGGGATTGACTTCTTGTTGGACATACTCTAAATTAAACAAAGTTCTGCAGCAACCATAAAGGAATGAAGTTAAAAAAACAGTTCATTATTTTACAAGACAATGATGGAAATAATTCAATGGAGAGAGTTAAATGGAAATTACGATAAAATTCTACCATAGAGTTCATATACTGATTATGCCAGAAAAAGATCATATGATTCAGTCTCAGTTCTTATCATTTTGGGCTTCAATTTAATTTTCTCTATTCTATTCTATTCTATTCTATTCTATTCTCTATTCTTTGTAAATACCATTCTTCTTAGAATGTATTAATTTTAACCTAAATTGCTGTCTATATTGCTGCTTTTGAATTTCCAGCCATATTTGTGTATAGCGAAATAAACATTCAATACAGCTAAAGCCAGACTAATAATAAGAAAATACAAAATCCAGTTTAGCATCAGGATACGTTTCATAGGCCTGAATCTCAGTTCTATTGTTACAGTGCTTGTGGCAAACTTAGTTGAAGAGTAGGCTGCTGGACATTTTCTGTTCTAACCAAAGTCTCTGTTTATATAAGAATGTAGAAAGTGCAGAACAAATAGAGCACAGCATGGATCAAGTCAACCAAATTTTTTTCCACAGATATGCAGGGCCTTGTAGTCAGAAAGCAGATGCTGCCTTCCGGATCAACTGGTCTACATATCTCGCAAGCTCTGAAGGGATTATTGTGGCTAGCTTTGATGGTAGAGGAAGTGGCTTTCAAGGAGATAAAATTTTGCATGCAATATACCGAAGACTGGGAACCTATGAAGTTGAAGATCAGATCTCAGCAGCCAAGTAAGTTTGTGCCTTATTGCCTTAGCTTTAGGATGGTTAACATCTTAACTGGGTTTCTCTCAATGTTTCTCCTTCTTGCAGAATTTCGTAGGCTTGGTTTTTCTTCATTTCTCATTTTTTTTCTGTTTAGTAACTTTCATCATCCCCTCCTTGTTTTAATATAAAGCTTGAGATTTGTTTTTGTTCTTTTAATTCCCAACTTAACAGTATTTTTTTTTAACCTAATACACAGTTTTTGCAAACATTTAATGTATAACATAGTCAATTACTGTATTTGCATGATAGAAACATTTTGTGCAGCCTTTCCCTACTTTTTTGATTGATGAATTAGACTTTCAGGGAAGTTAATTTTGATGGATAGTTGAGTTAAGAATCATATATTAGTTTGCAAATGAAAATTTGATTAACACAAATACGCTCATTTCTCTTCTATTTCTAACCCCAGTAGCCTTCTACTTCCTTTGCTTCTAATTGGTAATCCAATTGTTTAAAAAAGTAGAAAACAAAAAAAACTTGTTTGGAAATAAGTATTGAATATTAATATTTATGTATTACATTTTAATACACCTATTCTCCAAGGAGCAAGGCTGGTGGGGGAAAGGAAGTGTTGCAAAGAAGAATAAGATAAGATTTTTCTGAGTAGGTGCACTTTTCTGTTTTTTCTTAGGCTATTTTCCGAAATGAGCTTTGTTGATAAGGACAGAATGGCTATTTGGGGCTGGGTAAGTATTAAAGTATTAATTGTTTTGTTCAGATTTGCTAGTAAGAAAAGGTGCTTCACTTGAATACGCATTGTGAGAAATTGCTGTTTGTGGAGACACAGGAGATGTTGTTTATAAGATACGCCTCTATATTTTAGTTGGGCCTCTTTCTAAGTAGAGAAATGTTTCCATTCAAAACCTGAATTATTGCTTCCATTTATCTCTCCCCACATCTTTATGCCATCTGATGGACTGCTCAAACACATAGAAACTGGAGCAGTTGGGTGATTGCCTTGATCCAGCAAGACTTTTTCTACATTCTCACATTTTCTAGTGGCCACAATAACTATGTGGCTGGGTTCATACTTTGCATTAAGCCATGAGTTGCTTTTCAGAGTTTATTGAGTAAACCATAGTTAGATAGGTTCATACACTACATTAAGCCATAAAAGCATTGTGTGCAAACTTTAATTGCTTGTTCACACAACATGATAAGCCAAAATCAAGCAAGCTGCATTGTGTTTTACACTGAATCTATCTATGAATCCAGTCTGTTACATTGTCCTCCATTTCTAGTGTAGGTTGGCTTCTATACAAGGTTGCAGGAAATTTGACTGTATTTTAAATTGATTGGGTCAACTTTCCACTTAAAAGTCTATTCTTATTATATTTTTATGATATCAAGGGAATATTTTATAATATAAGGGAACGTCTCCTTGCACAAATATTCAAGTTCATCCTTGGAGTGGGAAAGTTATGTTAGTCTAGGCTAGCTTAAGAAAGAGTTGAAAGGAACCTGTTTCAACTATAGTCTGGCTATAGATGATAGTTCTATTAGCCAATCTCAATGCTTTAGCTGTGCTTTGCAGAGATGTACAACTGTTGGAATTAAACCAGCTAATCATGGTATTCATCCACCCATCCAATGAGATCAATAGACACATCTATAAAGGCAGATCAGTTTTCAGGGAGGTCCTCTTAAAATACAGACCCCAAGAACAGAACAACAGAACTTCACTGATTGCCTCCTCCAGCTTAGAGCTCAAACCACTCAAATGCATTATTAATATGCTTCAGCCCATACTGGACAATGACAATGTATTTTTTCAGGCCCATGTTTGAATACAAAAAACATCCAACCTGAAGCAAATTGTCACAAGCAACAAATAACAACAGGATAATGAGGGGAACCAGGGCCAGCAACAGATCCAGATGTCTAGCTTATCCCCACATTTATACCAACAGCACCATTGTGGATCCCAACAAGTAAACATACACAATCAGAGATGCCTTCACATGCTTGTCCTCTATTGTGATATGCCCCAGCATCTATCCCTTTGGACTTTACCTACATAGGACAACGTTTGCACATATACTGAAGAGTTCATGGACACAAGTTTGACATCAGGAGCCAAAACAAGATCAAAATAATAGAGTATTTCAGCCTCCTAGGACACTCATTGCAGACCTTAAAATTAATCTTTGGGGGAAAAAGCAATCTTTTAAGTGAAAGGTTGCTGAACATATATCAATTAGTTTTAGGCTATCTCGAAAGATCTCAGCAAACACAGTGTTTTGTATTAACACATTAAAATTGATAATTGATAGAATTATCACTTGTAATTTGTCATATGTAACCTGTATCGGCAGTAACCAATCTAAATTCCCCTCTCCCAATGTCATCACAATTTAACTCCTACATCAGTTAGTTAACTTATTTAAAAAATTTATATAGCCACCCGTCATATAACCAACTCTGGGCAGCTAACTAAATCAAAGTTTTAGTTACGAAGAAGTGAATTGTTGCTGACAAAATATTTGCCTTTTAGTAAAAGTTGTTAATTAGAACAGAAATAACCAGACTCCTTCTGATTCAGGTTGCCCTGAGTCACATGTCAAGTTGGCAGCTGTATAAAATAAAGAACATAAAGATGTGACTATATCTCATTCTGCCTAACCCAACCTAGAGGTGTCTCTTTTTGAAACTAAGACTAATGGGGCTCCCTTTATATCCCTTTGTGCTGTTGTTGTTAGTTGTGAAGTTGTGTCTGACCCATGGTGATCCCATGAACAACATTCCTCCAGGCCTTCCTGTCCTCTACCATCTTCTGGAGTCCATTTAAACTCACACCGACTGCTTCAGTGACTCCATCCAGCCACCTCATTCTTTGTCGTCCCTTTCTTCTTTTGCTCTCAATCTTTTCTAGCATTAGGTTCTTCTCCAGTGAGTTCTTCCTTCTCATTAGGTGGCCAAAGTATTTGAGTTTCAACTTCAGGATCTGGCCTTCTGAAAAGCAGTCAGGGTTGATCTCCCTTTATATGAAGATACTATACAGGTTTTACAGAGGATTTCATTACCCAAAAAATTGGGGTCAGAACAAGCCTTGCCTCATTACTTGGCAAACTGAGATCCAAGCAAAGCTATTCTTTAATACACATACATATTCTTTGTGAGGAGAACATTGTATCCCTCTTGGTCTATTTGAAATAATAATGTTTCTTTTCTCTCAGTCTTATGGAGGTTATGTAACTTCCATGGCCCTCGGAGCCGGAAGTGGTGTGTTCAAGTGCGGAATAGCTGTGGCACCTGTCTCACGCTGGCAATATTATGGTATGTGTTTATTTATTCACAATAAAGTAGGAAGATCCTTTAACAAGTACCACAAAAGTCATACTGGGCAATGGTATCGAGTATGAATAGTTGGGTACATAATTCTCCCACATGAAGCTATCATTTGGTCTGCCTTCCTGAACTCATGTGAGGTATTACACACTGTCCCTGGATTAATATTTTTCCCCAACTGGAAACTTGGATTTGAAAGGAAGATAATCTGCTTTAAATGGCACAAAATTACTTAATATTTGAAATTTTACTATAATGCAAATGTCTGCATTTGCATTCCTCAAAAGTGCCATGTGTTCCAAAGTGTGGAGGGATCATTTCTGAATGTCATAGAATTCATTGGCACTGCTATCAACTTCCTTTATGACAATGAGCTCTGGAAAGAAGGGTCATAATTTTAATCATTTATTACAATATTTACCAATTAAATGACATTGCTCATTGCCTCTTATGTATACTAAAGTATCATCAAATGCTTATTATTAGTTTGCTCAATGTTCCAAAAACTCCCAAAAGGAAAATTTGAATGTTAAAGCTGTATATTTTTGCCTTACATTTTGATTCTAATTATGAGTTTATTGGGTAAACTTTGTGATGGCTTCTTGAGTTGCTGCTTTTCATTGAGAAAACATGATTTGGCTAAATTTTCTGGAAGTCAGAAAGGATGACATTTGTGTAATTAAGCCCCTCTTTTCATGTTTTCCTTTTAAATATCAGTGCTTACTTCTTCTGTCCTACCTTCAATGGTTAAATTTTACCATTTGTTTTTTAAAAAAATAATTACGTATTAGAATATACATAATTATTCATAGATTGCTCTCATTGCAAATGAGTATGCTATCTGCAGACAAATCAGAGTTTTATTCTATATTTTGAAATGTTACAGAAATCTGATTATCAAGAGGCAACACTGTATGACATGCCTATATAGGGAGCAATCTCTTTTAAATGATTTCCAGTATGCCAACTGCAGAGTGTTGGAGTATTTATTTTTAAGTCATCTCTATCCCTCCTTTCATCAAGGAGCTCAAGGCAACAAATATGGTCCGCCTTCCACTTTTCCTTTGCTGGAAGTCTGCAAAGTGGCTAGATATTTGAAATAGTGTCATGCCTCCTAATTTATCAGGACTTTCTCCACCTCCTTAGTGGGACATTTGCGTATTTTCTTGCTCTGGAGAAAAGAAAATCTCCTCCTTATTATTTGGTAGGCTTGCTTCTACAGATGGAAGCATAAAGTTGGATCCCACCTAGTGAGTAGTACAGACTCTACCAAGGTCCTATATGCTGAATCAGAATTTAAACCTGGTCACACACTTATCTGGGGTTTCCCAAACTGTGAGGTGTACCTTCTTTGGGCAGGTGCAGATAAGAGTCCAGGAGAAGTGTGGAAAACCCTTTGGTTAATAAATCCACATTTCCCAAAGTTTCATTGTATTGCTTTTTTTTGTTCAGTTGTGTTCGTTTTAGTGTTTGAATTTTTAGGCCAGATGTGTACATTAAGGTTACAATAAAGGGAGTTATAGCAAAAAGTTTGGGAACCCCTTGTCTAAGACCTTAACTACCGTATTTGCCGGCGTATAAGACGACCCGGCGTATAAGACGACCCCCCACCACCACCGGAAACGCCCTCCAGAAATCCCCGGGGCTGCAGCGGCAGGGCAGAGTTCCAGGGGCCGTGGGAAGAGCAGGAAGGCTGCAGCCTCGGGCGAGGAGCGGGAAGGTTCCGCCCGGCGGCCGGGCGGGCTGCTTAAACTTTGCTCGGGCGGCACTTTAAAAGCCTGCTCCCAGCACCGAGCAACTTCGCAGCAACTTTCGGCTTCCTTTAACTCGCGGCGCCGCACCTGGCCCCGAGCCGCGCAGCAGAGGGAAGCCCGGCGAGCCGCGCGGAGCCGTGCCGGCGTAGCAACTCCTGACTCAGGGGCCTCCGGGAGGGGAGGGGAAGGAGGAGAAGGGGGGAAGGGGGGGCGATTCCCAAAAAATCTTGTGCTGACCCGCCCGTCTGTCAAATTTTAAAAGTCAATGCGGCCCCCGAGCCAAAAAGTTTGCCCACCCCTGTCCTATATGCTGAATCAGAATTTAAACCTGGTCACACACTTATCTGGGGTTTCCCAAACTGTGAGGTGTACCTTCTTTGGGCAGGTGCAGATAGAGTCCAGGAGAAGTGTGGAAAACCCTTTGGTTAATAAATCCACATTTCCCAAAGTTTCATTGTATTGCTTTTTTTGTTCAGTTGTGTTCGTTTTAGTGTTTGAATTTTTAGGCCAGATGTGTACATTAAGGTTACAATAAAGGGAGTTATAGCAAAAAGTTTGGGAACCCCTTGTCTAAGACCTTAACTACAACTTTAAACTAGAATTGGGTAAGGTCCAGTTATTGTCAATTACAGGTTTGGGGAGATTGAGGAAATGATCTAGTTTTTTATGGTTATGAATGAGGGTATCCAAGGGAACGTCCAAAAACTTCATAGCCACATGACACAGAATCTCTTTGTTTGAGAATTATTTTTTTAAATGCTTAAAATGAAGTAAACAAACAATATGCTAAAGGGGGGGATCAAGAAATAATCAATGGTTTATTTTGATGGTTTGATGACCCTAAAAGAAATAGCCCTGCTTTGATAGCATCCTTAGTTTATTGCAATTCATCCAGAGAAACAGACTTAATAAAACTTCCATTTTCTTTCCAGTTGATGAGAGAATAATATTACTTTGGCATAAGGTTGCTGAGAATAATTAATAATGCTGTTGCTATGGACAACTGCATACTGAATATTTTAAAATGTGATTATCTCCAGTGCCTATTATTAAGAAAACAGTAAATTTTGGGGGAAACTTAGCACAATAAAGCACTCACTATATTGGTAAATAGATGCCAATGAACACCAGAGTTAAATAAGCAAGCATAGTCTTCTGATATTGCATAATGCCTTCTTTATGTGCTCCCCTCCATCCTAGATTCTATATATACTGAACGCTACATGGGTTTGCCTGAAAAAAATGATAACCTGTATTTCTATGAGGTAAGAAAATGTCTTTCACTTTTTACTGTACAAAAATAAAACAACAACGCAAGCTGAATCTCACTGAACCTGACTTCCACACACATACTTCTTTCTTCCCTGCACTTTTACAATCAACTTTGGCTCACACTTACACACACCAAGTCCAAAGAATATGTGGGGAAGATGAGAAGCAAGCTGTGGTAGCAGTTGCCCCCCCGCCTTCCTTACTTATAGAGAAGTGGTTATATGGTAATTTATCAAGGATATCAGAAGCAATAGTTATTCTAGGTGAAGAATATTCTAACAGTTTCTGTTGAGTGTTGCTAATATATTCCAGATATTTCCAAAATTATTTACAGTGTTTTGCTATACTGTAGAGGTTAGGTGACTGCATTTGTTTGGAATATGGATTCCATCTGTTCTCTATTACAATATAAATATTTATAAATAACTTTTGCAAAACTGTTTTTTTTATTAGGGAAATTCAATTTGGTATGCTATTTGATATAGCCTTGTATAGAGATTTGGGTTCTGTAGACACTCTACCATCTCTACGTTGCAATAATCTAGGCAACCATTTAGTGTAATCTGAATACTAATTACAACCCAGAGAAACCATTTAACATTGCATCACTTGGCACATTTATACAAAAATGTGGTTTCATGGATCTGACCAGACACTTATGAAACTATCTTTTCCTTCCCTCTTTCTTAATCTGCAGCATTTTTTCACTAAAACAGATTTAGGCAGTGAATTTGTTCTTTGACTTTTGCAGTTTGCACTGCAATTGAAATGGTGGCATAGTCTCCAGGAGCAGTGAGGTATTAGCCCAAGATATATCTCTGTTAACCTTGCTCTTAAACAAGCATATCTTCTATTATATCTGCTATTGCAGCGTCTTTACATGCCAGTGCATATCTATACATTTTGTGCTCAAGTCTGTTGTGTACATAATGTTTCTGTTTCTTCAGTATCATGTTTATGATGCCTTTGCTCCAAAAAGAACTTTATAGTAAATTATGATTCTAAGTATACTGTTTTTATTTTTCCATTACATCATAATAAAAATTCATGCGCTCTGACAAATCCACAGTGTTTGAACACCTGTTGAAGTGTGCAGAAACTAAGCAGAAAGGAATGGAATGCATGTACATATTGAGGGTATATATCTGATAAGGAGATCTAAAATGGGTGGGAGATATCTTGTATTGAAATAGAAGTAGATATGGAACTGAATTAACACACTGAGCACATTAGTCACAAAACCCACTGTGGGCAAAGGGAGAAAAAAATTGCTAAGTTGTCCTATCTCTACTCTTCAAGTTGCTACTTGATGAAGTAGCAGCCATGTAACAAATGCTGCTACTGGGCATCTGCTGTACAGAGAAGAGTGAATTATGGAGAAAAAAGTCTATGTTTCTAATAAATAAAAGCCATAATCATAAGAGCTTGAAGACCAGATAATTTGTTTTTACACCTAAAAACCTAAGATGGGCAAGCCATACAAATCTTTTAAATAAATAAATCTGGATTTCTGAAATTTGAAAAATTTGGTGTGGTGATTAACGTCCTGAACTAGAAACTCGTGAGTTCTACTTTAGCACAAAGCCAGCTGGAGACCTTGGGCTAGTGACTTTAGCCCTAGGACGGCAGTCCTGGCAAAAAAAAAAAAAAAAACCTTGCCAAGGAAAGTTCAGAGGCTTTGGGTCACCAGGAGTCAAAAATTGACTCAAAGATACACTCTACAATCAAATCCCAACCCTTAAAAACCCAAGTTGGGCAACTGTACAAATCTATTAAATAAATTAACCTGGAGTTCTGCAGATTCACCTATTCAGGTCCCAATTTCCATCACTGCTGAAACCTAGAAGAGGGCACTCCCATTCATTCACTCCAGGCTACCTCACAAAATATTTAGGACAGAATGGGGTCATCTCAGGTGGCCTGGATCTTGTTTGTGGGTAGGTCCAAATGAGTTAGTCGGTTTTGCCCTTGAGATCTACACATCCTAGATAGGAAATAAAACTGCCACTATTGTGCAGGAAGCATGGTGGCCTAGCAGTTAAGATGCTGGACTTGTCAACTGGAAAGTTGGCCTTTTGAGCCCAAGAACCACATGACAGGGGGAGCTCCCATTCCTGCCCCAGCTCCTGCCCAACTAGCAGTTCAAAGGCATGGAACTGGGAGTCCCAAAGGTGCTTTTTTCAAGAGGCAACTGGACTTTCTTGTTTCACTTCTCATCCAAGAAGCTTCTTCAGTTCTGACTGGATGGTCGGGGATGGAAGGATTTATACTCCTTGCAGACAGTTGGTCATTTGCACTCTTTTTTAGAGAATCGTTGAGGCCACTTGGAGGTTTATCTGTGTCCTCAGGGTCACCTGAGTAGTGCAAATGGGTGTGGAGCCTTGTTGACTACATGATGTTTTCTGCCCTGTGTCCCTTCATTGTTGAACACAGGCACAGGCTGTTGGGGCTGAGTCTGTGTTGTCTGCATCTCAAACTGAAGCACAAATGGTTCCTGTAGTTTTCAATTTTTCTGGAAATCCATACATACTCCTACACGATTCGAGGGTATTCACCCCAAAGCACACAGCTAAAAGTCCGTGGAGATTCTCGGTCATTCAGGTCATGGTTGTCTCAAAGGTGCTTTTTCAGGAGGCAACTGAACTTTCTTGTCCAACCCCCCCAAAGTCCAGTTGCATCCTGAAAAAGCACCTTTGAGACAACCATGACCTGAATGACCGAGAATCTCCATGGACATGGAACTGGGAGTAGATAAATAGGTACTACTTTGGTGGGAAGGTAACAATATTCTGTGTGCCTCATGCTGGCCACATGACCACGGAAATGTCTTCAGACAAAGCTGGCTCCTTTAGCTACAAAATGGAGATGGAGCTCCACCCCCTACAGGCAAATACCACTGGACAGGGGAAAGCTTTAACTTTTTATAAAAGTCACTATAGAATTCTTTAATCTGACTACTCTTGACTACACCTCTCTGGCTACCACCCCTCAGAAATAGTACTACAAGTTCTACAAGCTAAAAAAAAGGCAAAGAAAAGGACATTCAAAACAACTGATGGGATGCAATTAGCGATGAAATGTATATCGTGGTGTAAAATGTGCAGCTTGTACTTGAAGGTCCTCATTTACTGTAGTCGCCTATGGTTGTCTCTAAAAAGCAAAACAAAAAGCTTGGTGTGAAGATGAGAAAGAAAAAAACATGATGGGTGAAGTGTTGAAAGTCATGCATAATGTAAAAAAATTGAACAGTCTTCCCTCCCCCCCCCCCTTAGAAGGATTAGAATCATGGCATGAAAGAACACGTGGAAAAATTTGGGACTAGAAAAAGAAAGAACTTGTTTACACATTCATAATTAATTGTCGGAACTCCCTGCCCTCAGTGGTGCTGTTCCCTGTTATTTATTATTTTTTTGAAATGGCTTTAAAAGCTACCTCCTGAATTATAGATAGGCTACTTTTAAATAGGGATCAAATGTAGGCAGCAGCTATTAGCTCCATGCCCTCTTTGTGACTTTCCTTCAAGCAGTTGAGTCAAAGGTCGTTGTGAGGTACATTTGGCCTGGTCCTGTCCAGGAGGGTTCTTCCATTGTTTTGATCAAGTTATGAAAGAAATTGTTACAGTCCCTGGGGTAAAACTCTGGAGTCACAGTTTGGCCATTTGGTGACTTACTGCCCTTCTTTCAAGCGCTATGAGAGATTTAAACTTTAAAAAGTTGTCTGGGTTTTCAGTAAAGCTTTCTAATTTAAGTCCAACTAGTTATGAAATCTTTATTCTACCCTACCCATCCGTGCTTGCTATATTTGGGGAAGAAGGTTGCTTGCTGAATAACTTTGGGTTCTGATAAGTCGCTTTGTCGAGTAGCAGATCCACAAAGCCCTTATGGAATTGGAAGTCTCTTAACTTTCTACAGATTGAAATGTTAGTGCTCTGGGTGCACTATGTCACTCTGCAGCTTCACAGCACAGATGGCTCCAGAGGACCGTGTAATCTTTCTTTTTGCCAGAAGCCGACTTCTCTTGGCACGGCATTCGTTGCTGGCAGTGTCCACGTTGAAACTGCCAGTACCCAAAAGCTAAAGGTTTCCAGTGTGTTACTCAGAGGATTAAATTGGAGAATTTGAAAGTTAGAGAGAGATGGAGATACGGAAGAGACTTATTGCAAATCCCCTTAGGGAAGAACTGTTTAATTCAGTTCATGTTATAAGTAGCAAGGAATGAAAATCTTCTTGGTTTAAGGTATTATTTGGAGTAGATTTCTCCCCTTTAAGTGGCCCAAGTTTTCTTTTTATCGTGGAACAATGAATTGCACAGTTTTCACCCCTTCTTGACTACAAAAAACATAAAAAACCCTCCTCAGAATATCCTCACTTTCAATGATCCTGATATTTCCCCTTCCTTCCTTCCACCAAAAATCCTCCTAAAGGCAGTCAGCTCAGTGTAGAATCTACAGAATCAACTGTAACAGTGCCAGAGGTTCATTAATTCATTTTTTATGGTACAAAAACCTTCCTAGGATAGATAATTGTATAGGCAGAATTTACAGAATTCTGTCTTGTTTTCTCCAAGTTGAGAAGTACATTCCCTATGTTGCTATTAAATGGATGGTCACGTACTTGATTGCCCTTCCAAAAATTCCTACTTATTTTCTCAAGGAAATAAAACCATGCTGGCTGGAATTCACACCCCCAATCGTTGTGAATATTAAGGCTGCAGGCAAGCTGTCCTGGAGCCTAGGCATTTCACAGTGGTGTGTAATACTGACCCACCATTTAAGAATTCTGATTTTGTGAGACCCAGTTTAAATCAGAACCTACAGCGTCTGTCTTCCCATGGCAAGTGATTTCTGTTCAAAGGCTGATCATACCAATTGGGGCATCAACATCACACATTACCCGCAACTATCATTGAGGATGCAACACACTGGTGTCTATTTTACCCAAGCATGTACTTCCGTTCAGGGAATTGCCCAGTCGCTGAACATGTGAACATTCAAAGGGATTCATTGTGACCAGAGATTGTGAGGTGGCTTTGGTGCTACAATCAGCCCGACTATCGCATTGGACTGAGGCCTTGCCTTTAAATATCCTCCCTTGATATGGCCGTCATCAGGTGATGAAGGTGTGTGAAGCATCCCCAGGTCAGAGCCCTGTGCCTTGTTCAATATTGCAGAATGTTGTACTGTGGTGTTCAGCACTGGAACAAGTGTTGTAAAATAGAACAAGGTGGAGACCTGGATGCATTAAGCCTAGTAAGAATAATGCCAAGTGTATGGTGGACAAGTCGCTCCACAAGTGTCTCCGGATTGCAAACTAGAAGAGATTTTAAGCCAGAGAGAGAGAGGTGAGCCCTAAAACTGAACAGTTCCCCCAAAGGAAGATCAAGAGAAGGCCTGAAAGAAACCAGACTGACATGTGCAAGGGAGGGGGGAGGGCTGAATTGATGACTTGAGGGGTGGGAATGAAGGGTGATGCAGATAGTAGCTGTCATGTGCTGCCAGAAGACCATGCACTGGAGGGGGGGGGGAGACTGTTAAACTTGTGAAAGAGGTTGTTTTGCAGATCTCTCTGAATTTGATATGCTGTTGGCAAGTATTCGAAGCAGTCATAGATTTGGCAATCTTCTCTTAGCAGATTTGAAATGTTCATTCCTCAAGAACTGCTGCATCATTAGGTTATGCAAAACAGGGTACAATTTTGTAAATATGCCATCTTGTACTGGTATGACATTTATTCTATTATCCAAGAAATATGCCAAAGGGAGAGAGACCTTCAGATTCCAGCCAAATATTAACTTGTTTATTGAGTGGTGGTAAAATGTTGACTGCTGTTTGATCTTTTCACAAAGCGAGCACTCCTTGCTGTGGCCTTAGTGTTAAAGGGCATTTTTACCGCTGGACTGACATGAAAAGACACAGGTTGCCTTGCCTTGGCTGAAAAAGCTCCCTGAAGCCTATTTCTTGGCTGTATGGGTGAGAGCCCTGAGGCAGATTCTCCCTTGTAAAGATTCATTCGATATGAATTAGGCAAATATGGCTTAATAAAGAGCAGTTGAGGATGGTTTGTTTTTATTTTATTTATTTATTTGTCAAGTGATTATAACATAATATGTATAAGTATAAACATAGTTATGAATACATGAAATGGATACATATAAGAAAAATAAAAAGAAACAATAGGAAAAGGGACGGTAGGCACGTTGGTGCACTTATGGACGCCCCCTACAGACCACTTAGGAAAGGGGTGAGGTCAATAGTAGACAGTCTAAGGTTAAAGTTTTTGGGGTTTGGGGAAGAAACTACAGAGTCGGGTAGAGTATTCCAGACATTGACCACTCTGTTGCTGAAGTCGTATTTCCTGCAATCGAGTTTGGTGTGGTTTACCTTGAGTTTGTATCTATTGTGTGCTCTTGTATTGTTATGGTTGAAGCTGAAGTATTCATTGACAGGTAGGACATTGCAATGTATGATTTTATATACTATACATAGATCGGACCAAAGGCGGTGTAGTTCTAGGTTTTCTAGGTCTAGAATTTCAAGTCTGATGGCATTTCTCAACTGTGTTAATATCAGATACGTAATGCAGGTTCTGGACTGATGAGCTGTATTCAAGTATTGGTCTAGCAAATGTTTTGTATGCTCTAGTTAGTTGTGTGATATTACCAGAGAAAAGGCTACGTAGGATTAGGTTAACAACTCTTAATGTCTTTTTGGCTATGTACTTGCAGTGGACTCTAGCACTTAGATCATTAGAGATGAGTACTCCAAGGTCCTTGACAGAGTTTGGATCATCAACAAATGGTGATTCCATTTTTGTCTGGTCTTAATTCTTGGCAATAAGTTATATTCAAAACTTATTTCCCCTCCGCCCATTGTTCACAGCCAACAAATTGAACCATTGAAGGGTGAAAAAAAATCAGGTCTGTTTTCCTGGAGAACGAAGAGCTATCAAAATAGAGCATAGGTTATCTCTTTCTTGATTGTCACTGGACTCCACATAGAGCATCCATGCTGAGCACTGCAAGTCCCAAAGAGGAGCCATGGAGAACCACAGGGAAATGCAGTGTTCAACTTTCTGCAGTGTCATACTTTAGTTTTACACATCTACTCGCTGCATGTGGGAAGCTGAGTTGTTTTCCTGCTGAAAAGCAGCAAGTTGTGGTTACCTTGATGGCACTAATCACAAAAGGGGAGCAACAGACATGGAGTTATTTCTGTTTATTCCCCTAAGCTAGAAGCCTGTGCTGTCAACACAAGGTTGGCAAGTGGGATGTGAGCTTTCACAAACACATGCACACACAGCTTTGCAGGGTCGAACACAATGGCTGCCGCTGATCCGTGGGCACGGTATATATGTGCGAGATAAATTTTAAAATTTACAGAACATTTTTATACAGATTGCTTTAACAGGTACTAAGACTCTGGATGATTAGTAGCATACATATCAGAGAGCTCTTTTTACCAATGAGTATCAGTGGGGAAGTAATTTCCCATAAGTTATGTTTTGGTTCATTCAATGTGTTACTCCCACTTATTTAGATTCATGTTTTGCAATTTATCTTCAGAGCACGAGCAGCAGTGGCTTTTATGCAATCCTTTAGTTATCCAGAAATGTTCGGTACTTGTCCAGCCATTTAGATAAATGAAGAAGTTATATTTTTCCATTAAGACCCTGGTGCAGTAATTAGAACATCAGTTTTGCAAGTTAAAAAGCTTATGTCTGTAAACTTCCCTAAGTGAACCCACAACCATTCCATTTCTGTTCTCAGAAAATAAAATAAGATTCAGAAGTGTCATTTTTCCATCAGAGTTCTGCCTTTGGATATTGGTGATGAGAGTCGAACCTTTCATTTTCATTGCTGGTGCAGAATTTTGGATCTTAGTGAACGGTCCTCAGCAGCCCTTTAGGGAGAAGAGGTGCATCGGTTGCCTTCTGAAGTCAACTTAAGGGCATCTTCATGACAGGTGCAGAGAGGTTTTCACATTTATGAATGCTGTATGAATAGCAAGGTCATACAGAGAGACACTTTATTTTTCTTTTGAATTAAAATAGCAGTTTGTTACATTAATGTGTATTTGAGTCACTCACACGGAGGATTATATTGTTTGTTTGCATTTACATTTTAGAACTCTACAGTTATGGCCAGAGCAGAAAACTTCCAAATGGTTGACTATCTCCTGATCCATGGAACAGCAGATGGTAAGCAGAGTTAGATCTTACTGGTCATACATCTACTAGTAACAAAACAACCCACCCAAAAAAGCAACTGGCCTTGAGGACTTGCTTGTTCACATCTTGGTAAATCTCTAATAAAGCTCTGTGATGAGTTCTCCCTTCGTTCTTTCCATCTAAGTAACAGTCTGCTTTTATTGTGACCGTTTGTCTGTTCTTACTTCCCAGATAACGTTCATTTTCAACAAGCAGCCCAGATTTCAAAAGCTCTGGTTGACGCACAGGTGGATTTCCAAGCAATGGTATGTGAAGGGATTCATCGAAACTTAGCATACATGTTGGTTTGCTTTCTCAGTGAAGAAATGAATAGAGGTAGCCCTCAACTTACAACTTTACTTGAGCCTGCCCATTATAAGTCCTGATGGTCATAAAGCAGATTATAAGTCCCATGACGACTTGATTTTATGACCTTTTTTACAGTGGTCATTAAGTGAATCACCATGATCATTAAGCCAACATTGCAGTTGTTAAGCGAACCCATGGTTTGTTATGGGGCATTATTGCTGAAAACCAGGAATAAATGCCAGTTTTTGGCAAAAACATCGTAAATTGCAGTCACATAATTGCGCTGCAAATGACCATAAATGTGGACCGGTTCTCAAGCACCCAAAATGCAGTCATGTGACTGCAGGTGACCATTGTAACTTTGGAACCAGGTCATAATTCCGTATGGGGGTGTGTGTCCGTTTGACTTTGAATGGTCACTAAGCAACTGGCCATAAGTCAAGGATTATCTGTATAAGAGGAGGAGGCTAAGTTCGTAAAAGGAGATATGCACATCATACAAAATATGACATTGTAAGAAAAAGATGCATGCACACTTCCTTTAAAGTGAAGAGTTGGCTTCATTTGCTCCAATTATGTGCAGCAGCAGCATCAATAATATATTTCTGAGCATTTGGGAAGGGAAAAGATACAAGGTAGCTAGCAAAGCGTTTCCCACCCCACTTTTTAAGCAGCACTGATTTAGTTTTCCTGCTACTGAGAGGTACTAACTAAGGTAAGGGTGGGGGGACTTGAGAATATACGATGGATACATTCACCAAGAAGAAACTTACCCATCCTCAGAATGGGTTCAATAATGAGCATGATCAATGTATAGAACACTCATTTATCAGAAAGTAAGTTAGTTCCTCAGGATGTTTGTAAGTTAGTTCCTCAGGATGTTTATCCCAGTAGAATTTGGGGGGGAGGGGATATACTCTTCTAAATAACTACAGCCCTAGAAAATATAGCTACTTGATTTATTTTTCTTTCAAATGCCCTTTCAAGAGAAACCAGGCGGAATAGAGAGCTTGTGAAGCACTGTGGAATGTAGGGCACATTGGTACTTGGTGATTGTGGGTGCTGCACGCACACAAAGGGCTTGCTGATGAGAACAACTAAACTGTTGCTATGGTTACGCAAATCCCATCTCCTCCCAAATGTTCTTACCTATCATTGAAAGTTGCAGATGTCAGGCATCAAGGAAGGATACGTAGTGATTCTTCTTAAGAAGATTTATTTATCGATCCATGCTTATAGGCAGAATCTTGCCAAGCTAAAGCAGTCTGCTCTCTATCCAAGCCTATGCTCAGAAAGCCATGAGAGAGAGGGTGTCTTCATCTTCTTTCTCACACCCAAAATATCTGAAATGAGTTGTCTCTACTCCTCTGAAATGCACCCCTCCTTCCTTGGAATCCAACCCACCAATGTTCCATTACACAAGAGAGGAATATATCCATAAAAGTGGATGAGGGATATTTGGCCAGGGCTTCAGTTAGATTCTGGCATAGTTGTGCTAATACTATCTACACCATAGTAGTGTTATCTGTAAGAGTGCTCTCAGGTATTGTTCCAGTCCTAATTGGAGTTTAACACTAACCCAACGCCCACAGCATGTGTGTATTACCAGCTCTCAGCTTTTCTACAAAGAATGTGTATATTCTCTCAAATTTCTTTCTGGTCTAATCTAGGGTGAGCAGATCTGGGCTACAAAAATCTGTAGCAAAGAAACATGGAATCTTTAGTAATTGACTGCCATTTAGCAATAGCAATAGCACTTAGACTTATATACCACTTTATAGTGCTTTACAGCCCTCTCTAGTTAGCCTATTGCCCCTATCAATTTGGGTCCTTGTTTTACTCACCTCGGAAGGATGGAAGGCTGAGTCAACCTTGAGACTGGTGGGATTTGAACTGCCAAATTGTAGGCAGCTGGCTGCAGAAGTAGCCTGCAGTACTGCACTCTAACCACTGCGCCACAGAGGCTCCTTATTTGGAGGTCTTAGCTCAGATCTGCTCCCCCCTATCCGAGTGAGTAATGCAAACATGCTAGTTCATAGCACCCGAAAAAAGGTGTAGTGTAGCACAAGAGCCTCTTTGTATAGCACCGCCTCTGGCATAAATAGTGCATGGACCTGTTGAGGTGGGCAGCCTCACCCACTTCTAGCTTCCCTCATCCCAATAGGACACTTCTAAAACTAGGCTCAGTTCCCCAGCTCAAAATAGTGATGATTAGTTGTAGTTTCTTTTTGCTCTGGATGCTACGCTTAGGGCAGGAATTACATTTTGAGGATTCATTTGGCCAAGGTAAACTAAAAGATCTGTGTCCATAACTTATATATGGCAACAGTGGGTTTCCAGCATGGAGAAGATTTCAGTCAGTTCTCAGGCAGTGGTTTTATGGTATGTAGTATCTGGAAGAAAAGCCTCTCTAACCCCCTTCCCTTTCAGAAGGAAACAGTCAGAACACAGTATTTTCTTTCCCTCTTTTCCTACCCCACCCTCAAGACACCCATCTTGTCTTCTGCCCTTTTTAGTATGCATAAATATTAGATGTTGACCATTATCATGATTATCATATGTTGACCCCTTGATTTCAATGGAACTTTTTATCTGTGAAATTTACAAAACGTGAAACGATCCATAGTTGAAGGAATCCCGTTAATTTTTACTGCAAATTAAAATTGAGATTTACCATTTTTAGCCTGTAACCAACAAACAAACAGAATCAACTTTCTTCAGATGTTTTCACTACGTTCTGGTTTCAGTGGCATAAAAAGCGCTGTTTTTTTTGTATGTTTGATCATCCCAAGTAATAGACTGTGTTATTTGCTCTGATACAAAGCAAAAGGCGTTCTGAATTCTTGCAGTGTTCCGGTTTAGTGACAGGGGCTACTTATAATCAATATTTTTCTTTTTCTTTTTTCAGTGGTATACAGATAAAGATCATGGAATCGAAGGACATGCCCACAGCCATATTTACCATCACATGAGTCATTTTATCAAACGTTGTTTTAAATTGCCATAAAGTTGGGAGTGCCTTATCTATGCGAAACTGGTCAACTTCTGAAGTTTTAAGAGCACTTTTCTCGTAAATTGTCCCATATTTCATTGGATGACACAGTCAATTTAATTTGTGCGGACACTTGAATGAAGAAAACATGATCCACTGAGCACAAGCCAAAGAACTGCAGAGCTCCCTTGTTCCTGCAGGAGCTGCTCCAATCCTTTTTTTTTTTTTTTCCCCTCAAGGACTATTTTTGCATAATAGTGTTTTTAAAATGTTTTCTTGCAGTAAGCCACCATTGCCTTGGGTGCAGAAATCTGCCTTCATCATTTCTATATGGAACTGTTGTTCTTTTGAAACAAGGATTAATCCATAATCCTCATGAGATGTTCATTACAAACTAGGGAAAACATACTTTAATTTCTGCTTGAGTTCTCTCTGTATTGATTTTAGGTGAAAAGTTAGCATTTCGACAAGTACCAGTTTTACATATGTTTCTTTACGTAAACTTGTATGGCAGCTCTCTACAAATATGTGGATTTCTACCAAAATAAACAGTAGCTGATATAGGGAAATCAATCTGTGATGGGAGAGCTTTGCAAGTAGCTTCTTGCTTAAACAGAGAGGGAAGATCATCCTGCCCTAGAAGCTGCCAACTTCTTTAAAGTCAAGATGGCCGTTTTCTAGGAATATGCCTCCAAATAGGTGGAAAAGGAAAGGGAAAGGACATTAAAATGGTTTTTCTATCTTGAACATTCGGGGGGAAATTCCAGGAGACACTCTAGAACCAGCAAGTCAGACTACTTCCAGAACTGCTGCAATTGACAATAACAATGAAAATACCAGCTACTTGAATTATTCCTTTTGGGCAGTTGGGAGGCAGGGGCCAGAACCAGCTCACCAAGGGCTTCAATGAATCTGTTCCAGCGAATGATGCCAGGCTTCAACCTTGAGAATGGCAGGACACTCGGGGGGGGAAAAACAACAGGTGTTTTTTTTGTGCATCCAGCTCTAAGCAAAGTGGAGGTATGAGTGGCTACATCTGGGTGCCTCAGGGATTTTATTAAGGTTGTTGGAGCCTAGTAAGCAGCCAGTCCTCTCCCTTCTGCTTTCTATATGCTTGCTATACCAGATGATCTCACACTTCCTGCCTCTAACATATATCCAGGAAAGTGGAAAGTGCTTTTCCTGTATGATTAGCCCACACACAGGCAGCATTTCCAGTGATACTACTTGCAGTGGGTTCCAGATTGGGTGATCGTGAATGTCTAATCTGCCTGAAATGCACATTTGTAAACAATCGCTAGAAAACGCCCATGATTTCCACAGAATTGAGAATTAGGAGCTGAGATTAGATGCCTCAGGGTGAGAATTAGCACAGAAATTGGAACCAGATTGCCAATTGGAACCAGATTGCCGACATCTGAGCCATTAGATATTTAGTACCTGTATTAATCATACCTCATTTGAATTAATATCACATTTAAGACCTGTGGTACATGTTTGGTTCTCTGTATGATATAATTATATGTACCCATCATACATAGGAATCATGAAGACAGCAATAAAAGTCTAGTTCCTCTGTTATGGTGAGTAATATAATTTATGAGAATGGGATGCAAAACATGGTTTGAGAACATTTCTATGCATAAAATTCATATTGGATTAATGTAATTTGTTAACACAATCCTCTAAAAGTTCACTATGGTTTTAAAAAGGAATCTGTGGAGATTGTTAAAATAAATTGCATTGCAAATGTTGGTATTTTAACTGTAATGCAATAAAATCATTTTCTACTACCAAAGACTAAAACGTGATTGGGCCCTTATTTGTTAGCCTCAGCCGCAAATGTAGCAACAATTTTGAGTACAATCCAATGTTGGTCTTAAACTTTGGGAAATTCTCTGGCCTACATTTTTTAACATTTTCATAACAGGCATCAAGTCATAGTGTTTCAATTTAATTGATCATGATTTTATGTTATTTTAATTTGCTTTTTATTATGGTTTTATTAATTGTGCTTCCCTTCCCTTCTGAGAGTTGGAGATCATTTGGAGGGCATCCAGGTTGGGAAAAGCGGAATTAATAGGATTGTACTTTGAGTCTCTTTAATGAGTGGAAAAATTGATTTGGTGAATATTAGCAGCTTTTCATAATTGTGACAGTTCCTATTAGTATCATGTAACAAAGTTTCTTGAGTATTTTATATTCTGTAAGTCAGTGTCAAATCTTACTTCTTCTGGCATGGTGAGTTGTCAGTGACATTAGGTGTGAAGCCAAAGTAGACAAGGGAAGGGAGAGGAGAGCTATGTGGAGAACAAAAATCATTTTGTGATACATGTTATAAAGATTTTAAATTCAGCAAAGAAAGAAAATGTATTCTGATTTCTTCGAAGTGAAAGTTGTGCAGGAAGCTTGTTAAATAAAGCAGATATAAAGTGTCACAATCCTCATGTTTCTGCACCAGGAAGCAAACCTATATTGTCACTTTTCAAATACCTCCTGCTCTCTCTTACTTAAAATCTACAGATGCCTGAATTTTAAAGTAGAAACAGGAAATCATTCATGAAGTCCATCAAATACACATCGAATTTACTCCTACATAAATGGAGTTGTAAACTTGCAGTGAAAAAAAAAAGACCGGATTAGGTCCACTAAGAATAACACCATCTAATACATATGTAAGGAATTAGTCCCAATGGGTTCACATTGGCTTTTCTCAAGAGTCTACATATATGGGTATGCAGTTCTACATGCTTGTAATTGTGTAGAACAGGAGGGACAATCTTCATCCCAGGAGCCACAGCCTGCTCTGATCATGATTGCTAAACTCTGGCAGCCTAGTTTCTTGCCATTTTGTGTGGGGAACAAATGGGAATTCAAGGACATTTAACACCCCCATTCCTCTTAATGCTTGATTTAGACTTGCCTGCAACTGCACGTAGGCATCGACACATACCTATGCTGAGAAGGGGTTGATGGATAAGTGTAGGTTGCAGATGGTTGCAGACATGCTGATGTGCATACTGTCGGGCTCTGGGAATTTACTGTCGGGCTCTGGCACTCACTCGGAACCCGACACATCGCTGGGGCTGTGGGACTGATGGATGTGTGGACGACTGTCGTTTATGCTGAATTGTTGAGACAGCTAGACAGCTCCTAAATCTGAACTATATGGAGATTCAAATCCTGCATGCTGATTGATTGATTCAACTTCCTCTTGGAAGGCGGGCGGAAGGCAAGGCACATTCAAATGACATTAACATTTATAGAAGTGCTAATGCAACAACTATGCAACCATCTCTGAATGATAAATACATACATGGGGTAACAGAGAAGTCTAAACCAAGCTTTAGTCTTCCTCTCTCGTTGCTCATCCCTAATTTAGATATAATATAGACAATCTTACATTTTTTTAAAAAATCCTAGAGTGAGTTGCAAACAGAGAATTGAAAATAGGCTTTGGTGTAATTTCATATCAGTTCAAATGTGTAGAATTCATCAATGTAGTAATGGTTAATAGTACTCTATAGCAGGGATCCCCAACCTTTTCGACGCCGCGCCCGGTTCCGACATCAGCTGGGCGCCGCGGCCCGGCATACTGGCGTCAACTGGGCGCCGCCATCTTTTATGACGAAAAGGCGCTTCCGTGACGTCATCGGGCGCTGTTTGCATCATAAAGATGGCGGCGCCAGCAAGTTTCTGGTGAGCTTTTTCGGTGTAGAAATGGCTTTCACCCGGAAAAGCTCACCGAAGGGCTGGCGCCGCCATCTTTTATGACAGCGCCCGGTGAGCTTTCTACCCGGAAAAGCTCACCAGAAGCGCTTTTTTACCAAAAAAGATGGCGGCGCCCAGCAACCAGCGGCCCGGTAAGGGTTGTTCCGCTGGCCCGGTACCGGTCCGCGGGACCGGCGGTTGGGGACCCCTGCTCTATAGCAAATAAACTCTCCAACTTGAACTCGATTTCTGGTGGCTTCATAGATATATTCATATAGTTTTCTTGACAACAAGATGTAAGTAGTTTGCCGTTGTCTCCTCAATTTTTTTAAAAAAAATCTTGGTAGCCTCCCATCCAATGACCCATCTAGTATAACCTTGATTAGCTTTTTGGAGAGTAGCTAAAATCTGATAGATACTGTTAAAGCAATGAACCTCTTGGGATTGTGGCAAGGCTCAATAAAGAATGTTAATATTTGAATCCTGATCTAGAGAATTGCAGTATCTAAAGTTTGCATGTTTTCTATAAGAGAGGCCTGAGACCAGGATTAGCTAGCACCAACTCACTGTTGCAATGGTCACAGGAGAGAGTGCTGATTAGCTGTGCATGTTGGATAAATCCTTGTATAAAATCTTATTTGTCTTTGTGGAAAAGGTTAATGACAATGTACTTTGCCTGCATCACAAGCAATAAACGTAGGCATGTTAAATATAAACAGGAAGAACAGTTAGGATAAATATTTATTTCTGGATAACATTTCTTGAGTCATGAAAAAACAATACTCTATTCATGTTTACACTTAAAACATTTTAATAAATTACATCCAAGAAATTAAGCAGTTTGATCTGGAAATGGGAAATTAAAAGTTAATATGCTACTGCCAGTTGCATTTTATTCGCTTATTGTGATTTGAAAATGTTGAGATTGATACACAAAAACAGGATATCTGTTTTAAAAAAGAGCCCTCCAAAATATTGAACAGCAATACTGCAGAATAATTCAGTCCATGAATTTTTAGTGTCCAGAAAGCTGAGCAGATTGTTCTGCACATTAGCATTTAAAAAAAAAAAATTACCGGCAGTCTCTCTTCATGGACCACTCTGCATTGCATGGCTATTAAGAGACTCACTTGGAATGTTACAAGGGATCATCCAGTACACAATGACAAAGCATTTTAATCTTATGAGAGTCATACTTCTATCTAAATTTATCCATACATTTTAGTCAATGTGGTTTGTTTTTTTTCTTCGAATTTATCATTTGCATAACATGAATTTGAGGAATTTAGACAACACCGAGAGCCTGCTAATACTGGGCATCAAAAATAACTTCAGAAGCAATGCTTTTCATTACGTATATCTAATTTTTGCCTACTTTTGGCACAAAAGCAGCTGCTGTGATAATGTGTTCAAAGCACAAGGCATATGGAATTGAGTACCCTAGACTCTTACTCTGCTATCACTGACGAAAGCGTAGCCTGTGCAGATGGATGAGGCCCATTTCTCAATGCAGCCATTCCCAAGCTCCTGCAATTGAATGGATGCTGTGAATCTGACACACATGGCTCTTAAGGCTACACCTTTGTTGCCAAAGGCAAGAATACATTCTCTTCTAGCTGATGATAGAAGAGAAATGTCTACGGCAAGGCCTTGGCTCCTTAAGCTTGTTTTTTTTCCATCCGCAAGGTGGAATTGACACCACAGATTTCCTACTTGAACAGGCAAGAGAAAAAAAAAACTGAAGCTGGTGGGTGCATTTGACTACAACCATAGCAGATGTTCTACAACAAGGATGGCAAATTATGGCCCCTTTATGACTTGTGGACTTCAACTCCCAGAATTCCTGAACCAGCCATGCTCAGGAATTCTGGGAATTGAAGTCTAGACTACATAGTTCCCAACCCCTGTTCTACAGGAAAGACCAGAATCTATATTGCTGCTGCTTGGTCCCATTAAGTGGATCTAATGGGGTGGGAGGTTGTACAGAAGGAGGAAGCCTCCCATACACAAACTGTGTTTAAAAGGTATGCTAAAAAGGCCGTTTCCAAATTGTAAAAAGAACTGTGCCTTTTTTTCTGTCCTGGAAGATCCCTATTCTTTGGTCCTATGTTCCTGTCATCATGTACTGTATATGCTTTGAAGTTTATGGTCCTTTGGAGAGAAACAGGCACAAATGCTTCATCTAAAGATTTCCATTTGTTTCTTGCACAGAGCTAACTTCGTGTATGGCACCCACTCCAACATTTCAACTGAGAAGTCAGTTCAACAACTGCAATCTTTCCAGGTCCCCGATTAGCAAACAAGAATCGGGGCTAGTTCTTATCACTGATTCTGCCTCCTTACTCTCTTCTAGCTATGCCAGCCTTGCTGCTCACAGCTGTTACCATATCTGGCAGCAGAACTCAGCTGAGGATTCTTCCCATGTTAGCGGCAACTTGGAACTTGAAAAAGCCTGAATGTTGAAATCTTATAGGTATATTTTCCTGATTCTTGAAACCACTGGTGAGCTTGTAAGATCTGATCTTTTGTTAATGTCCTCCCCACAAAAAAGCTAAAAATATATAAACTTTTTCAAAAAATGTTTGATATTGCCCTTTTATTTTACTCACAACACATTCATTCTCACAGGTGCTTGGGGCATTTTTTTCCTCTTCCCATCTGCCTTCACGTAATGAGACCATTCTCTTCTACAGATCGGCCAACCAGCTAGACTGAAGAAAAAAAAACCCGCAGTCTCTCAGCCTCCTTCACGAATATGCAACCACAGGTTGCTTATGCAAATTCCAAACATGAGCAACTAATGGGTTTGGCTATGGGGAGAATCATTATGGTGAGAGTGCCCTAAGGAAATTGTGCCCAGGCACACTACTAAAACTAGGACTCCATACTTGGCATGGCTGCATTTGACCACAGCTGAAAATGGCCAAGAATGGGGAGCTGTCCAGCACATGCACATGCTTGAAATTGTTTTCTAGGATGAAAATATGTAGTTTGGTTATCATAAATATTCAAGACAATAATAATATTATATGGCTTCTACAGAAAGAGTGTGGATTCCAAATACATGAAACTATTAAGAAAGACTGAACATACATTTGTGCAGAACGGAGACCTGATCGGTAACAGCCATGTCCATAAATGTTAACACTTTTATTTCCTATTAGGAGTCTGACTTCAAACTTAATTAGCAATGGGAAATAAATGAAATTACAATCAAATCACGCCTTGGTCCCATTGGTATAAAAAAATACATGCTTGAACAATTAGCCTGAAATGAATCGGTCTTAAAAATTTAACTATGGATGGATTGTGCCTGGAAGCATGCACTTGAGGGAAAATTAGATGCAATTGCCCTATTGATTACTCTGGATCATTTTTACTGATAATTTCTGTCAAAGATTATCATCCAGAAAGTAAAATAAGAAAAAATAAGTATTATTTATCTCCACAATGCAGCTGTTGGACTTACCACTGCAACATTTAGTACAGTACAGTATAAGATACAATAGTAACAGCTTGCATTCACAACAAATATAGTACGGATAGTGCACATCGATGGATGTGGCTTTTTTTTCCCAACAAGATGAGAGAATGTTAACTATATTCTATATATCTTTATATTATATTATACTGTTTTATTTTTCCAGTTATATATAAATTTAAATATTAAATATCCAGTATTAAATCAAGGAAATTGCACAAATATAAGTCTCATCCTGTAAACCACACACCCACACATACAATCATACGCCCACACATACAAGCCATGATTTTAAACTTGGGGGGTAGGTAACTCATTAGAATGTTATCAGTTTGGAGGATTTAAAGCACTTATTGTTGAAAAATAGCTCTAAAAATGAATTTTTCTTTGTTACTTTTAGGTTTCTGAAACAATTGGCCCCAAACTATACAATTCTTCAATTGTAGGAGTATGGATTCAATAACTAAATCTTTTATTCAGATGAATAAAGATTATTTCCAGTTTTTTTTTGTTCTTGTTTTGCTTTGTTTTCTTCTGGTATGGAAAAGCTATCGAAATAAGTCACATAGGCAAATAGGAAAATATGCCCAACTCTACAGAGAGGTTGGAATGGAAACACTGGTTCACATATCCCAAGGGTTTGAACTGTGGAGACCTAAGAAGGTTTCATTGGCTAACCCGATTTTCTGCATTGCTTTGGCCAGAACCAAAGAGCAGGCAATGAACTGAAGCACATACTGCACGACTTACATTATACCAGTGCTACTGTGAGATGATGCACAAGATGTACAAGGGGGCAATCAAATCTGGAACATTAATGATTGCGGTACTCCTGCATTTCTCTCTCTTTTTTTTAAACAAACACACTGAAGAGCAAGTCACAGACAAGTCTCACGATCCACACCTTTCCCTGAGTCAGCTTTCTTCTCTCGTCGGCCTTCAGTGCTAGTTCGGGAAGAAGAGAGAAAGAAATAAGTTGAACAGTTGTATTCCCACAATGCCTCATTTTGGGGACTGAGTAAATGAAGCAGCTCGTTTCCCCCCCGGCCCCCGGCCCCCATGCTATCAGGCTATGCTCTCATGCTACACTGTTCAGTCTGGGACATAAGAACAGAAATGGGACTGCTGTTTGTGGATTATGATTACAAAGAAAACTGTCAACATCACAGATCAATAAGGAAGGAGGCAACAGAGATATTAAAAAAACTGACATACAAATCTACATGCACAAGGACAAAAAAAGGATAAAGTACATAGCATGACGGTCAAACGGCAATGAAAATGTCTCGTGCAAATAACAATTGACAAGGTATTTTATTTGCAGAAACAAGAGAACTTCATCCAATTTATTTGCATTATTATTATCATCATTTATTGTCATGACCGTTTGACAGGTGGGATCAAAAGTGTCAATCAGTCAATATGTACAGGTGCAAAATGCTTTCTATCGTTTAATAATTGAATGCAACATTAAGAAAAAATACCATATTGTTGGGAGTGGGGATGGAAAAAAAATAGATGTGCAATATTTACAACACAACATAAGCAGGAAGCCTTACTTGAAAGCTTATTCATTCTGTATTTGCACAATAAATAATATAATTCAAGCCTACTTTGAGGATATTGAATTTAGTAGCTGAAATTTGTGTTAGTTTCTCCAACTTCATCTGGACAGCTGCTGTGTAATTCCATGACACCTACTCTATCATTTGCTTCTATAAATCAAGAAATTTATAATATCATTTTCTCGTGTTCATGCATTTATTGATGCTCTGCTGAAAAGCAAACATTTATTTTACACAGCTCTTCCAGGCATGAAGATTAAATTTGTGGTCACCATCTCCTCTCATAGCGTCTCAATCATTATTTTTTTTCAACAATTTCCCAGATACATTTATTTGCCTGTTGTTCTGTTATGCCCTCTTACTAACCTTCCTTTTGTTTTTAGGAATGATTACAGTATTTTTCCATTAATTAATCTGCAAAACCTTACCAACCATATCTTAGCATTTTCTTCAGTTAGATCATCCACTTCTGCAACTTTACCAGTTTTCAACATGTTCGCCACATACAAGACTACCTTTTCCTTACTTTTTTCTTGGTATTTCTTCTTTCTTGGTATTTGTTTTAATTTCACTCTTCAGCATATCGTTATCATTCGCATACAAATCTCTAAAACACTCATTCCACCATCATTTTATCATTTTTAATTCCATTTATTCTGCTGGATATCCTTTTCACTGTAAAAGTTTTGTATTTGCATGAAAGTTGAACTTTCTTTGTTTTTTTTACTCTTCACTATCACTTGCTTTCTTTGCTACTGTTTTTCTCTCTATAGACATTGTCTAATATTTTTCACTTCTCCTTAGTTTTAGAAGTAATTGTTCTCTTATGTTCACTTTTTCTCATCCATGGCAACTTTCACTTCATTCCCCCTTCAATACTGTTTTTCATGCTATCCATTCCAGTTACTTCAGTAATACTCCATAATATAACTCTGTTTACTTTGTTCTAAATATCTTCCACATCCTTTTCCTTACATCCACATTCATTTTGGCGTGATATTGATCTAATATTTTTTTCACAGAGGATTTATACTTTCTTTTTCTAAAGTTATTCTACTTTCATTCACTCTTCAGTGAATTTCTTTCATTTCTCCTTTTGTGTGTATGTCCAGTCTTGACATTACCAATCAATGGTCTGTCCCATCTTTAAAATATTTCATCATTTTATTCTTCATGAATTATCTCAAAATTTCATAATAAACTATCAAATAAATTAGCTGTTTATATCTATTTTTATCCTTTTGTTGCATGTATTCATGAATAGACTAAAACTTAAACCACACGTTCAAAACAGATCTTTTTCTATGCAGATACTTGAAAAATAGTCATCATTGTTATTCTATTTGTATTCAAATGGTGCAATATATTTTTTTTCTGCATCACCTTGCCTTGTCTCCAACCATCCATGTGGTTTATGTCACTTAACAAAATAATTATGCTTCCCTCCATCATATCTGTTACATAATTTCCACTACATCAGAACTGAAATCAGCCAATTACCATCATTCCCTGGCATGTAATATGCTGTTATCACAATCCTAAACATTTATACAACTTCACAGCAACTAAATAATACTAATCCATACTTACTGATTTACAGTAAGTATGGTTTACATTTTATCTCTTTTACTGATTTACATTTTATCCCTTTCATTCATAATCAAATTACAGCTTAATTTTTGGCCATGTATTCATCAACTCCATTCTCCTAGATCAGTCCACCTTTATTCAATCTGTTCCACATCTGTTCCTATTTTCCATTCTTTCTCTTCATATCTATTATTTTTTTTATTTCATTACATTCATTCGTGGTCTGTAGCATTTGCTATTACATTGTACATAGCTATTTTCCATATGCTAGGGTTAGCATTAGAAGGGGCCACTAAATATTGACTTCTACTGCCTATCATAGTTTTGATCATATGAAGCTTTCACATAATGCATTTTCATAAGATGAGACTATGTGGATTGTTACCAGCCTTAGCTGTTCTTCTGCCACAAATATTGTTCCCTGCTAATCGTAAGGGCAGTATGCAGAATTTTGGCAGATTTTGGTCAGTATATTACTGGCATAACCAAGGCCCAGTTTCACCTCTAGGAACTAGATATTGTCTTGCAATCCAACACACCGGTCCCGCATTCTAACAACCAGGCCCTTTCAGAATCTAACAAGAGAAGATGGGCAATTCACGGCACTCTACGACAGAAGGAGCTCTTTTGAAAAGACGCTGTTCTGTTACACTTCTGTTGTTCTTGGTGTATAATCTAACTTCACCATTTCCTGTCAGCACAGACTTTTCTCTTGTCACTGAAGCTTACGGAATAACAGAAGATCTCCCAGTCTAACCTCTTGCTCAAGCAGGAGATCCTCCACCATTTCAGACAAATGCCCTATTTCTGGAGGCAAGTTGTTCCACTGATTAATTGTTCTAACTGTCGGGAAATTTCTCTTAAGCTATTAAAAGAGCAGCTTGCAGGAAGACATTTGAGAGCTAATTATTGTTTAGATTCCCAAGGAATCTTTAAAAGGTTACCCTAACTCATATATTCAGAAGCCAGGAAAATGGCAGGATGGGAGAATAGTTTGAACCTTTCCTCCCACCTTGGCAAAGTATGGTGGTGGCATTCTCCATCAAGGATCAAAATGGCACAAAAGTTAGTTGGGTGTGAGTCTATCTTTCATCCAAGGTAGTCTTGGACCACAGCTATTCACCTAGAGTCAAGTTGGGCATCTGTTGGGGACTGGGGGCTATTTTTCAGCCTATTTTCCAGAGAGTTGCAGCATGAAAGCATTGGGTGGGAAATGGATATTGTTTTGAGTTTATGTTTGTGAATGGTAATGATGGTGGTGAAGAGAGGGAATGAAAGCAGTACGGCACCCAGAGCCGTCTGCTTCTCTTCCCATCCTTACTTTTGGGGGGGAAAAGAAACATGACTGCCCAAATGCATTCTTCCCTTCATGAAGAAAAAAAAATCACCAGTGACCATGCTGATTGCACCATGAGGCTGATCCTGGTCTGAAATTATGCTGTTGCAGCATCTCACCCAATGGAATGTATGAATTAATCTCAACCATGTACATATCATCTTGTTTATGCTGCTGAGGGAGAAGGAGGTATGGCAAAACCAGCATGCTATTTTGGGGTGACAAAATACCAAGACTCAATCTGACGCCTTTCATTCCTGCTACTTTATTAAAGTGAAGGATTGTGGCTAAATCCAGTTATCTCTTCCAAGTTTCATATGTCAGTGTTATGCCCGATATTGGGTAAAATGAAGCGGAGTGCATTCACACAGTTTTCCAAATGTGTTTTTTTGTACCCTTTTGAAATGCATTTTGTCTCCCCAAAATTTACACACAGCGTGTTTGTGAACTTTTCAAAAGATACCACACAGTAACAATCAAGACAAAGGTTTGGGGAAAGAATCTTACCTTTGGGAAATCAGCTTCTAGAGATTAGGAAGGGGAGCTTATGGTAGGAATGTGGTAATGGAACAATCAAGTAGAAAATCATGTTAATTCAGAAGGAATAGTAACTGAGGGAACAGTAGTTAAACAAGACTGCACTGAACCTCAGCAACCTACAGAGATTATCACACAAATAAATCTGCCTTTTACCCAGAGGCAGGGGTGGACTGCTACCGATTTGCCCGGTTGACTTGAACCGGTAGCTAATTTTATCATTTTTAATGACCGGTTCGGTGAACCAGTAAATCCCACCCCTGGCTGGCCCCGCCCACTCTGCCCCTCCCAGGAGTCCCCACGTGGCCCATTTTGGATGCCAGGTAAGCATAGGGCCCAAGCAGAGGCTTGGGGAGGGCAAAAAACACACCTCCAGGGGGCCTCTGGAGCCTGAGGAGGCCATTTTCGTGCTCTTGGGAGGCTTGAAAATGCCTCCAGAGCCTGGGGAGGGTGAAAACGGCCCATCTGCCGTGGTGCACGAGGCCGACTAGGCCATGCCTACTGTGGCCATGGCCACCCAGCAACTGGGCAGAGAACCAGTTGCTAAAATTTTTGAAGCCCACCCCTATCCAGAGGCCCAGCAGCCTTGAAAGATGGAAAAAGTGAGAGAGGGCCCCTTATGCCCATCCTTCTGTGCTCTGATCACTTAGAAGTAAGCTACTTGAAGTCATCTAACAGGAAGGGCCCTTTTCAATGGTTAGTTATAGGCATGTTACATTTTCATTTATGATATTTTATTCAGACAGGAAAGTCGACCTTTTTTAGGTCTTTTCTTCCTGACCTTTAGGGGTAGCAATTCTATTAAGTTCTCACCCTGGAGCACAGTGTACTTTAAAAAGAAATAGTGCCATTACTTGTCTCCCTCCGCTCCTCCTTTCCTCTGTGTTGTATCAATTAGATTATAAACCTGAAGGCAGAAGCTATTTGATGGTTTTGGTTTTTTAAAAACATTGTCTGTAATACCCTTCCTAATCAGATTACACCAGAAAATAGATCAATTCTGGTTGATATGAGAACCATCTTATATCCACCAGAATCTCTGTAGCCCCCAGTAATTCATCTCAGTTTTAAAATGACAGGAGGGACTGAGCAGATCCGTCATAAGGAATAAGGCAAGAGGTCCTTTAGCATTATTAGCACAGTCTCTTGTGCTAGTTTTAAGAGTCTATAAAGGCTATGAAATGCCTACTGCTTTACTATAATTATATGGTGAGAAACAAGCTTTTTTTTGTGAGACAAGAACATCAAGAAAGAAAAAGGGACAGAATGGAGAATGCATCTGAGAAGTGTGCTAAGCCTTCTGTTGTGTAGTTTTACAAAGAAAGGGGGGCACAGATGAGACATTACTTATATCCCACCTCTAGTACGATAATTTCCCATATGGAGGACTCTGAATGTATGAGGCATGAAAATCTGTGTCTGTGTCAAGGAATTATACTGATCCCCAGGGTGATTCTAGCTAGGCCAATTCCCTTGATGATTTACGCTAGTCCAAACAGACCAGCAGGATCCATGTGGGTGGCACAGCAGCTGTCCAGAGACTGCTGTGCCAGGGATCTTACATGTGTTCTTCAATATGAGTTCTCCTGAAAAGATCCTTGTCTCAATCCAGTGAGCCCCAGCGCAAATCACCACTTGGATTGAAGACAGAGGGGAAATGGGGTGGAAATATTTGCCTGAGCTTTTTCTAGCTTATGGTATTCTGGAGGGAAGCAAAGTTCGCCCACATGAAGCATTTTTTTTCAAGGGGGCAAAGATGCATCACAACATTTTGTTCTAGGCTCCATTTCTACATCCTGGAAAATTCTCTTGGAATTCTCACCATTTTGGCAAAGAAAGGATCAAATCCCAAGTTACAGTATATATCCCAAGGTCTGTAAAATCTTTACTAAAACAATTGTGGGCAGTTATTAATGACAAGAGGTTCCAAACTAGAGTTGACAGGATCCCTTGTCATTGGCCATCTTGACCCTAAGGTTGCTTGAAGATGTTGGTCAGCAACGTCTGAAAGGCCACAAAGTCACTGCCACTATGATAGAAGCTGCATGTTGGTGCAATAGCTTAGTGTGTACTTATTTAGGGTGCACTTTTATAGACTGCTCCTTCAGAGGACACTATATTATTTATTCCCCCCCCAAAATCAATTGAATGCATCCATGATCACATTATCTAAATCTAAGTAATAAATGTATAGTGCTTTTACTTTGCTAAACAAAACAAATACTTGACTAGCATGAATTATGAAATAAAAGGGATCTAGAGTGGAACCTGTTCAGCTCAATATACTGATTTAGTCAACCAACCCCACTTTAAAGATTGTATAAAATAAAAATATTTTAAAACCTTTTAGCAGGAAAGCTGGACTCCTTGTCCTTGGCATTTTCTGATGATATCAACATTGTCTTCCATACAGCTGTTTTTGCCATCTCATCAGAAATATTTATTACAGATGGGTCATCTCTAGAATAAAATTGGCACGCTCAGAGTCTCAAACTACTCAATGTTACCATTTAGTGCAGCCAAAGAGGAAGTGTGTCAGTCTGTTTTAAGGTATTCGTTCAAATTACCTCCCAGAATGGTGTGAAATTTATGGGGTGGGCAATTTATTTCAAAGGAGATTCAGTCAAAGCGTTCTTCAAGTTGAAACTTTTGATCAAATGAATTGAATTATTTGCCTTCTAGTTTGGAGTGATTCGATTGCAAACTGAAGATGTAATGGATTTCCTGGTTGAGTTCAGAAAGTGGCAACAACATTCAATGATTATATCTCACCCTATTGGTGCCACCTTTGTTCAAACACCTATTTTCCTGGACCCCATACCATTTTCCTGGTTACCATGAGGGGCTCCGTAAAAGGTGGTTTCTTTCAGGAGTCACCAACATTGAGGTGTGCATACATCCCCTCCGAATTTCCTTTCCCACTTCAGAATTGAGTGGCTGTGCACCATTAGGAAGAGCTATCCCTCCGTGGCAAAGGATTTGGTTTTCACATGGCAACCCCCCTCCCCCCCCAGCTTGAACCCTGGCACCTCCAGGGGCTTCTGGCTGAGAGCCACCCAATAGGCACTTTTAAGAGCCAAACCAGAAATAAGTTGGGGGATATATAATCAATTGCTAGTTTTTAATTTTGCACCAGTGTTATCATCATAATAATCAAAGCAGATGCAAAGGCTTTCTTCTAGCATGGAATGAAAGCTGGGAGGGGGGATTTCAATAGAAATCACAGAATTTGGTTTAAATCCTGCTGGATAAAGGGGAAAAATATTTTTTTATAACTTTAATAGTGGTTTAACTGGAAAAAAACGGATGGGGGAAATAGTTAAATATACTCATCCTCAATCCAGTTATGAAACAACTGCATTGCATCTCTTTTGGTTCTAAAGCATCAAGAGAAGCCAAGATTCACTTCCTCACTGACAGGGAACACAATTAGTTCTGAGTAGTTTACCTGCAGTGTCCTTCAAGTGGCAACTGGACTGTTCCTTCCTCTTCCATTGCTAACATACTTTGTTCCTCCTAAGACAAAAAAAAATGGAGAGGGTGACCAATAAATTATTGCAGCAATATTGCAGTTTTCAGATCCAATCCCTTGCCCTTAAAAAGAGCATAATTTCTTCACTTCTTTTCCATCCAAATGCTTTTTTAAAAAAATGTTCTGAGAAAATGAAATGTCGTTTCGGTGGTTTTTCTCATTCATAAATCCTATTACATGTTGTAGATGCCAGAAGTTAGGCATTTCCTCTCCCCTGCCAATTTTGCTGTACAAATAGGATTAGTAAGTGAGAAAGGAAAATAAAAATTATGAAATTAGAGAGACAGATAGATGGTAGATAGATAGATGATAAATTGATGATAGATGATAGATAGATAAATAGATGATAGACAGACAAATGATATAGATATATATCATAGATATCTAGAGAGATAGATATAAATAGAAGTTAGAAGATACTGTAGATCAGTGGTAGTCAACCTGGTCCCTACCGCCCACTAGTGGGCATTCCAGCTTTCACGGTAGGCGGTAGGGGTTTTGTCCCCTACTTTATAATTCACCATTACTATGGAACTGGTGGGCGGTTAGAGAAAACTTTACTACTAACAGAGGTACAAAAGTGGGCGGTAGGTATAAAAAGGTTGACTACCCCTGCTGTAGATAGTTCATTTGTAGTACTTCTCTCTTGTTTTGTGTGTAATTCCTGTTCATTTCAATAGAAACAACACAATTACATTTTGGGAACATTCTGTATCTTCTTTCATTTCAAGATATTTTTCTCCTCCATCAAGCAGTCCAGCTCAGCCAAACAATACTGATTCCTTGCCCTGGTTTTGCCCATTGGCAGGAAGCTGAAATCAGTTATGGAGTCCTTGGTGCTTGGCTGTTTTCTTGCAGACATTATCAATTTAAGTAACATCCTCAGTCTACAAGCAAGAGAGCAACCAAGCTCAGAGAGCATCAAGGATTCTATAGTTCAACCTTGAGCTACAAATATTTTCTTAAACCAAATGCCTTCTTGGAGTCTTAGGGTTAACTGTGCTCAAATTTTGCTAACTCTAAGTTTGTTTCCATTCAAAAATCAGCAACTTTTGATTATTTTTAGGCTTTTTTTAACTCAATCTACTGGACAAATAGCCAGTACAGGTATTATTAGCTCAAGGGTCATACTTGATAAAAGAAATACTATAGTGAAACTCTTGGTTTGTCAACTATTATCCCCTATGGTTTGGAAATGTTATTTATGTAGATGCAGCCTAAAATTGCAGTTGCCTTTAAAAAAAAAAACAAGTTTATTTATAAACATAGAACTGTGTGGAAAAGCAATACCAGAAAGCAGCATTCAAATGTGGTCAAGGTATAAAAATGGCCATACAGATTCGTAATAACAAATCTATTCTAAGCACCCCTTTGTAAGTAATGATGACATATGTATTGTGTGGGCAGAGGGAGAATTGCGGGGGGGGGTTTGGAACAAATGCATTTAAATGACTGTGTCAACATCAACAATACAAGTTAGTTTCCCACTTACTTCAATGGGAATTAAATAAAACTAACTGCCAACTCATTATGATGAGGAACTGTTGAGATAATAGGGTTTCCTTTTTTGGATGTATGTCTGTATCAAATTTAATTTCAATTAGGAATATCACATTAATCCATGACATAATAAGTGGCTGAGAATAAATATTATTTTCCACCTTGATGTTTAATGGTTACTATTGATGGAAATTTACTGTTATATTGAAGATCAAGCCACAAAATGAAAATCTTGATCCAGTCAAATCAGACTTTTAAAAACATCTTGTCAACTTCATTTCTATCTGTATGTGGAACAGATTTCTATTTTTAAAGCCAGCATAATGGTGCCTTTCCAATTAAATTCCAGAGGCTCCATGTCAAAAAAAATTACTTCTAGTTAATTTTGTCATTTCTAAGCTTCACAGCTTCCCAGGATTTTGACAGCTGAGCAGGTTTAATAATAGCCTCAAATATTTAGTGATGCCATAACATGTAAAAATAGGGGCTCGGAAAATTACTTGAAAAGGAAAAAAAAGATTTCTTTCTGTTTTGCTTTCTGCCACCATTCATATTTCTAAAAAGAAAGTGCAACATAGCAAATCAGATCAAAACAAATGCATCCCTGGACAATCCAAAGAAATATCTTGTCCACATTTCACACTTCCCATTGTAGGAGACAGAACATACCACTTCGGCTAGACATGGGTGCATGATTGAATTATTTCTCTACAGAAAAGATGGATAAAAGAAATCTGAAAGCAGGAAAATCCCTACCCATTAGATCTTTATATTAGATCTACCTGTTCCAAGCTGCAAAAATCTAGATAAACAGTAGATGGCAGCAAAGAGTTAGAATAATCAAGAAGTCATTGGTATTTTTGCAGCCATCATCCAGTCATTCTAACTCATGCTGACTTTCCTATTTCTTGTGCACAAACCTGCATGATTCAGAGAATTACTGAGCATAGACACTTCACTGACATCTTAATGATTTCTAGGAATAACTTAACTTTGAGTGGATTGTATCTGTAATTATTTCATTTTGCGCTTCATTTAAACCAGAGCTTTGGCTACTCCATGTGGAAATACACTTCCTGTTTGCATGAAAAATGTACCAAGAGGCCCTATCAACCAAGCAAAAAATCTTGGTTTATACCTATGTTTAAAAAAAAAGATGACATACAAAACCCCTCTTGGTGAATTGTCCACCTTTATCTGCACAGCTACCTGCTAGATTTGCTGCTTCAAAATAGAATTTTAATAAGCTTAGTCAATAATATTGGAGAAGGAACAAAGAGAGAAAATCAAAGAAAAGACACTGCAAGCATACCTCTTTTTCAGCATCTTCAAGCTTTTTTTTCTTGCTCTCTGGCATCAAATCATCCAGCCAGCTTAACTCACGTTTGGTGAAAAAGAAGTCCATGAGTTTTCTGACAAACACCAATGCCAAGACCTAATCCAAATATTTATACTATGATAAGAATATTGACAGGCACAGATGACATATTTATTCTTAGAAGGAAAAAGTCAAAGAATTCAGTTCTAAAATTATTTTGCAAAATTCCCTCAAGCAACACCAATAATTACTGCTATATGCATGTAAGTAATTTATCTGAGTTGTAGGATGAAGTGGGTATGATCTGTAAGAGAAATGTTCTATTTTCATTATGAAAAAGAATTCAGTAATAATCACATCCATGCTCAAAATGACTACTGTTCCTTAAAGACAACACTGAATCTTATACAAATTTAGAAATAATGGATTCATACCATCATCGGAAATACAATGGCAGCTTTTGAAACTTTAATAACCCATAGTAACACAAGAGAGCTCAGTTGGATTACTGTGAAGAGATGGACTTTTCGAAGGGGAACATGCCTTAAGTAGATGAAGTCTGGCTGGTGTTTGGCAGGCATCCAGAATAACTTGATTCTGTCAAAAAGCTAACAAAGAACAAACTAATTGTTTATACTTAAGAAAATACATGATTTTAGAGATCTTCAAATGAAAAGTTTAGGAGAACAAGGCAACTACTATGGTAAAACAAAGGCTTGTCCACTACTTATGAATTCGCATGATTCCTCATGCGTGTGATTCCTGATTCCTGAATTAATCTTCTGAATTAATCTACCATAATTCAGAAAAGTTTTTAGAATTTCCAGTATCTCCAAGAAGTTCTTTAGCAGATCCAGAGTGAGATTGAAATAATTCAGAAATAATACATCTTGAGCCATGGTGGCAGAATTGTTAGAATGCAGTATTGGAGGCTCACCAGGCTCAAGGTTGATTCAGCCTTCCACCCTTCCGAAGTGGGTAAAACGAGGACCCAGATTGTTGGGGGCAATAGGCTGATTCTGTAAACCACTTAGAGAGGGCTGTAAAGCAGTATATAAGTCTAAGTGTTATTGCTATTGCTTGTGATCTGCATCAAAATTCCATTCTTTCAATACACACCTGAAATTTTAAATAACAAATAAAACATACACATATATAAAATAGCCCTCTTCCAACCTTTTCCTCTCAATTCAAATTAAACTACCATCATACTCCAGCTAGCATGGCCTTTGATTCTTCACTGGGGTTGATGAAAAGTTCAATTCTAACATATCCAAAGGATTCTTAGGATTCTGGGGAAAACTGGTTGAAATCCATCAGTACAGACAAATGTAGCAAAATAATTTGGCAGCAGTCATTCCAGAAACTCAGGGATGGAGCAGAGAGAAATTTTTCTCACTGACAATTGAAAATTGACTGATTCACCTGAAGGATTGGAAGTGGCCATTTTCAAACCTGTTCTCTTCCCTTCGTCATGTGCGCGCACACACAAAAACACACACTCACACATAAACACACATTTATAGTAAAAATATATCAGAAAGATATATAATGGAATTTGTTGAAATCATAATAAATCTATTCCTTTTACTGAAATTTCATTTTGTACATTGGATGGTATTCTTTGTTGTCAACACTATATAGCGATCTTGTCTTTTCACTTACAAATAAATAGTTTCCGTTTTAACTACCCATAAAGATTTTTTTCCTCCAGGTAAGCATCTTCCACAATGCTTTTCCCTTGACCCCACTTATTATATTAGCATTAATAACAAGAACTCTTGGCCTCTCTGAAAAAATCTAATAAACAGGGAATTGTGACAACCCATCTCATAGTGGATGTTGGATTAAAAATACTGTTTGTTAATACTGAGTAGTTCCTAAATCCCAGAACCATACGACAAAGGTGACAAAGAGTAGATTGGGAAGCTGAAATGACCTTATATATCCTTACTAGCTATTGTGTCTCTAAGTTTCCCAAGCAGGAAACACATAGCAAAAAGTGGTGGGAAAGGAATCAGGATCATAGGCCCAGTAATATGTCAGATGCGAGCGAGGATTCTGGCAGTCTAGAGATATGACTCAGAGCTTTGGTACCAATGCTGAAGTTTAGCCACCTCTTTTTATGTAGGCTGCACATTTTTTCACATTTGTGTTGTGCTGTCCCAGTCAGTCTATGGGAGTTGGATAGTTACTTAGGAATTATGAGCTGTCCCCTTAAGGGAATGCATCATGGTAAACGTAGTTAAAGGTATCCTGGGAAATGTAGTTCATGTCACGTGACCACATCTGTAATCCTGATTGGGCACTAAATTGACCCTCAATGGATCGGGGGAGTTTTCCTCACTTTTGCCTGAACTCCCTAACTCATGGGAGCTGCTTTCTATCGCTACGAGATGGGTTAGGAGATAACCATCTTTTACTACAAGGCAGATATACAAAGGATTGGTCATTATAGAAGAATTTCATCACAAATGTGAGTCATGAAGATACCTGATGTACCAATAAATGTACTTTGTTATGGATGTTTTGTGGAATTATCTATCTGCATCTGCACAGCTACAAATCCACCTCTGTGCATGAGACAGGAAATGTGTCCAATTTAATAATGCAAAGCAAGCAGTAATAACTTAGTTGTGTTGACCACGGCAACAAAAGAGACAGGAACATAAATATTTCACATCCTTCGCTTTACCTGAATTCCTTTGAGAGAAGAGGCACCCATGTAAAGAAATACACCATAAAGTACTGGCATGGGAATAAACTGCAAAGAGTAGAAGGAAAATGTATATCATCTCAGTAAATTGGTAGTGACAGGAGGCATGAAAAAATGAAGAATCTGGCAATTTATTTATTTATACTGTACTTTTCTATCCATATCTCACAGAAGAGCAGATAGAAGGTGACACTGTTACTGTAACAGTGCAGGGTTACTGTAAGCCTGCAGGGTTCATATGGGGAGCCATGCTGTATTAGGTTTTGGCTTAATTTAATGGGTAAACTCAGAAATTGTCGATTACAATTTATGGCTTTAGCAGGTCACCATAACTAGTTCAACAAACCACAGTTAAAAGATTATGAGAGCCCAGCCATTATGAGAGTAGGGCAGCAAATAAATGTAAATAACTAAATACATTTTTTCCCCCAAAATCTTTGACCTTCACCCTGCTTCAAATTTAGCTTTGTTCACAGAAGGAAAACTTTCTCTTGAAATTTTATCATGCCCAGAAAGGTCTTTCGAATCAAATAGAATAGATTTTTTTTAAAAAAAATGAGCTGCTGGTCAGCTGTTTGAAGAGAAAAAAGAGCTTATCTTAACAATCCCCTGAATTTTGCCATATTTTTTTGTGAATTTATTAAATGAAATGCCAACTTATTACATCATTATTGAAATGTTAAAGATTCTATATGGCACAGGGAATTTGAGTTAACCATTACTAGAATTATTTAAATTATTACTGAATAGGTATTACTCATATTGAATTAGTACTATAAATATATAGTACTAATATTCAATATTTATTAGTAGTACTACAAATATATGATACCGATAATATCTTTCTAGTCAAATATTTAGTCTATGAAGCTCAGGTCTATCTGGATGGACAACAGTTCTCCAGGATCTCATCCAGGTGTCTTTCTAATATTTTGCAACCTAAAATCCTTTCTTTAAAATGGAAATTTGAACCCGTGGACCTCCAGATCCAAAACATACGTTTTATTGTGAAATGGACAAAAAGTGCATAACAAAAGTACAATTTATTTGTTATGAAATAAGAATCCGTATGTTCCAAATTGACATCAGATGTATGAAAATTCAATTCACTTTTAGTTTGGTTTTATGAAGTGTATACTTACTTTAAGCACTCTGGTTAAAAAAACTGAGGAGCCCATAAGGATAAATATCATGAGACCAGTGACCCGTTGCTCACGAATGCCAAGAAATTTGGGCTGCTCTCCTGGAGCTGAACATTCGGATTCCAATTTCAAGCTGTTCACGTGAGAGATGGACAGGACAGTGGCAGCCACAAACCAAGGCAGGCCCATGATCGAACACACGCCAAGCATGAGGGCCACCATCAGCAAGTCCAAGTGATAGCCACAGCCTTTCTGTTAAAACAGAGGTTTACAACAGACAAAGCTAGAAGGGTAGGAGGCAACATCTACTTAGATAGAGTATGACCCAACAATTGAACTTAATAAATGTTTATATGCCAATAAGTGAAAAGTATATGAAATTGTATGAAAGTTTCTTCTGTTTTTCTCTCTTATAGTGTATCAACTATTCTCAATCTAATATCTTCTGTCCTAGATGGGATTCTGACAGCTGAAGTCCAATACATCTAGAAGCCATTGGATGGGAAAGATTCATAGTCATTGTTGTGGTTCGCCAGCAGCCGGTACGGACAGCAGAGGTATTGGACAGTGAGGACGAAAGGGAGTCTGGCGAGGACTTGGACGAGGGTCCTGCATCTGATGCAGGGATGGGGCCAGGACTATCTAAGAGTGGGGTGCTGCCTTCGGAGTTTGGAGTGTGGCAGCAGCGAAGCAGAGGATCCCAGGGAGCCTGTTCCTAGTGTGTCTGTGCACAGGGCTGCTAAAAGGAGAGAGCAGCTGAAGCAGCAGGGGTGACTTGGGAGTAAGGCTGGGAGGTGATTGCCCCTCCCATAAAGGATAAAAGCCATCCCTTGGTGATGTGCTCTTTGCAGGAAGCAAAGAAGTTCATTAGATTCTGATTTCTCATCGTTGCCCTGCAGACTCTGGTTTATCTTTGCTGGAACTTCTGTCGGTTTATCTGTTAATTAAGTGAACATCTGTTTCTTGGCAGCCTTTTACAACCCTGAAAGGCGTGCTCTTATCCCAGACAATTGTGTTTAATGAGTTTTGGCTGGGAATGCAAATAATTCCCAGCATCACATTAAAAACGGTTTGCTTTCACACATAGCGTGTGTTTTGTTGATTTGAATGAAGCCTGAGTCAGAACAGTCATATACAAGAACAGATGTATCTTCAGTTCCTTCTATACATTCTTTGTCCAGGTGAGAAACCACAGCCCAATGCTTGATAGATTGTACTATTTCAAGGGTGTTATTTTATTCCCATTTCTCCTTATCTAATAACCTTAGGTTAAAACCTTCAGCTCTCTAGACGCTAGCCAAGTTAGTGTACGGATGACAGAAATTGTAACTCAAATGATCCAGGAGACATTAATTTTGATGTGATTGTTTTACAGTGTCACAGGTATTTATTTCTTCATATTCTGGTCTGTAATGCAATTCAAAATAACGTCAGAGTCCACTAAGTGTGTTGGAACCAGTTTCAAATTACATCTTCATTTCTGATGTATAGAACTGTTGCATAAATGCTCCACCAGGCAATATTTATGGAATAGCATCTATGCTGGAGCAGGTTTGCCTACTCATGTTAACAAAAAAACAAACAAACCACCAACTACAGTTTCTGACATGCATTAGCCCCCTTTTGCATCAAGAAATATATTCTTTTTTCTACCGACAATCTGTAGTGAAAGATGCAAATACAAATACTTTTAAATACTGTCAAGCAGATAATTTGCATTTTAAAGTATGCAGAGAGTCTGGAATAATAAAGTAAAAGGTTAAAATAACTTCGGTGGAGTTACTTTCTTACCTTTAGCTTATGTTCTTTTCTGTTTATAATAACAGCTGTAATTTGTTGGTCCATAAATATCAGAATGGTACAAAGAAGAGCCGGAATTAGAGCAGCTAGGACTGTCCACCAAGGATTGGGACCCAAGGGGGAGACAACCCAACCACGGTCATCCCTGGTAGGCTAAAAGAATTCAAGCACATTTCAGATAGTTGAAATGTATTAAAACAAAACATCATTTGCCCTGTAAAAAAGGGCAAAATATAATACATGTTATAAATTCAAAATGTTTTACATTAGGTTCAGACCATTATAATACACTGGTGATGGTTCAGAATTTTTAAAAAATAATCCTTGCAAATTTCAAATGTGCACAGTGCTTGTTCTTAAAATATAAAAGAGTAAGTGTTAAGGAACATATTAAAAATCTATACAGGATTCCACCGTTAATACTGTAAGATCTTTAGGGATTTAACATGGATATTGGAGCGGGGCAAGGAAGTCCTTACTAAGCTTAGTTAAGCAAAGCAATCTGTACTTCATTTACCTTTTAAATTTATTCTAAAAATTCCTCCATTAAAAATGTGTTATACAAACTTCATATCCCTGATATTTCAATCAAGTTCAGCATGAAATAGCTATAAGATGCATTGGTTGTCACCAATGCCACGTTTTTGTGAGGTCTAGCATAACTTGATAAGGAATTACCTTAAAAACATTTGGAACCTGAAGTTTTGGTGATGGGATCCCAAGGAAATAGTCAACTACCACCATAGATAGGATTGTGAGAAAGACAGCAAAGTCACTTATCACAGACCGTACCTGTAAATATTAAGCCAATCATCACTGAGAATGCTAAGAGTTTTCATAGATGAGCAGAAAGAAAAAGCAATTACCAGAAGGTAGTTCAACAACCTTACAGAATAAGTGGTTCAAACTACCTGTGAAGCACCTTTGTTGTTCTTTAAAGTCTTCTTCATGAATCTGAAAAATGTACAGCTGCTTTGACAATTACTCAACACAGACAACAGTCTCTCTCTCTCTCTCTCTCTCTCTCTCTCTCTCTCTCTCTCTCTCTCTCTCTCTCTGTCTCTCTCTCTCTCTCTCTCTCTCTCTCACACACACACACACACACACACTTTATCTGTCTAGAGGGCAGCAATTTGGGAAGGCTGGTTAAATACCCTTGGAAATACGTGAAGACTGAATTGTGAGAAAGCAGCAGTGGTAGATTTGGTATAATGCTGGCTACAAAGCAATCTATAACTCTACAGGCTATAAAAAAGGTTAGCACTAAGCCACAGGATGCAGAAGCATTTGAGTTTTGGCTTCAGGTACAAATATGCCTAAAGCTGCCGTTGTATTAAGAGATGTTAACCCTAAGGAGGAACTGACACGTAAAGCATGCTACTTACAGGTAACCCTTGACTTAGGATGGACTCTCCAGGCATACTTGCAACCAGTTCCCAAGTTCTGATGATTGCTGCCCCCTGAGGTTATATAACTGCAATTTGGGTATTCAGCAACTGTAAATCTACATTTACAGCCATTTGCAACATCCCATGTTCACACCACCGTGTTTTGCATTTTTGCTGAAAACTGACATTTACTTTTAGTTTTCATCAAAACCTGCTCATAGTGAATAACTGGTTTGTTCAATGACCACAGCATTGGAACAACCATGGTAAAACTGTGATGTTCGCATGACCATGGGACATTGCAAAGCCCAGGACTATCTGCACATTTAAAATTTATAAATTCCTGATTTATTTATTTTGCTGAAAGTTAATTCCTGCCCAGTTTGGAATAAGAAGAAAAGTTAAAACATACTTTCTCTCCTCTCCGTTTCTATTCTCAGATTATCAATGCCCCAAAGGTATTAAACTTCTTTCAAATGCTGTTCCGCAATGCGGAACCAAGATGTGATAGTCATAACGAATTGAGTTGGGGAAACCGTGTCTTGCATCATGTGCTTGCAATACTTCTTTCATGATTTGATTTAAAAAAAAATTACCTTGGTTGGGAAATATCGGCTAGTCTTGAACTGCTTCAGTGTGGACGACAGTATGACTGTAGAAAAGAATAAGATGACTGACCAGAAGAGGACATCTGGAACATAAGGCTCATGTTCATGACAGGCTCGTCCAACAAACAGCCCTTTCCAGTTCTTACATTCCTAGCAGAGAAAGTAAAGGCACTGTTTCTGTTTGCTAACTAATGGCATGCTATAAAGCAGAGGTGGGGAACTATGGTCCCTTTATGACTTGTGTGGACTTCAACTCCCAGAATTCCTGAGATCAGCATACTTGGCTCAAGAATTCTGGGAGCTGAAGTCCAGAAGTCATAAAAGGGACTTTGTTCCCTACTCCTGTTATTAAGAAACCAAAGATAGAACTTTACACTCTCGGATCAGTAATACTCTTTCACTGTCACGAACTAAAACCTAACACTGAAGGCTATTGTAGACATTTTTTTAAAAAAACCCACCCATCAGTTTACATTGTACATTTAAATATCTTACATGTTTGAAACAGATGGGCATATTATGTACAGAAACTCTAATCTGGGTGTCTAGAATTGGCTCTGGTCTTGTATTGATGGTGCAGTTGGTAGCATACTACATTCTGCTGCTAAAGAAGTTTTAAAAAGTATTATGCCTTTTTATCCCTGCTGTCTGGAAATACTGGAGGAAGATTAAAACGTACATAATCATCAGTGCACTGATGATGCTACCTAGTTTGGTAGAGGAATGTCTGCAAGCTCAGAGAGTGGCAAGGACCCCACAGATTAAATAGCATCATTTCCCCTTGCTGATTCTGACTTGCAAGCATGGAAGGGGGTTGTTTTTCACCTTCACAGCACTGAAGCCACAGAAATTAGAGGCTTAATTATATCTTTTCTTATTAGCTTTCCCTTTGTTTCTCCCTTCTTTCTGGCCCTTATATTCTGGCTCAATTAAAAAAACACACAAAACTAGTCAAAACATTAAATCAGCTTCGGACAGTAATTTCAAAACAACTAATGGATTAACTGTGGTTTAATGTAACTGGGAGACAGTGAGGAACAAAGCGAGGTCCAGACCTGGTTGATATCAAGTTTCATACCAGCTAGTGACTATGGTTACATGAGGAATGTTACTGGAAAGTTCTGAGGTCTATTCTAATCTGGCAGTTCATCTCAGTTTGTTAGTAATCATTATTTTACATTTTTGGTAGCAATGTTTTTTGTTCATTTTGTTTTGTTTTTAATCTAACATGTTGCTAATGCAGGTCTTAGAAAAAAAATATCTAAGTTTTAACAGTCAGCTTAAGGCAGGAAAAGCTGCTTGAACTGCACACGTAAAAAGCTCAAAGCCATTTTCTCTGGATCGGTGTCAAGTAACTGATTTGTAAAGCACAACTTCTGTGATGGAAAACATTAGATTACTATACAAACGTTTAAATAATTCTTCTAGTTTTACATTAGAGAGGACTTTCTTTTGCCACCAGGGGACGATAGACTCCACACAACCGCATTATAATAAAATTTGACATAGACTCCAGACAAATATTTGAATATTCATTCCAAAAGGCACACATTCTACATGCTATCCCAAGCTTTTCATGGTCCTTTTCTATGTGCAGAAACATTTTGTACAAACATACATAGCATCTTCCTTAAAATGTATTTCTATATCAAACCCTGCAGCACATGATATGCTCATTTGTTCACTGTAAACGTTTAGAAGACCATTTAAATGAGATCTGTCAGTGATCTGCACTATACAGTAGTCTATACGGCTGAACTGACAGATTATTGGGAATTTGCCTAGACTATGTTTTCCCTTCCTAAACAGGGAAGGGAGTGGAGGAGAGAACATTTTGAAAGTGGAGTTTTTTGCAAGTAAAAACATGAATGGGTTAGGATTCCTTGCCATAGGTTCTGAAGCATGGTGTCCAATCTTTTAACTTGCCTTGAGTACACTGAGTGAAAAGGAATTGTTTTGGGCCGCATATAATATATATAAATCACATAATAATGTTAAAAGTCTTCCATCATGTGGACTCCTCACTGCTAGCTATCTAGGGCTACCTGTGGGTTGGACATGCCTATTCTAAAGTAGCCTAAGGAGCCATTTATCCAGGAAAACCGGTTTCCAAGGAGGATTTCTCTTTACAAAACTGAACCGGGGTTAGTACTTATCAATGCATCATAAACCTACTCCATTACTATTGTCAGCCTTACTGTTGCTCTGTTGGAAGTTAAAACCTACCCCTCTCCTAGAAAAATGAAATATTTTAGGATATACTAAAAAGGCAGAATATTTCCCCTAAAAGAGAAGAAGAAACTCAGAGAGGCAGAAACTCAGCCCTCCCACCTTTGTTAATGGGCCATTAAGGCCTGGGCCAATCTATTCTACATAACAAAGATCTACCTCCTTCAGGCAGAGCCATTGAATTGCCCTTCATTGCACCACCCACCAAGTTTCAACCAAACTTAGCACACAGACAACCTACAAAGCTAGCTTTGACCTCTGACAGCAACCAATCAGGATATTCTTCCTGTGCCTTAGGAAATTCAAAGCCCAGAGAGGGCATAAAACTCAGGGACTCTCAGCATCTCCTCTCTTTTACTGCCCAGGAACCTATCCTGTTCATCAATAAACCATTTTTCCAAGCGGCTTCCATGTTTCCAGTGTCTTTTCCCCTGCTTGGAACTGAACCCAGAAGGATATTTCTTCCAACAGCTCCTTCTTTTGCGTAGCTAACAAGAATGCTCCATCACTTTCTCAATTACTAGTTTGCCATGAAGCAGGAGTAATGGTTTTTAAAAAAATTATTGGGTTATTCACAATTAAATAAGGTCTAGATTATTTGACATCTCTATATAGTACCCAGGAAACAATTAAAAGGGTACCACTTCTGATTGATTAAATATAATGACAGAAAATAGAGAAGAAGGAAATGTATGACTCAAAAATCTTCCTTCAGGTTCACAGACACTAACAAGTGTGATGCTATAGTATTTGCATAACTGAGCTGCTTAAGCCAGCCTGCCATTTTAAAAACCACAGTACTGAGAAAACCAGATTTATATTTTAAAAAGAGGGTTTTTTAAAAAAAAAAAATGTTTCCATTTGTTTTAGCTTCTCCTGCAAGCTTTGTATTTTTCAACCACAAAAAAAGTATTTTAACCTTAGATTCAGGCTAAATAATTGTATTCATATACAAACATGGTTTGAAACTAATAATCCCAGGGCTGCATGTATCTCCTTAAAATACTCGTTTTGTGTCATCCAGAGTTACTTGGTCCTTCCTAGCCCAAAAACTTCAGGGGGAAAAAAGAAAAGAAAGCAACCCAGTTCATCCATACAGGTTTAAGACAAGATCCTCCTATTGCTGCCCTTAACGATGTCCTCATTCCACATATTCAGTGTGGCTCTTTGCAACCAAAAGGGTATCCAATAACAACATAATATGCTACATACAGTTTCATAAAATGCCCTAAAGCACAAATATTTCTGCTGCAACCATGCAGTCTTCGTAATATTCTTCTGATGCTTTACAAAGGGCTCATACTGTTCTTAGATAAAGCTTGTTCCCATATGATACACAAATCAGGTTGTATCACAATTCTGCACTAGTGGAATCTGAACAGTTGAAAATTCTTAGAAATATTTCCCAATATTTGGAAGTTCTGCAGTGAGAAGCCAGAGTTACCAGGATGGTGACATAGATATAATAATAAATAACAATAACAGTTACACATTTATTATCAAGATTGTTCTTCTTTAGCATTATCTGCACTCATATTATAGGCAAGCTTGTCACAAGGCTTTGGGGATCGTTTATTAACAAGGAGCTTTGATTATGTCAGGCTAGGATTAAATCTAGGAGATTTATGCACATCAGAAGGCAATCAGACCAGTCTTGTCTTCCCAGACATGTATTTTTAGGAAGCCAAGTCATTCAGAGGCTAGAAAGATCCTTAAATAGATTTTAGTAGAAGCTAATGATGATCATAGTTCATTATCAGAGACGAATTGGAAAGCATACTTAGGAAAATTCTGTACATTGCCTATTTTTATCCCTGTGAAGTGATATCACTTATGCTGGGGCTCCTTTCATATATATATATATGAAATATATAAAGATATTTATATACATTTTACAACTTCCCTCTTAGCAAAATTCTCAGGCCACTCAGATTAATTCTATCCTTACTATTTACTGTCTAGCCGGAATGACAATGTCTGATTTTTCTTTGTTTACTTATTTCAAAAAGAAAACATAATAAGCATTTCAAAAGCTATATCACAAAACTTAACCACTAATGAAAAGCCAAAATGAAACTCAGAATAAGGGCCCACAGTCAGTTACCTGCGACCCAAAGTATGGTGGGATGGAACAGCTTGAACTGTTTAGAGCAAGAGTGTCAAACTCAAGGCCCGCAGGCCAGATCTGGCCCATGGGGTGCTTAGATCTGGCCCACGGGGCCACCCTGGAAACAGTAAAGGACCTGCCTGCAGTGCTTCTGCCAGTGGAAATGGAGCTCCATTTTCACTGGCAGAGCACTTGGGCCATCATAGACGCCTCTGACACGAGTGACATCTAGCTGGCCACACCCACCATGACCCCACACACCATGGGGACATCCACCATGGCCACATCTGAGGTAAAACACAATCCTGATGCGGCCCTAAATGAAATCAAGTTTGACATCCCTGGTTTAGAGAATTGCAACAAGGTGGGGCCTCCACACCTGCCTTGGAGGAAATTAGTTCAAAAGGTAGGGGCTACTATACAGAAAGCAGGGTCAGTTTATCTTCTGCGTTTTTCCCTTCCTGCTTGCTTTTGTTTTTATTACTGTGCTATCAGTCTTAGCAGGTCTCCTGGTTATCGACCATAATAAAAAAAACGTCATATTGATTCGCATTCAACATGCTGGTAAAAAAAGAGTTTGTGTTTATGACTTCCCTACTATCTTATGGCCTACAGAAAATGCTATATGGGTGGCAAGGAATTTTTCAAAACGGACCCCAGTTCAAAAATTTGATGGAAGTAAGTTCTTTTACTTGAAATCAGAATCTGCTTTTTTCAGGGAGTACAATGAAATACACAAAGCCACATTTCCTAGAGTAGATCCCTATTATCTGTCTTCAGAACTGATTATCAGGCATATCTGGTGCCTTATCTTCCTTTCCTTCATTGTGAACACTTTTAAAAGAATAGTCAAGGCACATCTTATTTTCCAGGATTCAATTTGTTAACTAATTTTAGCATAAATCGTAATTCATGTTTTGAGACTTTTTATGCCCTTTATGTTTTATTTTTGGCTAATCATCTTGGATACTCAGTTGTATAGCAATGAGAGATCTATACTGAATGAATGAATAAGTATTAATACTGTAACTAGTTTACAGACTGGGGAGAACAGCCTGACATTAGCCTCTGTATACTACCCAGATATATTCCATAGGTACACTTTGATTGAATTCATGAAAAGATTTGGTGACATACTTACAGTCACAGTAAGATTTGCCCAAGGTATTGCAAATGAGGACATGTTCTTTGACTCCCAATATTGTAAGGTAGTATTGCTTGGGTTATCTGGTTCCACACAGCTGCATCTGAAAAACAAATCGATGATTGGTGTTATCTCAATCAGAAACGAATAATTTAATTCGCCATCACTTTATAAATTGTCTGGAACAATCACATATAAATTAAAGTTGGTTAATCAGCCCTGAATGATACCAGACATAATTTTCCAGTTCCAGCAAGGCAGCAATGGAATTGAAGTACTCCTGTGTTGACGTTTATTAAATGTTACATAGGATGCTTGTTTTCATAGTACATTCCAAAAGTGGCCTGGTGATTCATTTGTAAAAGCCCTGTATAAAATGCAATCTCTGCCTCAGTCCATTTGTTTTTATTATGTATCCTTTATTTATCCTTATTATTGTATGTCTAATCACACTTGGCCAACTAAAGTATTCAATTCAATTCAATTGTCAAGTCATTGCTCCACTTTGAAGGAAGATGATGAATCTACAAAACTAGGTTCTCAGTAGAACAAAATTTTATTCTGTTCAGAAATGCACTTCACTACAGTGTAAATTGAGGAGGACTGCATCACTGGAAAGGTTCTCTGAAAAACATGAGAGAATATATAACTGTTGTGAATCATTTTTGTTAAAATCATGGTCCACATTCACACGTTTAAAAAGAGCACAAATCCATAACCCTTCTTCATTCACTAACAGCTCTCTGCATTGCAATTATGTCGGAATTCCTAACTTCGTATCATTGAAATCCTTTATATCATTACAATAATTACTTTACAATCATTCAGTTTGAATTATTCTCAAGAAAAGGGTGCAAAGGAATAATAGCTGAAAAATACTCTGTTCCTGTATCTTTTTATCAATTTCCTACAATAAAAATTAATTGGATGTTGGATTTTGTAATAATTTACTTTGCTTTAGTTACAGCTGACTGAAAGCTTTGCAATATCTATTCACAGATTTATGAATCAGCTGATAAGGCTCAAATTGTACAAATATAATCTCCTAACAATAATTCATAAATTCATATCTTTTAGGTTTATTACCAAAAGTAAATCTGTAGGTTGATCGCATTCCAGGACTAAACCAGCATTTTAAGTGGATACAATTGGATTGTACCATTATCCAAGGAATGGTGTGTATCACATCAGTCAGAAGAACTGCAAGAAAAGTAATTGTGGGGACTCCTTCTCAATCAACTTTTACCTAATTCTTTGGTTTGTCTCATCTCTTGAAGAAACCTTGGGAAGTCATTGTGTATGCCTATGAACTCCCAATTACTCCATGAACTACCAATTGCTCCAAAGCATACATGAAACATAAGCATAAGCTTGTAAGTATAATGCAGGTATTGGCTGCTGGTGACATTGCCATTCTGTCCTATTTACCAACCAAAAAATCATCAGAGATTGAAAATATTTTCTAGCCATTGGTTGCATGATTAAATAGTTCCTGAAATTTCATAAACTTTTGATTAGAAGCCATTGTATTTCCTGATTCATTAAATGAACTCACTTACATGAATTTGGTTACCAATTGATTTCTGAACTCAATTCAAAATGCTGGTGAAGATCCATAAAATACTTTATGGTTTGGGATATGGTTAACTTCAGGGCCATCTAATCCAAATAAAGATTGCCCATCCTGTGCAGGGAGGATGCTTCTGACTCTCTGTGTTCCCATAATGTGAAATATTCTTGGCTGATATTTTGAACGAAATGACTGAAGCTAAAGAACACTTAAAATGGCACAATTAGACATAACAAGCCTCCGAGTAATGCCCAAGCAATTCACTCTGCCTCATCTTCCTCAACATAGCTGTTAGACTCAAATGGAGCATTAAGTATAATTTGCTATGGTGCACAAATCAATGCTTATGTATAAACAGTAGTTTTGAAATTGCTAGCTGGATTTAAGCATCATACAAAGCCTGGTGTGGCCATATGGCACCCAGAGTCACCACTGTGCTTAAAAAATTCCTTTAGTATCTACCAGACTTCCTTCCCTTGACTTTTCTCATTAAAACTGTTGCAAGAAAAGATAACTTGGAGAAACCTTTATTTCTGGGAACACCTTTCTTTTCCAGAATAATTGTCACTTCAACCCAGAACTTGGTTGAAATTGATCCAACTGGGCAGAAAAACGGATTAAAATAAGCAAGAACCAGACTACAAAGAGAAACAAAGATGCCTGTTGAGGAGAGTACATGATGACATGTGTTCAATGTCATTACACAAATGTCCTGACTTCAATATTTGTATCAGATTGTGAGATTTCAGTTTATAATGGTAACACTTGCATAACGGGTGTGCATATCATCATTTTGGCATTATTGTAGGATAAGTACCATTCTGATAAATAGGTGTTAAACCCAGCAGAACTCCTATTCTGTAAATACTCTCCATCTGGTGATGTTACCTAGTCTGGATAATAAAACATCTGTAAGGAAACCATCAAGCTCAGAGAGCACCAAGGACCTTTCATTTCCACCCTGAGCTACACATATTCTTCTTTATTGGGCTCAGCAGATACAGGTCATCCTTATGGCCACAATTGAGGCCTAAAATTTCTGTTGCTAAGCAAGACAGTTGCTAAGTTATGCTTCATTTTGCAACCTTTCTTGTCATAGTTGTTAGGTGAATCATGGCAGTTGTTAAATTAGTAACACATCAGCCAGTAATCTGGCTTACCTATTGACTCTTCTCATCAGTTGATCGCAAAAGGTGATCACATCACACTGTAACAATCATAAATACATGCCAGTTGCCAAACATCCAAAATTTGATCATGGAACCACAGGAATGCTGCCATGGTTATAAGTGTGAAAAAATGGTTGTATGTTACCGTTTTCAGTGCAGTTGCAACTTCGAATGGTCACTAAATGAACAGTTTTTAAGTTGAGGACTACCTGTACTCTGCAGGAGTGCCACACATTCTCAACATTTCAAGTTGCCCCCCAGCTCTAGAACTTGGATCCTGCCCCATTAAGCCATAATTTGTAATATTAATATAAATAATATTAATTCACCCAGCCCTATGTTGTTCCTTCTGGCTTTCAGCAGATTACCTCAAGCAGAGAAACCTTCCTCTCAGAATATTAATCTTTATTTTATTTTTTAATACCAACTGGGGATTGAACCTGGGCATAAAAGGCCTCTGTTCTGTTATTAAGCTTGATGGAATTGCTAATATCAATTTTCATGATTGTCATCCGGGGATTTGCAGCAAAACTAAATGAAAAGGTTAGGGATAAACAGGAAGTAGGGATTATAAAATAAGGGATTTGGCTGGAAAACAAACAAGATCATACAGTGGGGTAATTCTATTTGCAACTTCAAGCCCCATCGAAGTTTTTATCATGTTTCAGGAACAAAACAGAGATTTTATTTTTGTCATTCCATTTGGAATGATATGCAACTATACTGTGGAAACAAAGTCCAGTTGCCTTTTGAACAAGCACCTCTGGGATTGTGGAAAATACAAAAAATTATTTGCCCCCTACTATGGGAAACAAATAGTAGTGCAAAAGAGGTTGGATCAGTTTTATCAGGACACGCAAGAATACTCCACCTTTGCCTGTTTCCCAGCTGCTGTTAAAATTCATTCATGTCAAAAATGAATTATGAAGCTAAATGAAAGATCTACAGAAGATGTCATGTAGGTATCCAAGCATTAAAAAAGAAACTCCGAAGCAACTGTGGATCCAAGGAGGGAGATTATTCTACACATTGCTTTGTTTTTTTTAAAATGAAGGGAAAAACCATCTAAAGCAGACAATGAGCTTTTCTATCCAAAACTTTGACATATAATATAAATGTATGTGTGTGTGTGTGTGTGTGTGTGTGTGTGTGTTTTCTGAGGTTATATATATATACACAGAGAGAGAGGGTGAGGGAGGGAGGGAAGGAGGGAGAGGGAGAAGGAGATACGCACACATACAAATGTTATCTTCAGATCTAGAAAGTATTTTTTGACTTGGGCAGCTAAAACTAGAAATCGGAGCAATTGATTAAAAGAGGTGCCCACCTGTACAGGTTTTCCAAATTCTCTGTTCCAAACAGAAAAGAGTATTTGTAGTTCAGGATGGAACTATGGAATCCTTAGTGCTCTTTAAGCTTGTTATTTGCTTGCAGATGTTTCATTACCAGAGTAGGTAACATCATCAGTCTGTAAGCAACCAATTAAGTTCAGAGAGTATCAGGGACTCCATTCTATCTCCTCCTCTGTCAATCATTCCACACCCACTGAACAACCTCAGGAATGCCTGAGTGGTTCTAAATCCCATCCCCCACTGAAGAGTGACTGTGCATAAGTGTATTCATATGTGTGAACATACACATTGTCTGACAAAAGCACCAGAACTTGGAGACTGAATTCTCTATCAATGTACATACAGTGTATTTAACTACACGTGTACATATGTTAGCATATGGGTGTGCATATGTCTGTGTGTGTGAATAATGTACAGTATTCTTCTAAGACTCTTTTTGTTGTTTTTCTATTGTTTTATTTGATACAGAGTAAAAAGTTTAAATATGAGCTGCTGTCCATAAGATTTCAATACCTCTGCTGCTGTATATGGGAGAAGCTCACTGTTGGCCTCTCTCTCCTCCTCTTAAAAAATTAGCTTTTATCAGTCCTGCAATAGAGACTTCATGGAGACTTTCCTACATCAATGTTTACAGACAAGCTTGAAAAGGAACTACTATAGGTAGGTAGGTAGGTAGGTAGGAAGGAAGGAAGGAAGGAAGGAAGGAAGGAAGGAAGGAAGGAAGGAAACAGTCTCTTCACTGTCATTTGATATCAGCTAACAACCCATAGTAAGGGCATATAATTGGTTAGATTGAGTGTAATTTATCTTAATTACAATCATTATGCAATGCTTCATGTTTCTTGATGACTGCAAAGTATAAGGTTGTCCAATGGGTGTAAGAAGAGTTAGCAGAAGCATGATGGATGGAGCCCAGATCCCTCCCACATCAGTTTGCCTGCTGACTATGATTTTGAGATTGTGCATTTGGCTTCATTAAGGAAGCAGCCATATACAGCCAGATACAGATGTATGCTTATCAGGCTCCTCTGTCCAATCAGGCACCACTGACCAAAATTCCCCATGAGATAAAAGAACATACTCGTGTTTCCTTTTCACTAATGTTTCAAAGATGCTTAGTCAAATGTGAGTATGTACAAGTCTCAGTACCTAGTGCCTGAGAAGCTAAAGCCTTACAATGGAGCCTACCCATAGAGAGCTGATGGTTATGAGGCCAACACACAAACACCGTTGCTAAGTCCCCTCATTCGTATTTAGGATTCAAAGATAGTTTGGGTTTACAGGTTTTAAATATAATATGACTTAACCCCAAAATTAAAACAAGCAAACAAACAAACAAAGATAAGTAATACCAGCATCCTTTAGTTGAAAGAATCTAGCTCAGTTATACATCAGAATGACATGAACTTGGCACCTTAAACAACTTTCACAGGGGGATATTATGCTCCCAATTCTTAAATATATGCCATGGACAGATTGTCATATGCATATCACCATGCCAAAGCTCTTTGAAATTATTCAGTATAATCTGTTAATAATCAAGGGACGTCTGGTAAAGAATTAGTTTTTCTTTTTTGTTAGAAAACATCCATTCATCTCTTTTGAAGTACAGAATAGAACTGCCGACGTAAAGATAAAATTAGTGAATCAATTTTTGAATATTATCTAGGGAACATTGAGGCAGATGAACTTAGGAGACAGGAGGAAGAGCTGCAGACCAGACAACTGGCACGCAAAGATGTCTCAGCCTATAGAAAGTGGGGCGGGGTGGTGTGGGAAAGATTTCAGAAGGGCCCCAGCCTGGTAAAAGGAAAGAGGAGAAATGCATTCAGC